>NC_138146.1:20600123-20847623 GCF_964199315.1 Orbicella franksi | reverse complement strand
GAGCCATTCAAAAACAAGAAATAATTGTTCCTCGATAGGACAGCTTTAAAAAGCGCATTTCAATCTACTGTCACTACTTTAAACTTGTAGTCGGTTTATGTAAATTGCGAAATGTTGAACATTTGCGCATGAGCAGTGAAAGCGTGACTGGGCTGCTCGTACGGTGTTGTGACAACTGTTACTGAGTCTCGAATATCAGCCACGCAGCATGGTTGCCGATATAATAAATACAGATTCATGAGGCCCCTGATTCTTACAACAGAAAGCTTGGGCTCTTTAAGGCAACGCGGAGTGGTATCGAGGGGAATCGACGGCTTTTAGGTATGTTTTCTGTAACATTTTCGGGTTAAATTAGTCGTATTAATATCTTGTTTATTTGTTTCGGGTCAGACCGTTTCACATCTTGTTTCCAATTTATATAGGCGAAATTTATTTGGAACTTACCACTACACTTTTAAACTTACACTTTTGATGACCTCGGTTTGATTTTGTTGTTGTACCGGTAATACATTGCCGGATTAACCTCTCGACTTCTTGAACTTGAACGGAGATCGGCTGTTTACCAAATTAGAATAAGGGCGTGATTTTAATTTGCTTCAAGATATTTCAACTCAATTAATTTACAATCCTTTAACGTCCTTGATGCTAAAAAGCTTTCCAAGTTGACCCATCATTGTGTCTTAACGAACTTAAAGCGTTTTGGTGAATCGAAAACATTAAGGTTCCAGGAAATCTCTTGCGTTTGTTATGACAACCATTCACGTGTTGTTGACATTAAGGAAATACACGCGATGACAAACTAGACATGACGGCGGACACGAAATTAAACAAAGTTAACGCGCAATGGTTCGAAAACGTCTAAAAACAGTTTTTATGCAGTGGACATTATGTTTCTACTGATAGCAGTGAATTGACGGGATTCTAAGTAATGATAGCCTTTTACTTTCGCCATTGAAATTGATTTGTCTCTGGTTCGTGCATAATTATTGTGTTATTTGCGCCCAACACATTGACATAGATTTTCGTTTTTCACAAAGGGAAATACTGCGAGTTCGAGCATGAAACTTGGCATGGTATATCTTTAATAATGATATTTTAAGGCTGTAAAGTAAAATAATCGGAAAGTGAGGTACCAGATGCATTTTTATGCTGTTAAACATGACCTATATTTTGCCGTTATTTTTCACACGCTTCATAGCTGTTTTTAAAATGGTTCGGAAAACCACTATATCAACATATCTGAGATTAGTTTAAAGCGAGGAATAAATAAGAGTGGTTGTTCCACATTTGTGTGAAGTTTGAAGTCAATTGAGTTTATTTTAAGACTTAAGCAGCGCTTCGTCCTCGCACCTTATTTCGGTCATTTTATTACACGAAAAACCGCACTTTGACCGCGCTTTCAAATTTTCGCGAATTTCTAAAAAATAAAAATTCGCTGGAACCTTTAAATATGATTTTTAGAATTAGGTCACCTAAGGGTATCTTTGGGCAAAATATGAGCGATTTGTCAAATGGGACGTTGACCGGCGTTTCTCGATCCTAACAGTCAGCCATTCTTAAATAGTAAAGAAAATAAATTGTTTGTTTATCTACACGTATGAGCTGTAGTTTTCATAATAACTTACATCAATTGAAAATCAATGTACATATACATTTAGCCAGTAAAATTAACCATCAAAGGAAACACTATGAAAAATAAATTCATCCCATACCTTTATTTCAGCACCTTTCAGTGTTGTTGCCTTCATGCAAAGTTTTACTTATCATCTAAAATTGAGTAACTGATAAACTCCAGTGCGAAGAAAAATACATATTGGTCACTTGTCAAGGCTAGTGATCTGCGAAACCACTGCATTTATGATGCCTAAATGTCTTGAGTACTATAGCTAGTTCTTGAAAACATTTTTGGTCTAAAGTTGGTGGTAGTCCTTTCTAAAATTCCCCATGCTTTGAAAATCCCAGTCTTGGTATGATGTCTTGCAAATAAAAGAATTTCATCCATTTATCTGCTATGTTTACTTGCCTGGATTGCAAACATGGCATAGCTTAGTAACCTGCAAGCTTAGAATTCACCATCCAGCACAGTAAATATAGCTTCATAGGCTGAGCTATTCAACCAACCAGAATGCAACTTGTTAAGTTAAGCTGGTTATGGGCGTAGTTCAAAACGACTCAACAACACAATTCAGATAAAGTTCTCCAAGTTATATAATCCACACAACATGACACAAGTTCACAACACAGAGTTCCAAGTTCCTATGCACGTGGGCTTAACGAATAATTCACGCCAGGTCACGAGACTATCGTTACATAACTCTCAGTAATTTGAATAGAAATGGGTTAATAAAAAAACCCCTTCTCTTTATGAACAGCTTAAGGTTGTGTAGCTGATTTTAAGCATGTTTGTTAACAAAAGACTTACATGTTCATAATTTACACGAACGTCAGCAGTTCACATATATATTGTACTGCATAAATATATAATTCCACTTTCATCGGTGTCTCTCCTTTTTGGTCCCAGACGTAGTGATGGAAAGCTTATTAAACTTCATTTAGATTGCCACCATTTTCTTTCGGGAATTTCTGTAGCTCCGAAGCACGTGGTATACCAATCAGTTTTGTGACTCGGATAAAATGAACAATGGATCTTTCCTATTTATTTTTTTAAACCCTTACCCTACCACACGTCTTCCCATGGAGTTAATCGTGGGTTTCTTCAATTCAAGCAAACGTCAATATTCACAAAAAGATAGCGACGAAAACGACGAAAGTTCTGCAGTCTCTGCAGTTGACTCGGAGAGACTCGGTTGTTACGTCATGTAGGGAGACACAAATCGTACCGGACCACACCTGAAGAACGGCGAATGCACCGTTTGTTTCACTCGTGTTTGCTTAAACTTACCTTTTATTTGTTGAAAAGGCCAAATACAAAATAATGCTGTCAAAGTGCAGTGGAATCTAATGGAGCAAGGGTTTTTTTGGCCCCATTGCAAATAAAATTGTCTTTATTTCATTCAAAAGAGACAGGTACGAAATACTGTCGTTTAGAAACTAGAAGATTCAAGAAAGGCGAGAAGTTGTCAACTTTTACATCCTTATGTGCTACAGAATAACTGTACCCACGCCGCGTTCTGCTCGCTCCGCACGACAACTTTTTCCCCCTGTTCTATTCCCCTCTGCGGAGCCTAGCCTGCTCAAAGGCTACAAGGTACAAAATCCCTTAGCTCGTACACTCTTTTCTTTTTCTCCCTCCGTTCGAGCCAAAGATGAGATTTCAGTCAAAAAGTCTCTTTGTCGACACAGCTCTAAACAAATTTGAGAAGCATCTTTTCTGGATTATTGCTTGGTTCGAAATAATCGGGAAAGTAACTACCAATACGCATGGCATGGTAACTACACCATACTTCATCAGTGTGAAATCCCCGTGCCAAATCTAGAGCGGAAACGAGTACAGCTTGCAAAGTTGGGTCAGTTTTTACTAGTTCACTTGGTCTATCATATCAGCTTAACATCAAATCTCCTCGATCATGTCTAAGTCTCCGACACTGTGGCAGTTTCGAGGACTTACATCTGCAAATGCTTCTCGTTCAAACGACCGTTGTCGGTGCAATCTCTTCATTGGAATAATTTCGCTCTCCTCGTTGCAGTCATCCACACAAGACTCGGATCGCGATCTTTGACCAATAACGTCATCACTACTGGAAGAATAATGGCGACAAACTGGAAAATATTGAGAAGAAGGCGGGGACTCGGTAAAAATTCCACGGCCCACCTTAGCTGAAACTTTCCCGTTGCCATGCCAACTCCTGTGTTTTCGTGCACGTGGCTCATTCACATCAGGCGGAGGTCTCATGTTTGTTTCGTTTCCATTGACGTCTGAAGATCCTGCAGGCTCTTCAATTAATGGCACATCAGTTATTTTATTCTTCATGACGAGAAGACCCTCGGTGCTACTTTGAGCGGAACTACCGTTGCTGTCAGTGATAGCCAGACTGGTTGAAGAGTTGTCAACTTCTACGACCATAGATATTGTTCGAGGTTTCACGTGTGGAACTCGCCGATCTTTCTTCTGAGCTCTACCTCTGTGTTGCAAGCAAGCGTTGTCTTCGATCGCATCAAGCCGGCTTGCTTGTGAAGGCAGCGATGCAGCTAGTTTACTTATAGTATCATCTTTTGGCGGTTTCGATTTTTTCGCGTATTCGTGCAACTAGACAAAGACAGAAGAAAATTGTTAGTTCTCAGCTATCTGGAGTTATAGTTCACCACTAAATTTTCTCCGATTCTTATTGGTTTAAACTGATCACGGGACACGATAGTGTTCATCCGCGGAGAGACACTATCAGCCCTTATAGTTAACCACTAAATTTTCTCCGATTCTTCTTGGTTTAAATTGATCGCATGACGCGATAGTATTCATCCGCGGAGAGACACTATCAGCCCATAGTACCCGTCCGAGGAAAATACCCGGATGAATAGTACTCGTCCGTGAAAATATTTCTGTAAACAAGCGGGCTTATAGAAAATAAACAATTGAATTTGTATTAAGAGGGTTTTTGTTTGTTTTCGTTTTCAAATTTTACATTTGGCTTTCACGGCTTAACTAAAAAAGTTAAAAATAATTTAATAAGATTAAGACCAAAAGGGAATTAAGTGTGCGCTTGAGTTTATTACCTTCCTCTCGATAATAGGCACAGGTAAAGAGAGAAGAAGCACCCCCATTAAAGAACAGGCTGCTCCAAGAAGCTTCCCTTTCACCGTCTTGGGAACAATATCACCGTAACTGGAACAAAGCGAAAAATTATTAGCATATCATAATTCTGAAAACTATCCAAGGTTGTTGATTGATTGGTTAATCCTCGTCGTTTTCCTACAAGCAGCAAAAAAGTTAATATCATTACAGTTTCGATCCAAAAATTATAAAGCAAAGGTATCCAAGAAATCCATCCCGGAAAAGCCTAGCAATAATTCAAGTCTTCTGTACATTTTTATCTCGATGTAAATGGATGCCTTGGCGTGTGGATACTTACCCAAGTGTTGTCATGGTGACCAACGTGTACCAGCACGCTTCTGGAATGCTGATAAACTTAGTGTCATCTTCTTTGCTTTCAAAAAAATACATAATGGACGAGAAGGTGACCATCAAAGCCAGAAACGAGAAGAGAATTCCTCCAAGTTCCGTAGCCGCGCTCCTGACTGACATTACCAAATTTTGAAACTGTTCGGAGTGCCTAGCCAATTTCGTGACACGAGAAACTCTGAACATTCGAAAGACTGTGACAACGAAGTCCAATATCTTATTGTTGGACCTGACTGCACGCTCGACTACGGCGATATAGTAGGGAAGAATTCCAAGTAGATCGATCACATTCGACATTTCCCGCGCAAAGTCTAATCTTTGTGGCGCAGAGTACAATCGCGCCATGTACTCGATGGTGAAAATACCAACACAAAAAGAATCAATTCCGAAGAAGATTTTTTGATGTACTTCGCCATGATTTGGCCCTGAGTCTGTCGGAACTGTTTCCGCTACAATAGCAGAGATGTTCAGGAGCACGACAGCTCCAAACAGATAGCCAAACGCTGCCGACTCTTTGGAACTCTTACTGTTAGTCAGAAATTCCCACAGTTTTTGTCGAGCAGTCCACGGGTGGGTGAGTTTATTTTCGATAGTCGCCATCTGTTTCTTCTTCTTTGTTTGTTCTTCATCTCCCAGAATAATGTGCTCACAGCAACAGTCGGATACAAGATGTTGAGGAATGCCAAAAAAGTCCAACTCATCCAAGATGGCTTCCATACAGCCCGCTGTTGGAGCGGGCAAGTGAAACTTGCCATCGCGATAAAACTCAGCAATGTTCTTAAATATAACGGGATCACGGTCAAAGAAATACTCCATTCTCTCCTCATCGTAGAAGAACTTTTTTCGTTCGCTGCCGAGGAGAGTGTCTGGGAACTTCTCCAAATGTTTCGTGGGAAGTTCATATTTCGTTCCTCCGACATTCACAGTTATTCTGTCAACACTAGGTGCTACTAACGTTTGCAGTGAGGTGGTGCTTAATGAAGCAAGCATCTGCGCAGAATTGAGTAAGATCCTTCTAACCAATGGTCCATGCCCGACACGCGTTCTTCGATGGTGTCGTCGATTTTTCCCTTTGATCTTCACCATCTTGCCAAGGTGAATCAATTTTCTAACCAACGATCTTTGTAGCTTCTCTTTTTCTTGTCTGTCCATTAATTAAATCTTTATGATGCGCAACAAGGAACTCACTACGATTTGTTTTTATATAGAATCTACACAAGTATGAAAAAATGATAATAATACTTTTATCGTTGATTTCCATGGGTTGCTCTTTATCGGTGATATTGGCTTTTAGTGTATGCCACGTGTTTTAAAAATGTATTAACCCTTCAAAACATTCCGGAATACTCCTGATAGGCTGCTGAATAAGCTCATAAGCATCTGGTATGGGTTTTTTTTTTTTTCGCTAAAAGCGCACCGAAATGCAAATAGAAAGATACGGTGCTAAATGATTCATATTTTTGTCCTGTCGCATGGTTATCGGTTTTTTATTAGTGATGATCTTAGAACCGCAAAGGGCCAACACGATCTGTAAAGGGGAAAGTTATCCTGTTTCTCGCCAGGCCATCTCACCTAGTCATCAATGCCTATGGACTATTTAGTCAGAAGTTTTTCATTATAGACATCTCGTTAATCAATCTTGTTTCAATAATAAGATATACTCTGAGCGTTAGTCCTTGCGGGCCCATCCCACAATTTAGTTAAATTATATCTATCAGCTCACAATGTTTTTTAAATGATGTTGCAAGCAATTTCAGATTGACTTAGAGATTAGGCGGTGCTAGTAATTTATCAAAAATGTTATTTACGTCAATTTTTTTAAAATAATTACAACTCTGAAAGAAAATCTCGTATATTTAAGTTAACCTGCTCCTTTGTAAAACATCTCAAATATTAACTGCCTATGCATTATTAATATTACAAGGCCAGCTGGTATGCACCAGAACAATATATCTGTCTGATAAGGAAATTTTCTTTAAAAGAAAAAAACATTTATTAAAAGCAGTTAAACTTCAATAATCACAATATTCGCATTTCCTTTTTTCCTTATTTTATTTTTGCGTTTACAAAAGAAGTGCTGTGAATCTTTAATTATTTAGTACTATCTATTGACCGCACCGTGATAATTTTTCTCTTCCAATACGATAAGAAAAGAGTTATGTCGCAAACCACAATTTTAGCTGTTGTTTTTTTCTTTTGTTTTGATCATTAGCAGCTGTCCAAGAATTTGAATTAAATATGTTCAAAATCTGACTGACATATTCACAACGACGCTTAAAAGACGTCCAGTGGCACCTAGAGCCTTGTGATTTCCCTACTTCTCTGTACGTCCGTAAAGTCATCACAGGCAAACACATTATATTTCAAATTTTCATGATGATGATTGGCCTTGTCTGGTACATTCTGTCACATATCGGTCTTGCATGGATTAATTTTTTTGAGAATGATTCAGTGGTGCAAATAAACTATAATATTTATACTTCTCTTAGTCAGTGTGAAAAGAAATCGGAATTAATTAGGTGAAGAAGGTCTCAAACATGAGTGGATTTGGCAAAAGCAGTTATGTGTACGGTGTAAAATAAACAGCCCTTTCACAGTTAACTCTCCTCATTTGCATTACATTATAATCTAGCATGTATGTGAGGCAATTTCAGGCTATTTGGCAGTTTCAGCCCGAATCTATCCACGTTGAATTACATTGTAATGCAAATGAGAAAAAGTAACCCTCAAAACGGCTGTTAAAAGTCATTCTTCGAAGGGATAGGTTTCTCTGTTTCTGTCCCGAAAACATATCATTTCATGTTTGAACTGTTGTTTCAAGCCATAGACCCAAAGATGCTGCGGTATGTCCATAAAGGAATGTCGGAATCACCCAGGTAAGAGTGTTTTCGTTCCTCTGGATATTAAAGTTCGCTTTGACCCATAAAAGAAAGCAACAATGAAACGTTGCATAAAATGACAAGCGTTACTTTTATATTGACTTGAGAAATTGAATTGACAAATTTGAGCATCCTGAATTGAATTCTGCCGGACAGATTCATATTGATTACGCTAATTGGTAGAGTCAAGTGTGCAGCTTAATTATTGGACGAATTCACTATTATAAGAACTAATGAATTTCTAACGCACTAAAATAGCTGAAACATTTTGATCTTCTAAAGTATTGATGTGTTTTCTTTAGGTTTCTCCGTTACTATATTAAGGCCCAGGTCAAACGTCGAACTTTAAATGAAAAGAACTAAATTGAGTGAATTAAGTTCGACGTTCGACTCAACTGAGAACGTGCTGGTCGATCTTAATTCGAATTAAGTTCGACGTTTGACCCAAAATTACAATTTAGTTCGTCTCATGTGAAGTTCGACGTTTGACCTGGGCCTAAGCGTTGTAACTTGTCCAGGGAACGTGTGTCGTTTTTTTAATTAACTAATCTTTACAGAAATAATGTATACAATTCAATTTGTTCAATCACTGTTGCAAGACCAAACCCAATTGTGATCTACTTGTGACACGCTTACGTTGAGTTATTAACCTACCACCGTTGTCGCTGTGCTATTAATTCGTAACTAAATACGCTACTCGTTTTCAAGTCTTTTGTTGTATCCATGTAGTTGGGTTGTATCTGTTATTTCTCAATATTTAATAGCAATTCATTTTAAAAACATACAATCGATGTAAAAACAGGTTGTAGTTGTTCATCGTGGAGAAGGACAATAATAAGACTAGCAGTATGCAGTCGATACGTCATGACCTCCATCGCAAATGGCCACATCGTGAGCAAACGATTATAATTTATTATTATTGCTATTATTATTATCAGTAGTAGTATTATTTATCATTATATTTATTTTTGTAAACTACATTTTGCCTACTTTTTTTAACGATTTTGATACAATTGCTACTGTAAATAGTTTTGTGCTGTAAATAATTATCATAATCATGTAAAGGTTTAGTGAAGAATTTTAACGAGCCCAATAAAATTGCTATTATTATTATTATTATTATTATTATTATTATCATTATTATTGTTAAACAGTCCATATTTTATAAAAAAACTCATTATCTAGACGTTAATTCATAAGTTGTAGTAGTTTCTTCCTTTCTTTTTTGACTGCCTTTATAAAAGCCCTCTTTAGAGCACTTCTCGTTTTTGAAACGAAGAGCTAGACACGCGGTTTTTCTGGTAAAAATGTTTATTTCACGGTTTCCATATAGCAATGTTTAACATCAGAAGTTTTATTGTAAAAACAATAACACCCTTGCGGGTACTATCAAATTTCTTCGATTCCAGAAATTCCTACTTTGTTAGTTCACAACGAGTCGGAATCAGTGTTCATGTTCACGCTTTTAACTGAACCAAAAAAGGAATTGTCACCGAGCGATAAGTCCGATAAGTCTGAAACTGACCGGAAGGTTCGGGCCTGTTCTAGAACTGCCTTGGCATATGTTTTTCAACATGACTACCGCTTTTTCTGTTCTCCAATTTCTCCAGCATTACAAATATTTCAAGGCTGCAGGAGCACTTTGTACCTTTTGTCGCTTAAACAGCGGCACACGCACAGTAAAGGAGACAAGTTTCGGTTTATCAGCGCAGTATTTTAACACAAACCGCACTTCAGATTGGTCCAGCTCCCAGTTGTATATGAAAAACTCGTCCAAGAGTCCGGCGAAATTTTTACCATCTGGTAAATGACCCCCGATCAAAACACGACCCCAGGCATCGGACAATTTCGGCTTGTGAGGATTGTTAAAACTCCCTCTTAAAAGACCGTTCACGTAAATTTTGGCGTCACCGGTTTCAGAGCTGTAAGTAGCAGTCACGTGACTCCAAAGGCCCTCGGGTATCGCAACATCGTCAGTTTTGATGTCGAATATCACGCCACTGGCAGCGGTCTTGTGGCGCCAGTGCAATTTTCCGTTCACTACTTCCAAGTTGTAAATGTCATGCCATTCGTCGTTTTTGTTGCTCACTGCTTGGAATATGGAGTGACATCCTTTAGTTTGGTTTAAACTGATCCAGGACGCTATGGAAATGGCCGAGGTTGGTTTGTGGTGAAATTTGCGCCCGTCAAGATACACACTTGGAATTTTGTCATTCGAGGCGTCCAAGCATGCGCCACATTTGTCACAACCGCTGTTTAAAATGTGCGCTCCTGAAAAAAAGAATGAGTTGCGATCGCTTTTAAAGCAATATTCATAACTCATATTATGAAAGCGGCCAAAGTTACCAACCAACACAGAACGAGTACAGGACCAAAAAGAGTTAAAGAATGGGGTGTAACTTTTGCCTATGAATCGATAAGGTAGAGTAATCACCGTTCAAATTGAAATGGCTCATTTCGGCAGGCAATTCTAAATTTAATTCTGCCTCAATTTGAAGTAATTCTCTTCAATATCTATAACTTGTCAGAATAACTAGAAACACGAAAGTCGATGGAACTTAGGTACTGTGTATGCGCTTTGTCTCTGTGAAGTTGACAGGTATAGGAATTGATATTTCTATCTAGCGTTATTTGATTGGGGAAAAGTATGGAGCTTACAGCAGATTGACTGTATTTCTTACCTCCATCGAGAGTAGCATTGTTATCAAGACCTGATTGATCCATGACTTGATGAGTTGTTGTGTTTACTTTTTGGAATCCAAAGTGAAGAACCATTCTATTAAACTCGCACTTTCTGTACAGAACTTTCACTTCGGCAGGAGAAATGACACGATCAAACATGAAAACGTCATCTAAAAACGAGATGAACTTATCCCCAAATTTCTCTCCAATACCTGTGGCTGTGAAATCGTCAGGCAACCCTTTGTTTTTCTTTCCAACTGTTTCAGAAATAAGTTTACCGTTTACGTAAACGCGCGCAATTCCATCCTTTGAGTCGAATGTTCCCGCCAAATGAATCCATTGGTTCTTTGGCACTTTAACAAGCTTCCTAGTACTGCCATTAGCGGATGATCCCGCTCCGTCGTCGACGTCAAACCAACGAACGAGTCCAGGCTTTCGGGATTTGACCCACATTGCAATAGAAGCTGCTTTCGTTGGCTTCCTGGTAAATTGATCAGCTTTGTACATGACTTCACCGTGTTTTAGGTTAACAACACGGCCGCACGAGCCTGCAATAAACATAGTATGCGACTAAATAAACTCAAGGTAATCATATTATATTTCCTATCTTTCTTTAAAGAAGCTGGTTTTTATCAAATAAGTTAACTTAACAGAGACATTTTCACGGTTTCTGACGTGGGATTCATCAGTGGTTGCATGTTAATTCACAATTATAAATCAACATATTTGTTTCCGATGCAAATGATTTTTTTTATCAGTATTGCTATAAGTAAAAAAAAACTGCCACTAGTTCTAAATCTATATGCACTGTATCGAATGAATTAGACATTATTATTATTATTATTATTATTATTATTATTATTATTATTATTATTATTAAATGTGCGCGCACAAGTTACGCGGGAAGTTTTGCGCAGTGCAGACTGTGGAAATGTTCAGTCCTATAAATTATGTTTGTCACACAGAAAAGGTCCTGATGCCCTTTTTGGGTGGCCTACAGGTGATAAAATAACCAGATTAAGGTGAAACGAGAGCAGCGAGTAGGCTATCGGAAGAATGGAACTCCCACATATATGCCATACGTATTTGAGTCAGAAATACGTCAAAGTTTTCACCTTCTAGGTATGACGTCAGGTAACAGTTCATAAGCTTAAAAGTTGCATCCGTAGAAGAAGATTATACCTACACAACTGTGATGCTTAATTTTTCAACTGGATCAAATCAAGTCAAGTGGTTCGGTCATGTTCTAGTGCATGCCTTACCCATTGTCCGGTTTGATATTTCTGCTCCGTTGGTAAGACCTGCGTCGTTTTTGTTACCAGAATCATCTTGGACGCTGTTGTCGCCCTGTTTTACTGGTATGGTATCAAAGCTTAAGTGCATAACAGCACTATGAGCTGGAAAACAAATCCCAATAATAAATTTGTTTTGACAATTAAATGGAATAGAAAGCACAAATACAAAGAACTATAAATAATATAGTATGCACCTTTTTAGCTCGCTCGTAGCTACTGAATTCCACCAGGAAGAAATAAAACTTACACAATTTCCTGATAATTTTTTCTCTCATTGTCGTTGAAGTGGAACCTGAGGCTGTAGGTCATAGAAGCTTTTGTTAGTTGACTCAGAAGCGATAAACTAAAACCTTCACAGAACATTAATGCCAGAATAGGATAATTGACTCACACCAATAATCAGCTGATTTGGGCTCTTTTCAGGGAAAACATTAATGTTATGGAAATTATCTCTTGGTTTCAGTTTATTAAGATCACTCACACTCTACATTGCCGATTTCGGTAGTATATCATGGATCGCGCCCAGGGCCACAGACAGTTTGAGGCAAACCGAGGCGCTTGCCTCAGTTTCCGTCGTTTCTGTTGTTTCTTTTTTGAAGGGGGAAATGAAAACACCGCTAATTCCCTAGGAAGAAAATTAAACCGTGGGCATTGCCTCAATCAAAAGTTTTTCTTCTGGCCACGGCCCCGGGGGCGCGGTTGTCTGTATTACTCATGTATTATTCGCATTAGGGTATCTCTTGAAAGTGAAAAATTCATGGTAGTTTGTAAGGTTTAATTTTTTGGCTTGTAAAGAGGTATCATCCATGCCATTTTTCTCTAACAATACCGATTATGCTTTTTTGTTTTACTGATTGATAGCACCTCAATTAACATAGATGTAAGTTCATATTAGAAGTGGCCCGGCTGAGTAACACCAAACGTACCTGGCTTGGGTAACGAGATTGATGCAGTCGGAGGGAAAACACCAGGTGATTCTTCGCTTGTAGACTCTGAGGAATAAAAGGATTGTACAAGTCTGGACGTAAGTTCGCATAGTTGAAAAACAAAGAACGATGAGTGAAAGGAAAATCGTCTCCACGCCCTAAACTGCTCGTTCGTCTTGATGTTCTTCAATTAACCCAATTCTAGGAGCATGTTATATGGAGGTAAGCATTACAGATAGGTAAACATAAGCATATAAATACATCTACTGTATATAAAATGCTGCCTAGTGGCAACTGCATATTTGAAAACGGACCTCACTCTAAGTGTATAAAGACTGAATTATAATTACTAACTGCATCATGGCTGGGTTGTCACTGGTAGTAGTCACCACATAAAAGTTAGCGGAAAGGAATCAGTTTCGAATAATATTCTATCTATCAGCCTACGAGCAGGCTTACGTTTTGGAGCACAAGCGCGAGTGGCGTAGCCGCGAGCGTGGAATCGGGCGGCGAAGCTGCGAGACTGCCAGATCGCTTGGCTCTTTGGCGCTCGCGCGTGTGACTCAAAGGTGAGCTGGCTGGCAGGCTATCTTTCTATATAGCTATTGTGCAGAGTTTAAAGCACAATCTTTTTACGACTTGTTTTTGCATGACGATGATTTTGGAACAAACCTTCTAAACCATCTTTTAGTTCCTCGTTCTTTTCACTCTTGTCATCCGAAGAAGGTGATTCAGCATGGGTATCCTGGTCACTATCGTCTGATGTATCTGTCTCTGGTTGCCCTGTATCAGGCTCGCTGTCTGATACACCTGCTTCGGATTGACTCGTTTTGGTCCTTTCATTTAATTCGTCCCTCTCTTTGTCTTCTTTATAGGAACCTTTCTCTAACTGGTTAGTTTCAACGTGTTCTTCATCGGAACTTGGCCGTATGTGCTTTGAAGAGTGATAGTGCTTGCGATTGGGAGTTTCGTATGCATCATCTTTTATGGCATTTTCGGTTGTCTCACCTGAATACAACAACATGTTTGAAACTGTCAATATCTTCTGAATCTTCATTATCCACCCTTGTGTTACACTGTAAGCTAAGGGTCTCAAACACTTTGCGATCAAGGGGCAATTGAAAAAGCTGTGTAGTAAGTGAGTTGAAAATGTCGTACGAAAATTGATTGTTCGTCTCGTGAGAATCGTTTGAATGAGAGTTACTGTGAGCTCTTGAGACTATTTTGATGACTTTTCATAAAACAGTACTGTCTTTCTTGAGACTGCTCTCACCAGAATTAACACACTAATGGAAAATTAAGTATCAACGTGGCTCATGCCATTTACTGTTACTACAAAAGGAAGAAAGGCTGTAGCATTGCTGTAAAATACATTTTTGTTACCCATGAAATACAATGAAGGTTGGCATGTATTTTGCACCTGCTGGGTGAAATGCGACGTCGTGCAACTCTTCATCGATTCCGTCGTTATGTCCAATGATGCCTTTTCCATTCAGTGGTTCAAGAGTATCTTCATTAGCCCAGTGATTTCTGTGGTGATGTCTGGGACGGTAATGTCGCCTTCCTCCAGTGCCGTATCTCAGATTAGAAGTGGAGTGCGATTCATCAATATCCTCTGGCTCACCGATGGATTTGTCGTCATCTAAATCGTCTGAAAGAATGAAAAAAGGGACACAGATTTCTTTTTATTTCTGGATTTCAGTTGAACATATCGCGCGTTCCGCTTTGTTATTTTTTGCTTAACGAAATCACATGCGAGATATTGAGCGGGATTCGTTGTCGTTTGAATTAATCTTACTACTGATCACTTACCTGTTTTATTAGTATTTTTTCGATTTTTCTAGCCCCTTTTTAGCTCAATTTCTTCTTCCCAAGAATTCTGATGATTCCTAATTCGAGTTCTTACGAAGACAATCACAGTCGAGATTCTTGGGAGATCAAAATAGCTCTTTTCCTTATCAATAAATGTATAATGATAACACCAATATGAAAATCAAAAAAAACTAGCAAACGACAGTTGTATGATTTACAAAGATCTCGCAAACTATAAAGAAGTCAGGAATTTCAAAAATTATCATCGCCTTTTCTTGTTGGTGACCTGAGATGTAATGAAGTCTCCTTTCCTTCCTGGCTGCACCCCTCAAGCCGTCAACTCCATCGTTCTCGTTGAAGTTATTGTCTATACCCCACGTTTTCTTGTCATTTTCATAGGCGAATTTGTCGTATTCAGGCTCCTCTGGCAACTGATCATCCTCGGAGGTAAAATAATTTCTTGCGACGTCACCTCGTGACACTAAAGATAGCAGAATGTTACTTTACTCCTAGAATCATATTCTTGCAATAGAACTTTCCACAAATATCATATATTATTATCCAACTGCAGCAAATATCGTCCAAATAACAGTACAAATATATAGCGATATTGTACAGTTATTTGTACAGTAGAAAACCTGTTTGCCGTACAGGTCGGCGCGCGCACGCAAAATTGTCATACTCTCCCTCTTTCATTGATTAATTTATTGACTTCAGCAGTTAGATAATAAATCTCTTATTAGATGTTTTGTTGTGTAGTATCCCTTTATATTTTTACTCGTTGTTTGTATTTTACGGCACAACTCGTAAAAACATACAGCGATACTACACACCAAAACATCTAATAAGACATCATATCGCTTAAATATCTTTCTAGAAATTCTCAAAAAATCTTCCAAATATCACAAACGCTTTCTAAATATCTCGGAAAACCTTCTAAATATCTCTTATTTCTGTGGTAAAAATACATCGATTTTGAATCACATCGGCCAAAATTTTCAAAGTTTCCTTGTAGTAGAAGGAGTTGAGAAAGAAGATTTGGGCACTTCAATGTTACCAGCATCCGCCATTTTGGAAAATTGCTGCTTTAGCGCTCTCAGTGATATGAAATACATTTTTCGAGGGGGAAATTGCTGAACTGGATTGTTTCAGGAATAGAACTAAGTATTGTTTCAAGAAAATAGCGAGGGGTACACAGGGGTACGCCAAAAAACATATAAATGTTTCTAAAATGTCCCTTAACTGTCTAAATATCATAATATTTTCTAAATATCTCGGAAACGTCTTATTATCCCAGAAAATATTCGGATATTTGCGGAAAGGCCTATCTTGCAACCATGATTTTTGAAGTTTATTATAAACATTTTTTATGATATAGTTAGCAACATTTATGCCAGGAAAAGGCAACTTGTTGCTGAATTCATTATAATTATTTTTTAAAGCCTATTAGTCATTTTAACACCTACTTTGGTTCCCAATGATATCATCAGACAGATGAGACCTTGAATTGACGTCTTCGAAGTCTCTGTACACTTGACTAGCAGCAAGAAAGCTGGGTATCTTCTGAGGCGCCATCATGGGGACATTTACTCTTACCGGGGATAAGTCTGTTTGACCAATGGAAGTCAGAGGCTCGTTCTGAGGATAGCCAGGCCTTTGTGGAGGAATGTGTTGAAGAGGTGTAAGTCCCAAGGTCTTGCTGAGTTGACCTAAGGTGGGTTGAGGCGCAAAACCGAATGTGCCTCCTGGATTCTGGAATTGCTGAGGTGCGAGTAGACCCTGCGAGATCTGATTGTTAAGTGTTTGTTGCAGTGGAAATTGAGAACGTGAATCTACAAGAGAAAAACTTTTTAATGACTTTTTAAAGTGAAATTAAAATATCTCATAATGCAATTCACCTGTTGTACCTTACCTTTACAATGTCATTTCAATAACCTGAAGGAATATTTGTTGAAATTAATTCAATGTGCTCCATTTAAAGTGTATGCATTTTGTTTAAGTGCATTGCCTCGAATCGCTTTTGTAGCTCAGTTGCTTTTATTCTGCTGGTTCAAGAATGAAGGGTGTGTCATTGGTAGTACGAAAAAGGCTAGGTATGTCTTCCAAAAGGCACCCCGAACACTTGTTTAGTTTTGAACACTTACACTTGAACGGTTTTCTGCAAAAAAGGATTTGGAGCTGAAACAGTCTTGTAAACCAGACGTCTCGTGTTCAAGCTCTCCATGAATCCTGCCTTTAGCTGGATTTGAACTCAGTAGATAGTCAACTCCTTGTTTAAGCTTTGTAAATTGCCAGTAAGTTAATTAGCTTCTTGCATTACTGGATTCTCGACTTCTGAAATATTCCTGTGATATATACGGCCCTGTAGAAATAAATTTGCTCCACTTCTACTTTATAACTCTTAAACAGAAAATCTAAAACCATTTTACCTGGTTGTCCGAAAAGCTGCAAGGGGTCTAGCGCTTGAGGAGCTGGAACAAACTGTGATAATAATGATTGCAGCGGCTGCGTAGGTAAAAACTGTTGAACAGGTTGCTGCAACTGTTGCAAGTTGGACAGAAGTGATTGATCAGGAAGCTGACCAGCGAGAGGAATAAATGACTGACCAAATTGTTGTGAATTGTCATTTGCTTGCATAAGTGGTAATGGAACAAACACTTGCCTTCGTGGTCTGGAATGAGCAGGATATGAATCTCCAATGCGGCTGTTAAAAACGCGAGCTTTCGTCGTGTAATTTTCGTTTTCTAGCCCTGCTTTCGCGTGCAAATGAGGCGTTCCGGGTTCTTGTCTATCATCGAAGGTAAGTTGTGTTTCATGTGAGGACAATCTTTGCTCAACGAAAGCTGTTTTTGGTTTGTTTCTTGCTTCGTGATGTTCTGGCCACACGCCGTGTCTATATCTTTTAGTGTTGAGGGGGATAAATCCTGACTCAGTTGGAACAAAGGGTTTTCTTGTTGGCACGATTGCCTCCGCTGGATCAGACGGACTTGCTATAAATCCTGATTGAGTTGGAACATAAGGATTCGCCGTCGTCGGGGCGGCTGTAATCATACCAGATTGTGTTGGAACAATGGCAGGAGGGCTAGAGGGTTCTTTTTCTTCATTAATTTTTGGCTGTGGCTGGATTAATCCAATCTGCGTTGGTTCAATACTGGGATCGGTTTTTGCCTTCTGTTGAGTTCCGGCTGTTGTTGGGACAGGTGTTGAAGAGCTCGTTTTTAAAGGAGCGTGCGAAGATCCTAAAGGGTCCTTAAACACACTCCCAAGCGGTGAGAAAATATGCGCTGGGAGAAGTTTGGCACCAGCTTCTGTTAAATATCTGTAGCCCGGTGCCTGCTTGCCTGTTTTTTTCGATCTCGCCAGCAGCAAGTTCGACGCCGACGAGATGTATCTTGGTGCGCTAAGACTTTGCTTCACTACGGACCTCTGTCCAAGGTTAGAAGACGATTTTAACAAAGACATTAAGAGGGCCTTCTGAACTTTACGTTGCATCTCTGGAGAGAGCTTATTCGTTCTGTCATCTTTAAGAGCCAGTTTAATTAAAGGTGAAGAAGAGTTTTTGCTAAATGTTCCATCACTGGAGAGCAATGGTGACGAATGCAGTGCAACAGGGGATGACTTCAGGGAAGCCTTCGCGGAGGATGGGTTCTTTTCATCGATTTCAAATGGTGCTTTGAAGACTGATAACTGAGGATAAAGAGTTTGCAGATAATCCGCTGCAGTGTATGGTTTTAGTGATGATTGGTTTTTCTGCGAAGTAGCCATACTACTGTTTCCCATGTCTAACGAGGTATTCGTAAACCATTCATTGTGAGAATGCAAATCGGACGAATTGTTCTTCATCGAATCGTTTTCCACAAATGATGGGGTAACTGCACTGTGATTACGCAGTTTCGATGTGTCTTTTATCATAGCAGATGAGTTATCAGTTGGAATTCTACTGTCTGTTGTTGCTGACTTTGCGGTGTGATTTTTTTTATCTGCCATGGACATGTCTTCTTGCAAATGATGATGGAACACGATCCCGGCAGATGAGTTATCAGTTGGAATTTTATTGTTTGTTGTCGCAGTATAGGTCTGCTGAATTGCCTCACCTACCATTGACATTTGTCCCTGCAAATTATGATGGGGCGATAATTCTTGTTTGTGCAAGACTTCAGGGTGCACCTGGTCTAGTACAAAATCGCTAGGATTGGATTGCTTGGAAGGTTTTTCTTGAAAAACTGGTTTGTTCTTCCACTCGATATTAGCCAGTTGGTGTGAAGTGGTCAGACCCTCTGAGACAGCTTGTCTTGACGACGTAAGTGCGGTATCTGTTGAATAGATCTCAGTTACGTTACTACTTTTTCTTTACTTAACCAACAAAGTCCTAAATTAGAGAAATTACAAATAGGTATTTTAAAGCGTTAGACAGACTTAACGAACAAAGTTGTAAAATCAGAATAATTAAAAATAGGTAGCTCACAAAATCGTCAGACAGACAGACTTGTTTACGAGACTTCTTGGCTGAGTAAGACGTGCGAAACGCGAGCCTAAAATGCAAGTCACTCACGGAAATTGTAGGAGTTAATTGTGAGACACGACCGCAAGTGTGAGACACAGTATAAACTTTGAGGTATGAATGCAAAGCATGAGACACGAGTGCAAAGCGTTAGACAAGAGTGCAAAGCGTGAGACCTGAGCGTAAAGCGTTAAACAGAAGCGTAGCCTCTTCTAGGCGTTCAGTTAGTTGGGATGCATCGCGAATTATGGCTCACGAAAAAAGAGGTTAACCAAGCCTCTTTCTCCTTTATTTCGCTCCACCGCTTTTACGCGCGCGCCCTAACTTGCTGAACTCCCCGAAGAGGTTAACCGAGAAGCGCAAAGCGTGAGGTAATGATATGGAGTATGCCACATGATCTCAAAGTGTGAGACACAATAACATGCAGCGCAAACTGGTGTTCAATAGACTCATATTTAGTCCTCTACTAACTATGATAGACTAGACTCCCCTAAAGCCCTGGACCTTGTGCATATTCGCAGCTGTGGATATCGTTGTTGGGTTTGGGAACACTTCTCCGTTAGATACTAGTGATTAATCTATTTATTAGCGTTAGCCACTCTTTGGTAAACTGGGGCTTAACATACCTTGTGACCAAGCATCTTTGATTATGGCATTCGTGATGTCATTTTCATTGTCGAGGAGAGGCTGGATAGTTTTCAAGTCCTCCCTTGTCGGGCCGTTGTCCGCGAACTGCTTAGAATCTAAGTAAGGCGATGTTTCCTGGCTGTCGTTGGGCTCAAAGTATTCTACCTTTTCTCCAGCGGGTCGTGAATTCCGGGATTGAAACTGCCCTTGTAGAAATGACAAACTTGTAGAGCTGAGTTGATCCCGGTTTGTGGGATCATCAAACATCTCGTTTGTAGCAATAGGAACTGTTGGTGGAGAAGTGAGCGGGATCTGCTGACCAAACATGCTTGCTTCGGGGGACTGAGGTATTTGATTTCCGTAAAATGGCAATGAAGGCCGTGACGATAGTGCATCTTGAGGTAGTGAACCAGCCCACTGGGACTGAGTCACTTGGTTTGAGGCTGAAAGGGGAAGCTGAAAACGTTTGGCCTTCCCTAGACACAAAATCAATACATGCTTTAGATGAGATTTAAAGTCTTGCGCAAAAGAATACCTTGATTAAATGAAAGAATTCGAACTGAGCCAAGTGGACACTGGTTTTTCTTTCAATAGAAAAGTGACGATTCTGTAGCTAAAATACAAAATTGTCTGACAAGATGAAAGTAAAAACGCATAACTAATTTCTGGTGATTACGAAGAAACAGATAAAAATTTGTTAAACAAAGTGACAACCTTCAGCATCTGGGTACGCTCTGTTCTTCTCCTTGATGGCATCAGCTGGTAATATCACAGGCGCAGGAGCTATGAGAGGAGCGGGTGCAATGGCCCCCGCTGCGGGGACCACTCCCGCGTCAGGCACTACCCCGGATGGTAAAACAACAGGCGCTGGAAAATCGCTGTTGTATTCTGGGAGTATTGAGGCATGCGGCTCCCCTAAGTACAACTGTCGCTTGTCCGGACCTTGTAAAGGAAAGTACACAACTAATGCATGCAGAACAGGATGGGTGGGGATGGGAGGGGAGGGAAGGGGAGGTTCAACCGAAAACTAGCCTGTTAATAATAATCGCATTGAACTAGATAAAATTCTTATAACAAACCCCTCATAAGAACCTTTTCTCAGGCTTCTCGCATTATATCTTTAGAAGCCAAATCCCGTCCAAAGACAATCCTTGCCATGTTTTTTACCTAGTTCGTTTGTTCTGTGCATAAACTCCTTCCACCTATATATTAAGGCTTTAAATCGAACGAAAATCCAGAGTCTGCGATGGCAATATTAAGGAAAGGAATGACAGTATTTTGTATGAGAGATATTCTGGACTAGTTAATTGTGTTTTTCATCCCGGAAAAGTTGAAATCGCCAAACATCTATTGATTCCGACATGTTTGCAAGCTAGCGTAATTTATGATACATGCGCATTTCGCACTCGGCTGCAATCTAATGCAGTTTTACCTTCAAGTTCAGCGTTTCCTACACGAAAGAAGACACCAGAGGTGAGGACCAGGCTGAACAAAGCAACTCGCCGAACGAGTCTCTCCATTGGTCCAGGAACGTCACGTGATAATGTATACTACACACGTATAACAAGGAAAACATTAAAATGATCATACACATCATGTAAGGATAAACGACCAAGTAAAATAGTTCAAAATCAGTTGATTTAGGAGAGGCTATAAAGCCAAAAAATGACGCTCTGGCTCCGGTTGTTCGAAAGCTGGATAACGCTATCCACCGGCTACCAAAGGATAAGTGTTAACAAACCACACTATCCACTGGATAGTGATTTATCCGTGGATACTGAGCGTTATTTACCTTTCGAACAACCCGGGCCTGAATGTTGTTGTTGATACTTGCACGATGATAAGTTGCGTCCGGTATAAATAATACTCTTTAACAAATTTCAACCAGGAGAATACAATAAGCAGTTCTTCCCAGGTCAAAAGTAAGTTTTCTCGTGCTATCCGCCCTTCATCAGTCATCACCCTCGCTATTATTTTGCCTTGTCATCAGGCCGCCAGTAACGGAGAGATATTTGAGTTTAGAACTATACCCAGATTGAAATACGATTCAAGTGGAGATTTAGTGTGCTTATACGACAAGTAAAATAACTCTAAAGAAGGTAGTTCAAGTGATCACTGAAAGTTGTTTTAACATGCAACACTATATACCAACATCTATACTTTTCCCAAACCTTTGCGTAGAACTTTTCGCAAGGTTTATCTAGTCTTCTTAATGCAGTGTCTGGAGAAGAACTGGTCTCTGACCCTGCTACATGTTATTTGCTAAGTTACGCCAGGGAACATGTGCGCGAAACATGCGCCACCCAATACTGCAAAATTCCGTCGATACCGTCTGAAGACAAGCGCTCCGTGTTTAATCTATAATTTTACTAACTATTTATTCAAGCTCGGATCTATATTTGAATTTCGGATCAGCGGTGAAGAAAGTAAAACAAATCGCAGCTATTCGAGCAACTCGGTGTCGCAGATTGTGGTATACAGTGTATGACCCAGAAAAAAAGAAAATTTCATGGACTGTTATTATAAATGACCACTCATCGGATGCAATTAACGAAATCAAATAATAGGCATCGAGTATTTTAGTTATATCAAGTGTTTAGACAAACACTAGACATAGAGTGCTTCTCAGGACACCGGCTTGAAAACATGTTTTCTAGTGTTTTCGTGAATTCCCTGCTAAGACGGCTTAAAAACTTAGCATGACTTAAACAAACAGCATTTGTTTCAAGTTCCGTGCAATCCTTCTTTGACCAAATATTTCGACAGTTCGTGGCCGAGTTGGTTTAAAATTCAACTGACAACAGGTAGTTTAATTCGCTGGTAACCCTAACAAACCCGACAGACACAACAACACAACAACTTCTGATAACAAATATCATGAAAAACTACAATAAACGCTTGTTACTTACAACGAATTTGAGTTTCCACCATATTTCTGCTATATTCTCCTTGCGGTGTGAGATAGACAAGCTTCACGCAGTCGCCATTTTGACTTCTTTAGAGATTTGTTCATTACATCACTGCAGCTTCACTTATTCATTTATTCGCGCTCGGCTGACTCTCCGATCTTTATTTTCATTGGCGCAATTAAAACTAGAACCTGTCGCGACACTTTTTAACGTCAGAGCGCGGCAGAAAACAAGAACGACAGTGGTTACAATGTTATTGTGAAAGAAACACTTACGGGTAAATACTTGAAAGACGGCGGCCTTTGTAAACTTTCAAGTGTTAAAACTCGCGGGTAAACTAAATCTTAACTGACAGTTGTCCCGAAATTTATATGGCAACTTGGACTGATTATCCAGGACTGGCTTATGATGCAGTTAGGTTAGCAGTGTGATAGAGAAGCTGCTGAAACCATGTTCGCCAGGAAGGATCTTTACAGCTCAATGTGTGGGTCATTATTCAGCAAAACTTATCTGATTATTGGACACAAAGCCATTTCCCAGTTGCAATTTCACGAGAAACTGCCCTTTCCGCTTTACTTGTCGCAGCTCACACCTTGATTTATTATTTGCTGAAGTCGAGCTGAATCACAAATTAATCTTTACTGGAGGGGCGTTTTGGCCCGCAATTTGGCTTATACAGCAGACGGTATTAAAACTAGCATCGCACTGATTCTGGCATATACACCGGGGCCACCAGTTAAATTGATCTGAGAATTTCAAAAATCCTTGGCGCACAAAACAAGACACAAATCAGTCACTTCACAAGCCAGGTTTGGACATCAGGTGCGAAGAGGGAGCTCTCTACATTACCCTGAAACGTTTTTGTATTTAAATAAAGGTGAGATGAGATTGAGATTGTTAGCTTACTGCTAGCCCAACACGTGCTTTAAATCTCGGAAAGAAAAGACATTGAAGTCCTTTCTCTGGTGATTTTGGATTCTGTAAATTCTGAGTATAGTATATTATGGAGAACCTGAGGTCTAACTCTCCATATCTCCTACATCGTGTTCTCTTTTCGCACGCTCCCGAAAAGGTGACATTCTTTGGGGAGTGCGTTAGTCGAGAAGAGACTTGAAATTCAGGCTATATGCATACTTGTGAGTTTTTGCGCCTTGTTTCCTGCGTCAGTAAGAGTATAAAATGGTACGTATTTCTCGTCCAGAATCGCCGCTTGGGTCGCCATGCAATTTTACATCTCCCACGAAGGATAAGGGGTGGGAAAGAAGAAGGAAAGGGAAAATTGGAAGAGTCTTTACCATGTTTACACTTACTGCACGTGTCGCACGTCTTAACTGTCGGAAGACTGGTACCTACATCAGTAATTTCGTTCCCAGTTCCAAATGTCACACGACAATGACGGCCATTGTTGTGTTTTGGTAAATTCTCACGTGTATTGAAGTTTTTGTCTTTTTTTTTTAGGTCAAAAGACAACAAATATTGTATATCTGGAAGAAGGCAGTATTCGGCTGTTGGAGGACAACGCTGTCTTCAATTGAGTTTATCCTGAATCAATGCTTGCCGGCTAATTTTAGGACGTACTTTATGAAAGCAAGAAGATAACTTATTACATGGCTGAATCCGAGCAACTTGACATGGACAAAATGGATGCAGTTTATAAAAAGTGGGAAGCTCGTAGTTCTGGTCCTACTAGTAGTGGTAACTATAGAGTTGGTGCTTCAAATGACACACAGCAAACAGCATGGCAACGGGATAACCGACAAGCACCAATCCGACAGCCATCAAAATACAGAGCAAGGAAACGTAAACCTAAGGTAGGTTTTGAAATATACGAAGATGAGCTTGATTGATAAATCTGAGTGACAATCGATAGCAAGCAATATTAATCGATATTACAGTTCATTGACATTGGAAATCAATGAACAATCAGTGGGGCATGTTTCTGTGATCATTCATTTTATTGACCATTGATTTCTAAGCTTGATTATTATTAATTGCCATTTATTTCTATCTCAGTATTTGGATTTTAAATTGATTAGGAAGATGCGATTAATGTGATAAAATCCTGTCTGAAGTCAGTTCAAGAAAATAGTGCAACATAACGTGACAGGTCTGAAGGTATATCTGGTTAAGGTCCCACCCAGGAGAGGGGTGGGGGGGGGGGGGGGGCGGTACTCCATATAATGGCCTATAATTATGTGGAGGTTTTAGGTATATAAGAGGGAAGGGATTTCACAACTTTAGGTATATGAAAGGGTACGGAAATGTGACATTTAGTTATTTTAAATGGCCTTTAATTGAGATATTTTGAACCAGACGCAACTTAAGGTGTATCATTTAATTTATTTCGCACCACAGAAAATAGCTATCTGATAGGTGGGTTTAAATGCACCATTAACTGGTTGCCTCTTTTACACCAAATTAATTTGTTCTTCTCGTTCAATTACCCACTCAGCAAGAGGATTACAGCTTCCAGCCATTAACAGAGATTAGATTTCATGTACCTGCTGCAGTAGTTCCTTCAATTTATAAAAGAAGGCGGCCATTTATGGGAGAAGCTTGTAACAGATGTTGCAGAGAGAGCAAGGTACTTCAAGTGTTGCTAGTAATTCATGTTAGTTATTACATACATGTAAATTAAACTACTGTCTTAATATTATGATCTTCTTGTTAGAAACTGTATGAGGAAATGATGCCTTCATGGGGAATGCACAATGTTCTAAGCATGGATTGTTCCAGAAAGTAAGTTTCTTACTAAACATTGAATTCCCCTTCAGAATTGCTAATTGCCTTAGAGATGTGTACTGCAGTGGAACCCCGCCTTATGGTCATCCCATTCATATGGCCACCTTGTTAAAACAGCCACGTTATTCTGGCCCGAACAAGAGCGCGGTCAATTATTTGCTTATTTAAAGAATCCCTTTAATATGGCCACCCCATTGAACAGCCAGATTTTTGTGGCCCGTCGGTGACCGGAATAACACGGGTTCCGCTGTATTTCTGTACATAATATTGTGTTCTGTTATTCTCTTCTCATAGTTAACAGCAATTATTATAGTTATGATTGTACATGTAGTGACATCACCTTAAAGTTTCTGTTTGTTGTATATGACTGTCAGAAGTAAGGTTGCAAGGGTGAGTCTGGTCAAAACCTCAGAATTAAGGGTTTCTAATATCATTACACTAAAAGTAAAAGTTCAAAATTTGTATAAAGTAATCATTAAATGCGGTTTTAATTTTATTAACTACTACAGGCAGAATTTATTGAAAAGGAGTTTTTGTCACATAGTCTTCATGTGGGAGCGTGACATCAGCCATCAGTATCCTAGCGTTAAGAAAAACGTCCAAGAGTCAGCACGGTATGTCACTTACACACAACTTGAGAAACTAACCATAACCCCTGAGGTGTAGTATTGTGGCCTTGGTGGCAGATGTATTCGAGGATGGTCTTTCATCTGTACCAGGAGTTCAAAGGGTGAATTTTCTCTGTTAAGGAACAAAACTTACTTATGTATTTTAAGTCACATTTTCATTTAAACTGCATTTCTTACAATGCTATCATTCCATTGCTCTATCATTCCAGACCTTCATTTCTTCTATGGATGAATTAAGTTCTTGCAAATGCAAGTCTTCCTGTGTGACATACATGTGTATTCTTTCATTGAACTTTCTTGCTTTGCTTTTTTTTTCTCATTCCTATTTAGAGTGAAGACCTGTAGTCTGACTCCAGCTTTACAAGAACCAGCTTCATCTGGTAAATAAGTTTGCAAAATTAACTGCATAAAATATCAATAATTATATGATTTATTTTACAATTTTCTAGGCAATAACCTGAAAACAGTTTTGAGATTCCTGTACTACAAACTGTAAAATCCGGAGTGTCTAGCAGTTTATTTAGACAACACATAAACATATGTTGTCCTCTAGACCCTGAGACAGGGAGTAGACAGCTAGGGAAATTGGTTAATATATTATTAAGGTTGGAATTGTTATCTGTTTACAGCTCAGGACATGAAAACTGCTGAGAAGGAAAGACGAAAGAAGATTGATGCACTTGAGAAAGAAGCAGTGAATATCCTTAATGGGATGGCTGCAGTAGTGTACAGAAAGTTTGTCAGGTAACATTAATTATTTTATCATTTTGGCCATGACTTACAATTTAGTGACATTTGTAGTAAACATCACATGTCAGATCATGTAAAACTGATCTTTAATCACTTTTCACATGGCTGAAGTGGTAGTATTTTAAATTTCATCTTTGTTTGTTGGTTGATGTCGGCCTTGTTCCTGGGTATCTTTTCCTCCTGTTCTTTGGACAAGAAAGGAGTGTAGTGTTTAGTGGAATATTTGAGTCCAAGGTTGTGTGCACACTACTTTCACTATTGGATGACAATGGCAACTGTTGTAAACATATAACTAGTAATACTTATTTCATACATGTATGTTGATCCAGATTTACAGCATGGTTTTTGTTCAAAGTGTTTGGAAGATTGTTGTCCAGTGTACAGATTCACAAAGGACAAATTGACATATTGAGGGAAGCTTCTCAGGTCAGTTGCCTGTCATAGTTAAACAACCAAGGTGAACTGGGTTTTAACATAAGAAAATGATTTTTTTTTGACAGCATGAAGTGACTAAGGCTACTCCCTTTGAATGACACTACCAAAATGTTGTCAGATTGCCCCACAACAATTTGTTACTTCCCAGGAAGGTATAATTTGACCCAGTTTAGGGTTCCAAGAAAGAGCTTTGCTCTTTCAGATTCATTCTCCTGCTACTTAACACCACTCTCCTTCCACTTCAATTCTTAATGAAAACCCTGTAAGGTTTCTGTTGGGAGTTTGAAACCCTGACCCTGCCGAGGACAAAGAACTGGTTGGAATTAGATACTGCAGCAATGCAATAATTATTAATTTCTTGTACTAAAGATTATTAGCAGATGGTGACTGATGACTGGCTAAATATCAGCAAACATCTCCTATCCCAGTTTGCTGAGTATTATATTTCAGGATGGATAGTCCTGCAATCATACCCTGTTTAGGCCAGACTTACCCATACCCTGTATATGTAAAAAACAAAAACCACGCCCAGTCCTGTGACACATAATTATCTCTCGCATAGGCCATTTAATTAAGGGAATCCCCCTCCTCAGGGGTTATTTTATTGCTTGGTCAAGTCCTCCATCTCATTGTACACATGCCATTGCTTAAGGATAATATTATGTTTTGAAGAACTGAGTTGGAACAGCTTTTTCATTGTCGGTGACTGTAAGAACTGCTGAGAAAATATTAATCTAAATTTAAGAACATTTAACTTTCTTTTTCAATTCCTCTGCAGGATGAAAAACCTCTTGTGTTCTTACCACTTCACAAAAGCCACATGGACTATCTCCTACTCACCTTTGTGCTTGTTACTTGTGATATTAAGGTAGGGATGTCAGCTGATCTTCAATGCCATGTTCTTTCTTTTGTCAGAATGTATGATTAGTAATCAAGTTCCAATGGCAGATCCTCATCTCAATTAGAGTTTTCTTTCAAATGATCAACTATAATCTCTTCAAAGGAGTGCGTAACTTTGCGCAGTTTTGAAGTGCCTCAATCAGCTATCCACATCCCTCATGTTCTTCGGCAGATATTTACAAGCACTGCTATATGATGTAAGATCTAGGGTTCACAATGTTTCAGGTTTAACATGTGAATACTCACTGTAATGTGTGATCTCAGATTTCAATCAATTATGAATGAGAATTCTTGCATTTCCTTAATTTTCAGGTTCCACATGTAGCAGCAGGAGGTGATAATAACATTTTTAATAAATAATATTCTGTGAAGTACAAGAACAAGCTGTTTTGCATTTAAAGGACAAATGTAATGCTAGCATGTTGTTAAGTGTCGTTGATGTGTGTATGAAAACTGTGATCACTGTGAAAATTTGAATGTGCTGTGACCTCTAGAGACAAGTTTATAATGGCTATTATTATGGGGTTCCTCTTTCCTTCACCTCTCCCTCTTCTGTTCTTCCTTCCTCCCTCCCTCCCTCCCTCCCAACTTCCCTGACCCTCATTCTCTCCCTGCTTTCTCTACTTAAGAAAGAGACATTATCAATGGCATTTGTGAAACCTCTAAAATCATCAAGCTTATGTCATTGCAGACAACTTGAGGATTCCATTTTTCAGCTGGATTCTAAGACACCTTGGTGGATTTTTCATTAAGCGAAAGTTGGATCATTCCAGTGGAAAAGACGATTTGTACAAGTGCATTTTACAGGAGGTTAATAGAATTCTTGTTCTAACCATGTCATTTAATATTGACCAATATCAAAACCTTCTTCTTTTAATTTCAATCCTGACCTTTTTCTCCATCTTTTTCAGTATGTTGAACAGCTTCTGCAGAATGGGCAATACCTTGAGTTTTATATAGGTATGTTAAACGTACACTTTCTTTTCTATTTGTATTGCCTCACAAAGTCCAGTGTTGTAATTTAAAAAAAGAATTTAACATAACCCTTTAATAAATTATTTTTGGTCTTCCTGCTGCAGTGTCCACCTGATTCTCAATTTTTTCAAGATTTTACCCAGCCCTCCATTTGCTTGTTCCATCCTTGATTCATTTATCCATCCGTGGCTACATCCTTCTCTTCCTTCCATTTCTTCCTTTAAACTTCCTTCCTGGTTTCCTTCATTTATTCATAGCTTTCCTTTCCTTTGTGCAATAGTATGTTTATTGTTCCTTTTCATTTTATACAGAGGGAAGTCGATCAAGAACTGGAAAAGCCATGGTTCCCAAATCTGGTCTACTTTCTCTGGTTGTAAATTCAGTTACTGAAGGTAAATGTTTTAAGCACTTGAGTGTGAATGGTATTCTACAATTTAAGTCCATGTAGTGTTGGCAAAAGAAACATATCAACAGGAATTTCATTCTGTCACTTTGATGGCTACTTAGAGCAATTAATTACGTGGCCTAGGGCTCAACATTTCATCAGTTGGCTAAGTGACTGATAAGGAGTTAATAATTAGTCTGGTAGTAAATACAAGAATTTGAAACATTTTTTTACCATGATTGGTGTATTCTCTGAAACAAAATATTTGTAATTAAGGTGGCTCACTATAGTTTTATGATCACACGAGCGCTGAGGAAGTACAGTAATCTGGCGCACTCAAAGGAAAATGTCAGTGTTTTTCGATATTTTATTACGTCAACATGAGCACAAAAAGCAAAACTGACAGTGAATTTTCTTGCGTTTCCTTTGGTGAAATTCCATTAAATTTGGCAGATTGGTAGTAAATATTTTATTTTAGTCGGAGCTCATTTTTCAGGGAAATCTATAAGACCAGACTTTTTGCAGCGGTAAAAGACATAAATTTGAAAATATCGAAAAAACGGCCTTTACAAACCCTACTTTTTTCATGTTTAAAATTCATATCCCACTGGAAGCGTTTTGATGTAAAAATTTTGGAAGATTTCACGGAATGAAATTCATGAAAATCACAAATAAAGCCATAAAAACAGTAAAAAACGCATTTGTTTGGGCATTTATAATTCAAGACTAAATCCCAACATTTTAACAGAGATGATAGCAAAATACTATTTAATCATTGCTTATTATATGTAACAAGTTTGAGAGGACTAGGTGTGAAAGTGAATGCAAAAACAGCATTCAAAACATAACACTTGCATGCGCAGCATTATAAATGATTACCCTATGGAGACACTGTGAAAGCTAAAAGAAAAAATAAATGCATTAATGTATTGCTAGTCTGGTGATTGTCAGTCAATCCTTACAAAGTCATGTGTGTCTCTCTATTACACTCCTGATGTCAATGTGGCAGATGTGGTTAGAAGATTTACAGAGAAACTAACCAAGTGGCTGTACATGTTGATTCAAGCCAAGAACGTCTATCCCTGCAGTGTACAATTATGATTTCTGATCTAAGCAGTGACTACACGTGCACATATAGGGTCTCGGTCATGCGTGAATTCCTTTGCTCAGATAGGTTTTTTTGTTTCCAGGTACAGTACCAGATGTGAATATTGTGCCAGTTAACATCTCTTATGAGAAGGTAGGTCTGCACAAACAACATGCATTGTCTTACCTGTTACTGGCGTGAAATAATACCACGGTACTTTCTGTTTCTCTCCAGGTTGTTGATTCAGGTTACACCAGGGAACTTTTGGTGAGATTTGTTAACAAAATTTAATGAAAAATATCTACTTTGTGATACGGTTGTATTCTGTGTTAAAATCAAGGAAGCTTTATTTACAACGTTTGTTTGTCTTCTTGCTTGGCTCAGGGTGAACAGAAGAGACCTGAGTCATTCTGGAACACAATGAAGAGTATTTGGCGTGTCCTTAGAACCAGATATGGCAATGTGAGGCTTGATTTTGGGCAGCCATTTTCTCTCCAGGTTGGTCATTGTTATTAGCTGATCTTTTATTAACAGTTCTCTTTTCAGGTTGCTCATTCTCTTTTCCTGCTTCCGTTATTGAGTCCTCCCTACCCTTGTACAAAGTTCTGAATTGAGGGAGAAGCAAGACTTTTTTGCCATTCACTTTCCTCCTCTCTCACTGTTAAGACTACTTGAAGTCTTTCCACGTATTACTTCTTATTGCAAGGAGAAGTTCAGTGTTTATTACACATGTGAGTAAAAGTACTAATCATTTCTTATTGCACCAAACAACAGGAGTTCTCGCGAGCCATGGACCTATCACATCCCATGAAGGATTTTGCCGACAACTTAGTTTCCAAGGCAACTGTTACCTCCACGCCCAGGTCCTCTCTTCTACGAAACAACTCTGATGTCTCATTGGAAGACGTAGGCGATGACAAATGCTTTACCCTCACAAAGGCTCTTGGGTATCATGTCATTTATGGTAGGTTTTACTTTTTCTGTGGACTGCTTTTATAGTACAATACTGCTTATCTTCCGTTTTCTTGATGACATAAAGCAAGTAAGAGCACTGCTATTGCTGCCCTCATAGTATCTAAGATCAAAACGTCTGGTGGAGAGAGGCACTGTGAGACTGTGTTGCCTAAGAGGAAAGACTGCTGTGCTCCTCTATTATCCTTCACAGCCGTTATTAGGGTCGTCACGCAACGTTTCTCCTCACTGGAGAAGCTCTGCGTGACGACCCTAATAACGCTCCTCAAGCCATAAAACTCCATATCTCTGGATCTCTTGATCGTTTTGCCACTGCGCCTGTAATACGGAAGCTCGAAGTAATAATAGTGAATTTTGAGCCACCCAAATTATCGAACATCTATTACAAAAACAGTTTGAAAAAGTGAGAACTACGTTCGGCTTAGCTGGCGTTGAAGACGCAACAATGTACAAATTTCAAAGAAAATTATACGATCTAAACGAATTTTAAAGGGAACTTGTGGAAAAAGTTTTGTCAAAAAGTACGGTAGAGTAAATATGGCGTCATTGTTTTAAACCGAGGACAGTAAACAAGCTACAGTAACTTTTTTTTATTACAGACGCTGTAAACTGTTGTGCAGTGATGAGCACCAACATGGTTGCCTTCCTTCTGTTAAACAATCACAGAAAGGTAAGCACATGCATTTTGTTGTTGTTGTTGTTTGCAGCCATGGCGTGTTGAAAATGGGGATTCCTTCTAGTGAGACATATTGGTGTATTAAATTACTGACTATTTCTTTTCTTTAGGGTACAACATTTGAAGACCTGTGTACATCCTTCGAATGGCTGCAAGGAGAAATCACTTCTCATGGAAGGTAGACAATTGCATTTGTTGGTAGCGACAGTACATTGTCTCTAAGTTGTCTTCATTTAAACTCACGCAAAATGAAACGCTTCTCTTCCTTGTCTCATCATATCTTGAGTACAAGCTGGTATTTCTAGCGCGAGAGAGCCCTTTCTGTTAAGCACTAAGTTAAGTATCTTATTTATAGACAGTCTTAGAATTGTTGTTCACATATAATTTTAAAGCTATATTTAAACGAAGTTGTTCCAAAGGTCGACTAAAAGATGAAACGCGACTAAAATTCGAGGCTTTTTTTATTTTGAAGAGATGTTGGTTTCACTGGGAAGACCGCTGCCGTTATTCGTCATGCCTTACGACTGCTAGAAGATGACGTCGCAGTAACTGAATCACAGAAAGATTCCGAGAATGCTGTCCAGATTCATGTTCAACCCAAGCTTGTTTTGCCGCACGTCCTTAACCTGGTATTCTACAGTAACCAGGTAAAGAAAATTTCGTTTTGTCTCGGGGCATGTACAGTTATGTAACCGGAAAAAGTGTGCATGGAATCAAGAGCAGGTGGACATTAGTTTAGACCGTTACGTGATCGTGAAGTGATCGTTACGCGATCGTGTAGTGATTAACAACAATTTACTGTTTTGTTGCAGATTGTTTCGGTTTTTGCGCTTGATGCGGTTCTAGGTAGGGCAGTTTTTTGTTTTTAGATCTTGAAATTAAATCTGTTAATTCGCTTGTTGTGTCATCAACGCGGTTCCAGGGATTTAAAAATATCACAAAATGCCTTTTTCGTTTAGCTTGCGGAATTATCGCCGCCGCAGAAGACAGTGAATCGTACGATACAGATGACATTGAAGGACAGAAGATAGTCTCACAATCGTCGGTACGTGCTCGTTAGTTTATCATAACATCCCAATCGTTTTTATATGACATGTTAACTTACCCCTTCTCCAAGTGGGTTTTAAACTGATGTGATGTAATGTGATCAGTGGCCTCCAATATAGAGAAATCTCCTTCTCCTTGTTAAACTTCCAGCTAAAAGGGATCCAGGGTGGGTGCTCGTGATGCAAAGCGTGAACTCATTTTCCTAGTATTGCAACAGCTGTGTGGAGTATTTGACCCGCCTACTAACTGCTTGCTTTTTACTGTTGTATCATTATTGTACTTCTTGTCTTTAGATACTCGAGAAAGTAAAACATTTGTGCGAGATTCTTCAGCGAGAGTTCATATTTGTCCGGGTAAGGTATTGTATTTGTTTCTTGTATACGTCGTGGAAGCTGACAGCTGTAGTTAACCCACTTCTCCCCCCCCCCCTCCCCCCTCCTCCTCCTCCTCGTCCTCCTACTTTCCTCCCTTTCTTTCTCTCTCTTCTCGTGTCCCAAACCTCACATCAATGCCCTACGCCCCCATCCCTCGACCTTCAGCTCCAACTTCCAACCTCCAAACCTCAACTTCCAGCCAACAAGTAATTGTTAGTGTCGCAGTTCTGGGTATTTCGCAGCTGCCTACGAGCGATGACCTTAACGACTGATTCTGCTACCCCTTCAGGGATGCATTTTCTTGTACAGGTCACAGTTGTATAAACTAAAAAAAATTAGCGCCGTTTCTTTTTCACATGCTCTGTCATCGTGGTTTTCGTTTCAGCCATGTGTGTCATTGGAATCTGCTTTGTCAGAAAGACTGGAAAAATTCACAGCGAGTGAGACTTTAAAGATTATGGCGACCGAGGTAAGTAGTTAGAGCAGTTGATACAAAATACATCGGTGTGCTGTATCTTCGCTTCCATACTAGTAATAACTCTCAAACTCTTTACGTCCACTATCTCTAAGTTTATGTGTACCTGGAGAAACGTATAATGAACTTCTTGCGTCGATCGTCGAATACCAAGAAGTTTGTAATACTGCAGAAAATTCTAATGGCGGCAATGAAGACGAATTTATGCGAGGTCACTAACCTAGTCTGCTGTTTCCTTTCTTTTTTTAAGAAACAAAAAAGGGAAAACCTTATGCGAGGTCACTAAACCTAGTGTACGCATGTTTCAAAGATTCATATTCACTTAAAAGCTCTTCGTGGCAGGCATTGATTCGTTATGATAACTCCGGCTTAAATTCCTCTCTTTTCCGGTCATATACTTCACTTGCATTCCCTCCACAGACCAGCACTGTCGGTGCTCGAGGCAGTCAGTGGGGTTGGGACGATGAAGACGAAGACATGGGTGGGCTTGATGCCCCGGAAATCGAGTACAAGGTGAGTGATAGAACTTGGCCAGAATTCCCGAGCTTCCTCGAGGATGATCCCTTAACTTCGTTGTAGGGGACTGCTCTTTTTCTAAGGCAAAAAAAAAAAAGAAAACACTGAACTTCTGTAGCTTAAAGGAATCTTTTTTACTCATTACCCTTTTAATTACTACTATTTTAATTTCCACCAGCTTACGACTTACGAAGAACAACTGAAGAGACTGCAATTTTTGAAGTCAGTGGTTGCCCCCCTGGTGGAATCGTACTGGGTGTCAGCCTGCGGTTTGCTGTGGCTCAGAAACCAAAGGTTTTCAGGTATTGTTGAACTGATTAGTTCCTTGGTAGTCTGATTCGAGTGAAGACTTTTAGTGTCTTAGATTCCTCCTTAAGATTTAGACTAGCCTTTTGAGACATTGTAATGTTGTAACATTCTGATTTCGGGTTTGTGTCGTTTAGATACCGAGTTTCTGGCTGCTCTTCACACCTGCGCAAAAGAACGGGTCCAAAAGGAAGTGACGTTGTTTCGTAAGTGATAATCTTTCCCGCTTTCTCCGAGTTTTATTGTACAGGGATCTTTTTCTGACAATTTGTCTCTATTATTTTTTGTAGCTGAGAGTTTCTCATTAGAGCCATTCCGCAACGCGGTGCGCGTCTTCAGGGACTGGAAAGTTATCCAAGTCGACGCCGAGGGCGGGTTGACACTCTGTGACGCTTACAACAACGAAGATGCTGTGTTTGACGTGATTGAGAAGATCAGTCAGTTTAAGCTTTAACTGTAAAGAAAAAACCTCGATATTTGAAGCTCGATTTAATAAATTCCTTCAGAATGACGCACCAACATGTGTCTTTACTGTAATCCAAGTCCTCTCTATTGAAGCCCAAGGCTATGTCCACGCTCATGGCCCGAAAACTAGTGTCTGGGCACGGTACAAAATGATGCCAAGTGTTCAGTCAATGGGTACGTAAGTGTCCATGTGCAATGCTGTGAAACCTGAATTTAGCGGACACCCTTGGGACCCTCACTACTGTCCGCTTAATACAAGGTATCCGTTCAAAACAGGTTCTAATATGTTGTGTATTAATAATTAATCATTAACTCTTTTGTAACACTGTAACACACTGTAAGATCAAACACTGCAGTCAGTCAATGCATCAATCTGGAATAATCACTTAGCTTTAAAAGGACATCGCTGAACAACGTTAAAGCCAGACCTTTAGAAGTAAAAAGCTCTTGAAGTGTCCGTTTATTGCAGGTTTTGTGCACAAAATGGCTTAATATTGGTGTCCGCGCCCGCTTAACTGAGGCGTCCGCTGAATGCAGGTTTATTTTACAGTAAAAACTTAATAGAGGGTGTCCGCTTAATTTGAGGTCCGCTTAATATGGGTTCCGCTTAACTGTACTTAGATGTTTAGGGGTTCCCATGCTTTACTCGGTAGTCTGAAACGAGCACGGATCCCGAGAATGGCGTACTGCGTTACGGGCACTGCACGGCGCAATTGTGCCGTGTGTCTGGGCCTCTCGCGCAATATTGAACCGTGTGTCTGGGCCTTATGTTCCAGATGGCTTTTGACCGAAATGAGGTTGGTAAACCGTTCATTATGAAACAAGTCTTGCCTGGTGGTTAATACACGCTGTCAAAACATTGTTTAAACAGTCTCGAAACAGTCCGCCCACATGTTTTGCTTGTTTTCTTTCGGTTGAGCAGCCTTTCAAGACTGACACATCCAGACGGCAGCTGTGTTAAGCAACAAAAAAACGCCGACATCCAATGACGGCATAGTTGAATTTTGCCTTGCAAAATCCAACTTGAACATTTTGGATGCTGTTATCCAAAAGAATGGTTTACCGTTAGGTTGCTTCTAGTGCTCTACGTCAGACTACAGCGGAAATTTCGCAAGCAATGATTGGTCCAGGCATAATCGCATTTCATGCCCCGTAAACACGACATTTTGAAAATTCATGAGCGATATTTTTATACAACAAGGTACAGGCAGCAACTGACCCTTGCTATTTATAGCGTCCTTGTCGCTCTCTCAATAACTAACAATAATCTTGCACCAAGAAATGTCTTAAAACAATGCCACAAAGTTTTACTGATATCTTATAGAACGATGACAAAGAAAATTAAATGCCCCAAAATTTGGCATTATCTAAGTTGTCTTGGCTGTGTACAGAGTAAACAATGACGCGGAACACTTGGTTACACGTGAATGCGCATAATTTTGGTTGCCAGTATCTTTTTGTTTAACGGGAAAAGCGTTGGAAGTCGATGACGCACGTACGAAACTTTGGGAACCTCAGTTGAATTGGCGTGGATACAGCGAGATGTTGATGCCATCTACTAGCAGCTGATATTGCAACTTTGTTATAGAAATGGGAAAGCACTTTTATGTTTAAATTGTGTTGCTATGTGGAAATTACAGACGTGCACAGTTTTAAGCGGTGAGTTGGCGGTGAATTTTAAAAACCTTGATGTTTTTGTAGCTGTGTAAACTGTTCGACTTAGCCATGGCAGTTTGCTTAGAATTCGCCGTTGTCGTTTTGAAGCAGTGTGTTTACCGCAGCTCAACGCTATTTCGGAACATGTAGAAATCCTGCTTTATTTTAAATGTACAACACAGCTAAATGGCGTTGTTTTTCTGAGTAATGCAAATTCCATACTCGATCAAACAGTAGTAAATTAGCCACAATAAGCGAGTTGAAAAGCTGCATTGAGGACTACAATTTTCCCTTCTCTGTCACGCAGGAAAATTGTCCAGTTTATCTGTTTCTAAAGTTTGGTTGTGTATGTATAGCAGTGAATTTATGCTTATTTGATCAAAATGTTTTTAATCAAATACTGATCATCCGCACGTTTATTTTATGATCAGAATCGATTATATAAATAGCGCAAAATCGAAAATAAAAGGCCATGACAGCTCTATTATGTTAATAAAATTGCATAACGTCGGTGCAAGCTATTCAAAACTTAGCTGGTGAAAATAAGTTTTTTTTCTGATCATTTACGTTAGTGCGCGGGGGTCAACCGTCTGGTGGAGTCTGGCAAATTGTTATATTGGCTGTTGTGACAGTCGCTGATCATAACGGTCACAACAGGTCATCACGCTGGAGCGTTTATTCCCAAAGGGTTTGTTTTAACGGTTATTTAATCGCCTTTAACATAGGAATAAAGCCGCTTTTGCATAATCAATTTTCAGCGCTTCAACCTTATTTCCGTGGTTTTGCGCGTGAAAGCTCTGCAAGTCGCTCTTTTTCACTGGAATGATCATTTTTTGAGAATTTTTCCTCTTCGCGCAGAAGCCCAACCAAATCAAGTGGATGAGACTTAATTATTCCTTTGTCTTTTTTAATGTAAAGAAACTATTGTTTTCTTTGCTCAGTAATCAAGTGGGGCTATAAATAACATCAATACATAACACTTTGAACACTTCATTCGACAGGTTCATTTTTTGCCCATAACTTGTTGGCGCCTCTAGTTCGTTAAAAAAGCATGTATTTTTCAAAACGAGATTAGCATGTCAGTTAACTGATTGTCAGTCGCCTAGAAAACAGTAATCTAAATTCAGCTCCTCCAGCCTCTAGTCATCGTAACATTCCAAAGGTAAGCAAATGAGTAAAGAGACTGGAAAAACGACAGTCCTCCATTAGGGGATGACGGGATTTCGTCACGATGTAGATCAGTTAACTCAGGTTGGACAAACAACCTTTTGTGCACGTTGACACATGCATGTTGTTGTTAGCGCAAGGTCTTGAATTGTTAACTGATCATGACTGGATGCCGTTTTATGCATGCAGCATGCTGACTGTAGGCATAACGGTTGCAAAACCTTCTGGTAAACTGCTTCCAACAGTCACATGAGTTTTATCGCAGCAATTTTCCCATTTTGCCTTTTTACAATGCGCTAGCGCTCCCAATTTTAGTACTGACTTTTTTTGTAACCATTCCTTGCTCGATATGGCATCAGTTGGTTACCAGAGGTCGATCCTAAGTAACTCATATTTTTTTAATTTTTGGTTGTCTCTGATGATAAGTAACACAAACCAAGGGTCAGCGTACATGAAATGACAAAACACTCGTGAAGGGGGGTCACATGCAAGGGAGCTCTACGTTCTGGGCAAGGTAGTGTTTACCGTAAGTGGCTGGAAATAATTTCACTGTTTTTTTTTCCTCCACAGTTCCTGGTCGTTGACAACTTCTTACTCATTTTCTAGTAAAAGAATCTGAAAATGGCGACTTTCGCCGCCAAGTATCTCGTGTCCAGTGCGGCCAGCGGAGTAACAGGCCGAGTAGGAGAGTTCAGTGGTGACCTGGGAAAACAACTCAGCATGGAAAACTTGACTAAAAAGGACCTAGAAAGAGCCGAAAAAGAACTCAATAAAGAAGAGAGGGATCGTAAAAAGAAACATTACAGGATGGAAGCGTCGAGAGAAAAACTACGAACTGACATTAGAGGAAAATACGGAATCATAAAAAGAAGAGCGCACGAGCCGGTTGAAACACACACTGGGATTTTAATGCCAAAAAGCGAAAAGGAACTTTTGCTGGCGACTGAGAAAGAAGAAGAGGAGGATGATGACTGTGCATGTAGCCCTTGTTCTTGTACATGGGCTTCTTTATGCTGTCCTTTTCTGTCAAAAAATACAAAGCATTCTTAAGGGTCCTGAATTACCGTAGGTGTATATGTTGTCGGTTCAAATTGTTTTTTCAGGTTAATTTGTTTCCAGCCTATATTACTTGAAAACAAGCTGAACTACAATATATATATGTACGTTGATTCGTTGACTGAAGAAAAGAACTGAACGCCTGGAAGAGGCTAAAGAAAAGAATATTTAAAAAGACTACATTTATTTGCGAAAGGGTCGCAAAGTAGTTATAATTAATAGTCTGCCACATCAGTAAAGCAAAATAAACTAAGGTTGGGCTGTCTGACGAAGTTACATATGGTAAAGAAGGACTAACCTTCAAAATATTAACTGCTATCGACTAAACACTTCAGCTTCCTTCAGCTGGAGAGCTGGTTCTGGAGAGATGCAGAGGTTTCGTGAAAGAAATATTTTTAAACAACATATCTTTGCGATAGAAATCGAAGTACAAACTCTGAGTTTTCTTTCTGAGTTCTCAGCGTTTGACGCACAATGCAGTGCTCGCGCCGTTGAGGGCCGAAATAAAAACCATTTTGCAAGGAAGATCTTTGTCATTGTCAATAGTTTTGCGATTTTCGCGTTTTTCTAAGGGTTCGCCTCAACTAGAGTTCCATACGCAGTCAGTATCGACAGGAAACAGTTCGTGTTGTCGGTAAATCCTCGTGAAAGAGTCGTAAGAGCACTTGCCGCGTTTCTGATACTTTATTGTTTAATCAGTACTTCGGAAGTCGCGTCATTCCTCGGATGTTTCCTTCCCTCTTTCCCTCCCTCTCTCCCTTTACATATTTATTCACCTACCTGTTTCTTCTTTATTTTGATGAAAATCCTACAATCTTAATTGAGTATCGCATTGAATGTGATACAAAATGTTTAGAATATAAATTTGTCCCAATTATAACAAAAAAAACTGCAACACAAATTGGTTAAGGTAAACTACAGCTGAAGAAGAGACGAACTCGATGTTCACTTAGTTATCCAAACTACTTTTTCCAAGCATAAATTATTCTGGGGAAAAAGAAACAACTGAATACACACTAAAGTACTAAATACAAGGCGTAACCTTTCGAAGAGAGCCCGGTTCCTCTTCTTCACAATCAAAATAAACTGAAGATACAACCTTAAAAAAAAGTCACAAGAAATTTTTAAAACCAACTAAAAACTTACTTTAAGTTTACAAATCTTTCCTAATTCCAGCCCTAATAATTTTCTGAACATTTAAAAATACTTCAAGAACCTCAGTCGCTGTTGGTCTCACTTCAGGATTTTCCTGTTTACACGACTCATGAATCCCCAGCAGAAGTCGCCTTACATAATTGCTATTATGAACTCGGCCAAGCAGTTTGTCTACAACATTTGGTATTCTCCAGATGTCAATCATCTCATCGTAAGCAGGCATTTCTTCCTCATTAAATGGGTGTGAATCTCCGTAAGGCCAGAGTTGTTCAGGAGCTACAAAATCCCCAAACAATTCTCTGTGTCCACACTTGATCAGTTCACCTTCATTGAGTTTGACTTCTGGTAAAGCGTCAAGATCATTGACGACAAGGTGAAAGTCATCAGTGATAAGATACTGTGAGAGAGTCTTTACTATGTCATTTGAGTCACACATGACTCGTATACCAAGAGGGCTATTATGAAGAAACTGAAGGATTTTTACATAGTCTATACACAGCTGAAATCTTGTTTCCAAGGTGTTGAATTCACTAAGTTCTGGTCTATCGAGGAGTTCATCAAGTTTGTCCACAGAACCATGCTTGTAATAGCCTGTTATTATCTGATAAGAAATGTTTGACAGAAAAAAAAAAAAAAATGAATAGCTGTGTACATAATGAAACCAAGATGATTAACACACCATCACATACCAGATAGGGTTTATACTAGCCCGAAAACCACAATGGCTATACGCAAATGGTAAACTATGTGGAACAGTGAAGCACTACTACTGCCTTGGTTATACATGTAACTCGTAGTAAGTTGGGTTATTCTTATACAGGTGATCATGTTTCACGTATAGTTTAAAAAAAGGTCTGAGTGCTTTAAGAAACTTTACCTACATAACCTAGAGTTCAAGAAGAGAGAGTGTGTATGACTGGTAGGACAGTACAAAGTATTTCAGTCTTTGTAGTTTATACTTCTGTAAATAAGACGTCATCATTGAAATGGAGTGAGGAAATCAAAATAACTAGCGTTCACCGAAGTAAGCTCAAACAAAGAAGTGTCTACCTCTAGGCTGTCACTGTAGCATATGCCAATGAGTTGAACAACAAATTCGCTTCCTTGAAGACCTTCCACCATATGCATTCCATGTAGACAATCTTCGTAATACAAGTGACTAGCGCATTTACTATATACCACATCATACCCATGCCAGTCTGCCAGGTAAACTTCTTTTACGGCATTTAGATGACCAGGAATTCCAATTCGACGCCGTGTTCTAACATCAAGAGCAATGTTGGTACAATCTAACCACTGTAAACAGGTAATCCAACCGTGAAAACTAAATTGACCGCGCGGGCAACGAACGCAGTTTCCGTCAACAACGTGGAAATTAGACTCACATTCTGACTTCCTTTTGTTACTATCAGAGCCACTTTGTCTCCCTTTGTGTGTATCGTTCCTTCTAGTCGCTTTTCTTCCAGAAAATAGCAGATAATAAGTCAGTAAAAGGAAAGGAATTGGAGTTAAATAAACTTTCAAGTTGACCGCCATCTTTTTTTTGTATGTTATGAGGATAGATTAGGTACTAGTCTCCAGTTTGTCCGTGAAATTTTGCGGGAAGTCTGGGCTGTGATTTGGGCGCCATTTTTCGAACGAACGTTTGTGAAATAGACAAGTTTGTTTTCCCACTATCAATTTCAATTATTTGCAGATCGTATTTGGACCTTTCCGCTATGCCTTCCCGGTATGACAGTGTAAGAAGTGTTTTTGAAGAGGCGCAGCGTGGTTTTCAACACCACAAGAAACTCTTGACGGTACTGAAAAAGCTCCATGACAAGTCCTCACAGGATGAATTTCAGGAGGGCTTTCTGTGGCATTTGAAACATGCTATGGTGGTGTTTAACAGAGAACCTGCTGTAGAAAGAGTAATCGAATTTGTGGCTAAGTATGCGACGTTGAAAGATCACCGTACGGCTCAAGTTCAGAAGGTATGACTGAAAAAATGACTGCTAACATTCTGCCCCCCTTTCTCTCGAACAGTGCACTCCTGTAAAAAACCCAAATTATAGACCTTTTCTCACCGCGTTACAAGGGAAAATTGTATTTAAAGCACGATTTCAGGTATTTGCTCAAAGTTTTGATGTTTTTGCAGGGAATAAAACGTAAATATGAATTAAAGAGACTAATAAGCAAGGGAAACCCTCAAAGTGTTAAATTTTGTGAGTGTTTTTTTACCCATTGGGAGTTGTTGTGGGCAAGTTGTAGAGAGAAGTAATCGTCGGTGGTGCCTTCTGATCAAGCTTCTAACACTGTTTCACACAGGATGGCCAAGCAACTGATGATGAAGACGATGATGGCAACATCTTCCTTGATTTCATCTTCACATTTCTACTGGACTCCCATGATGCTCAAGACAAAGCAGTACGGTTCCGCGTCTGTCAGCTTATCAACAAACTGTTGAATAACCTGGGTGATGATGCTGCGATTGATGATGAACTCGCAGAGAGAATCTTTGACAGCATGTTGACACGCCTCCATGACAAGTTCCCTGCAGTAAGGGTGCAGGCTGTTGCAGCAATCTCCAGGCTGCAGGACCCTTCAGATCCAGAGTGTATTGTGTTATCTACATATTTAAAACTCATGTCCAATGACTCCAGTGCTGAAGTACGTAGAGCTGTGCTGCTGAATATCGCTCTTTCTTCTCACACATTAGAGGGAATAATAGGTACATATATATATTGAATTTACTGGAAGTTAATCATTTCCATTTATGTTCCCAAGCGCTGGTACTGTTTCCCATTACTAAAGTCACAGAGCTTTTACAGGAGTCTGATGGAAACCCTTTTGCACGATAGACCCTTTGCATAAAAGGCGCCTAAATTTAATAACAATACTTTGTGCATCCTAAGCCTTGTACTTAATGTTTCCAGACAAAGGATTTCCACATGAATACGAGGCGTAGGATGTATTACTATAAGTATTACTATAAGTATTATTATTCAAATTTAGGTGCCATATATGCAAAGGGTCTATAGTCTAGTTTTGGCCCTCTCTCTGTCACACTCTAGATCTCTCCTGAAAAGATAGCATTGCATGGTCAAGATAGGATCAAAACTGATCAGTGGGGATAGGGGAAAGGGATTATTGTTGCCCATGTTCAATTCAGAACCTTCAGTGATAAAATCAAATGACTGCCCTGAATAAATCAACTTCTTGCTTCTTGCTTTAAGGGAGAACCCAAGACGTTACGGAGTCAGTGAGGAAGTTAGCTTATCGCGTTCTAGCAGAAAAAGTGAACATCAAGTCATTAACCATTGCTCAGCGTGTGCAGCTGCTTTCCAATGGATTGCATGACAGATCAGAATCAATCAAGGACGTTTGTGCTAAGGAACTTCTTAATGGGTGGCTGAAAAGTTTTGACAATGATGTTGTCAGACTCCTGAAGTGCTTAGATGTGGAAGGATGTACAGAAGTAGCTGAATTAGCTTTGAAAACAGTACTCGCAGGTATCAACTGATTACACAAGTTTTCCAAAAAATTAACTAGTTGGTCAGTAGGCTATTATCATTTCTCTATCACTTTAACCAAATGGTTGTGTGTTGATCTTTGATCTCTGAGTTATACTAATCCTGGTTAGGGTTGTTGGAGTGTTAAATAATGGAGAGAGGTGAGTTGTTGGGAAACCTCATAAAACTTTTAACAAGCTATAGTGTAACTCTGACTAATGGATGAGCACCCCATCAAAGGGGAGCAGGAATATGCTGGCTTAGTCCCTTCAAGTGGAGTTACAACTGTAAGTATATCTACTAAAATTACCTGAAATATCAAACATTCTTGTCACAAAGCAGTAAGAAGGCAGTCCATAGCAAACATGTAACCAGAAGATACATATTTGTACCAAATATTAGCACAAATTTTACATGGTATAATTCTGTTTTTCTTGTTGTAGGATTGCCAAAGGAAGATTTAAAGTTTTACATTGATTCCTTGAAGAAAGAACGAGGGGAGCAAGGCCCAGTGAGAGTCAGCTATGAAACCCTTGATGCTGAGACAGCATTCTATTGGAGATGCCTTGGAGAACATTTCAAGTCCATGGGCACAGATGGTGAAGCACTTCTGGATGAGCTTCTCCCTGAAGTATCAGGGTTTTGCAAATATATTCAGGGGTATGAATCACAAAAAATAAATTATGCTATTTCAGTGATCAGCAATAAGCTTTATAAACAATGCCACTGCATTAACTTGCATATCATTACAGGCACGCAATGCATACAGAAGCCATATCTGTTGTGATTCTGTTTGCATGCATTGCAGGCCTATGTTATCATGTATTACATGTTTATTTATTGTAATGTATGTGCTTGTTAATGCTGATATGTGAAGCTTTGTTTCAGGTATGTGGACAGCTGCTTATGCGGGACACCCCCAGAACAAGATTATTCAGAAGGTCAACAGATATTTATTGGCAGACAACTTTTGTCATTGATGGGCGTTGTGGACCTATCTGATGAAGTTGGAAGGTACATGTGGGATAGCAACCTACATAAATTATAGCACACTGATGTACTTTTTCAAGACTTAGTTACATAATCTTCTAAAATGAGGAAACATAAGGATTAACAACTGCAGTGAGTGCTAGACTCCAGACTGGGTGACATGCTTTGTTTCAAGCCCTTGCAGGGGTCTTTATGTTGTGTCCTTGGGGAAAACATTTTTAATTACTTTCAAGAAGTATCTGACAAAATGTGGGGCCATGGACAAGTATCCCATTAGTAAGGGGAGCTACCTGTATGTAGTGAGCTCATCATGAGCCACATTGGCTCCGGCCACAGCAGCAGTGCATTACCCATATAGCTAACACATGGGAGTACCCCCCCCCCTCACTGGATATTGGCCTAGCTGTCCCCAAATTCCTTCAGCATGAAACATACTTCATGAGTCAAAACAAAACCATTGGAATACATGTATTTTGTATTTGTTTTCCAGGAAGAACCTTGGTCAGATGCTTCATGACCTGTTGGTACTACCAGAGATTCCGGAATCTTTAGTTGATGTACTTCATTCCAGGTACATGGACGTTCAGCCAGAGGAAGCCAACAGAATCCAGGAACTTGTTGAAATCATTGCTGATGTCAGGCAACCCATTGTCATGATTGAAACTGCTCAGACCAAGGAGGAAAAACGGCAGTGGGAACTGAAGGTTATTTCAAGTGGTGTTTTTATTTTAATTTTAGTTACAGTGTCTGATTCCTGATGGTCATTTAATTATTTATAGGGAAGACGTACAGGTATAGTGAATAATTGCATGATTCGCCATACTTGATGTACATGTAGATTACATGAATAACATGGTATTGTCAGTAAATAAATGTAGTTTGTCCAGCAGTTGATAGAAATCTTATCTGGCATCTAGGAGGTGAAATATTATTATGATCTTGTAAACTGACTCATTTTTAGGAACATTGACAAAACAGCTGTTTATACTTGAACACTGCACTTTGTACTTTTACCAACTACATTTAATTTGTTAGGTTGCTGGAATCCGTGTCAAGCTGAACCAGTTCCGTGATGAGATGGAACAGTGTGTGACAAACCAAGATTTTGGAAGGGCAGCTGAACTGAAGCAACAAATTACAGAACTGGAGGAGCAGAAGGAAATACTTGAATCAAAGGAGAACTCCTTCTCTCAGACTATCAGGGAAGAAAAGGTAAATTTCCAGTGTTTCTCTGAAGTCAAAATTTTTAAAACAGATTTCTTTGGAAAATGAGTTACATGTGTCTAGTGGTGCATTAGGAGCCTTTGTTTTCATCATCGTGACAAACACTTCTCTTAAACTCATCACAAATAGATGAGCTTGGGAACTGGTGCCTGAAAGGTTAGCAGGGAGCAGAAGCCATGAGCTGAAGGGGAGGTATCCATGGCAACCCTGGAAGTGGGAACCACCCCCAGAAGCGGCCACTAACTGCACCGTCACACTAAATGAATCAGTGGAACCCACTTGCCTGACCCATACTTACCAAGAGGCCAGCAACCAAGAGGGAGGGAGAGGAAGGGGCGAGAATCCACAAAGATTCACTAAAACACAGAGCAAATGACCCGCAACGATCAGCTAACAGCACTGCACGTGTAATTCAATGAAACACAATAGCCCTGCAAGTCTCCAGAGGGCTGCTCTGCAGGTCACATTGTGTGAAGGGAGAAACCGCTGACTGCATTGGTTTGATTCTAACTTTGCCTAAATCATATTTAGCCACACTAAAAGAGGCTGAGATTGAAGCATTGGAGAGAGATGCTTTAAAAGAGACTACCACACGCTGACCTTCATGTCTTTGATAACTTGGTATTAATAAAATAAAGATGACATGCTTTCTTTCATGTGCCATTTCTTTTAAAGCTGAAAGGAATTTTAGCTTATTTCGTACCTTTAAAATCTTGAGCTTGACCCTAGAGGTCCCACCTGTAAATATGACCAAGGGCCACTAATCTTGGATATTTAAACTGAACCCATGTATGACAATTGAGTCACTTAATTTGCTTAATAATGTGTATTTCCTTTTATCTGTCAGGATGATCCTGATACTCTACTTAAATGTCTCACTATCGCATCTGAGATGCTTCAGGGTGTGACAACAAGTGGACTGAACCCAACTCTCACCACTCTGGTTCAAACACTGGTAATTTTGAGACTTTTCCATTGTGGTAATCAATTTAACAGTGCTGAAGTTAGCATTAATAAGCCAATCACAGTTTTGACTGGGAGTGTTTTTCCCTTTGAATTGTAGATCCTTCCAGGTGTACAGAACGAAGATCCTTTAGTGCGCAACATGGCAGTCAAATGCTTGGGCTTATGTGCTCTACTCTCTTGTGAATTTGCTCGAACCCATCTGGTACTTTTCCTTCAGGTAACAAATTTTTATGATTAAATATCAAACATTTCTTGTGCTGGCTATTATTACTGGAAACATCAAAATCCATTGCAACTTCTTGTATGAGTTAGTTGGATATTTGCTAAAGCTCTCGTTTGATATAAGTTGTTGTTTCATTTCTTTTCCTTTGTCAGGTAGCTCAACTTGACCAAGAGCTTGTACGAGTCACAGCTCTCCAGATTGTTTTTGACCTTCTTCTAACATTTGGTCTTGAGGCTTTCAAAGTGAATGCTTCAGTCCCTGAACTGGAACACAATGAACCAAGCACTAATGACTCAGAACAGGAAAAGTTGGACAATGAAGATGACGAGAATGAAGAAGGCGAAGAAGATGACGAGAAGAGGGATGATGATCATGTAGAAGAGAGCCAAGCACCTGATACAGATACTGCTGCAAGCGTGCTCACAATACTTACAGGAATTTTAGAGAGTGAGGTACAGCCTCGATGAAGCCTTTTAACTTGAGTTTACATTTCAGTTTTCAAGGCTATAACCACTGAAGTGAACTTACTGCAGGTGTTAAACTAATATATTTTCTTTAGTTCTTGCCCTTCAGACAAGCAGCTCTCAAATTTTGCTTGCCCTTGACAAGACCTTAGTTTACTTTTTTTATTATTCACTTGGCAGACAACTTGCCTGGACCCTGAGAATAAAAGTTACTTGCCCAGCAGGAAAATCTACTTGTCTGCAATGACCAGACGGCACTTTTTTTTGAGCCCTGTAAACAACACACGTTTATATTTGACAGAAACAATTCTCTCTTTTTTTTGCAGAGCAATGACCTCCGCAATGTAGCTGCTGAGGGACTGGCTAAATTGTTGTTAGCAGGTCGTGTTCTTAGTGCCAAACTTTTCCTGCGACTTCTACTACTATGGTATAATCCTACCACTGAAGATGATGTGAACCTGAGACACTGCTTGGGAGTCTTCTTCCCTGTTTTTGCCTTTTCCTCACGGTATGTCTGATCGCACCATTCTTTGATTTTGGGTATAAGCCTCGGTTTTCTAGTTATTCTTCATGATAGTTACAAGCCGTTAGTCAGTTGTAAATGGTTATGTGTACACAGTGGAACCCAGCTTTATGGCCAGCTTATTATTACAGCCACTACTCAAATAAGGGCCAAATTACACCCATGAAGAAGAAAACACATATTACAGGGGTAATATGGTACCCTAAAAAATGGCGATGTTCATGAAAAATTCACTCTCTTGGAAATACCAGACTTAAGACCCTTGAGGACTTGTCAAAAAAACTCTGAAATGATCTTGCCAAATTTTCTTCGAGATGAGTGTGAAATTTAAGGAAAGTACACAGTGGTATAAGTTTTTTCATGTAGCAACGGCCATAGCAACGACTGTTTGCTATAAGAATGTGACCACAATATAGTTTAGTTTTAACAAATATGAACAAAACTATTTAGAAAAAACTTTAAAGACATGAACAACTCGATTGGTGTGATTAGTTGTGAAAAGCTTTGCCATCACAGGCTCCATTATTTCCCTTATGAAAAGGAATATTTCCCACAACTGTGGCAACTTTTTACAAAATAGAACAACCATTGCACCCCCTCTCCTGAGATCCAATCTGCACCCCCCCTGCTATTTGTGGCTGGTTAAATGCTTAATACTTCGTGTAAGAAACTTAAAGTGCATTTTTCTCAAAAGTTTACTTTTGTACCGACTGACTTCGTGCCAACATTTCTACTTTGCAAGGTTTTTAAGTAGAATTCCCGAAACTTGGGCTCATCAAAGACCAATAGTGTCGTGATATTATAAACCAAAAAAATCATAACATTTTAATGTCTGTCATGTGACATGAGATGATTTGTCCACTGGGTGTGGTAAAAAAATAAGGTTATTTCCAAATAAAGCCTGTAAAAAGCACTGAAAATAAGAGTTAACTGTCAAAACATGATATGCTTATTTGACAGTCAAATCTTGTTTTGTAAAAGAGCAGGAAGTGTTGGCGTCAATACTGTAAAACACTACCTCAAAAGGTCATGGCTGGTTTCCATAGCAACCATTTTGAGTAAAACTCTAGAAAGTTAATTTCTCTTCTTGAGTGCAATAGCACACAATTGATCTTTCTTCACCATATTTAAAAAAACTTTTTGGTCCATTTGAGGGTACCATACCACCTTAAATAGTAATCTTATTATCAGTCTTTTGCTCAGCAGGGGGCAGCATTTTAGAGATGTTTTCGTTTATTTTCTTACATTGCCTATAAGTTTGATATGCACAGAATTTAAAAATATGTGTTGCAAGGGTTTAGTTAGAGTGAGATATATTATCTTGTTCCATATCATCATCATCATCATCATATTACCATTGTTGTTGCTGTCGTCATCATCACCATTGTCATTATGATCTGAAATAGGGCTGGATTACAAAGCACCATTTTGTATTATAAACTTGTAACCTAATCAGAGTGGATTATAAAATCATTTTCTGATTACATGTATATTTGTTGCTCCTATTATGAACTGTACCACCCAGGACAAACCAGGAACTAGTAGAAGAGGCATTCCTTCCAACCCTAAAGACATTATTCAGTGCTCCTGTGTCATCTCCATTGGCATCAGTTAACATCAACAATGTCGCGGAGTTGTTGGTGCATCTAACAAACTCTAAACACTTAAAGAAGCAAGGAAATTCCATAGATACTACTGAGGTACATTTTTTATCTTGAAAATAATTTATTGGATTCAAATGTTTGAAATGTCCTGTACTGTACACGTGAAAGCTTTAACCACCATGTATAGGGCTCAACAAATTACCCACCATCATTCTCAAGTGGCCTTGGTTATAGTTATCACACAGTGCAGATCTGAAAAAGGAATATTTCTTTCTGATATACAGTATTTATTCATAATTTAGGTTAGCAGCATTCATGCCTCTCTGAGCCTTGCAGTAGCAAATGAAGTCTTGTCTTGTCCTGATGCTCCTGGTGTACGGATTCTGTGCAAGACACTTCCCATGATGGACCTGACTGGCTGTGCACAGTCTACAGTCAAGGAAATGAAAATCCTCACTGCAAGAATGATTGAGGTACTTTTGGGTCTTTAAGGTTGAGATGAGAGTGGGCAGGTGGGCAGGAAAGCATAAAGGAAGTGGAAAAGGAAAGTATGGAAGTGAAGAATTCGCCTGGGAGTCTGGAAGTGACAGAATGGGAATAGCAGAGATAATTGTAATAAAAAACTGCTGACCCTGTACCATCTCCCTGCGGCCCTTTTAGCAACAACCTGGGCTGTGCAATGATGTCTGGAAAGCTGCAACTTTTCAACCTTAACAATACAAGTTAAAGCTTGAGATTTTACAATGTTCTGATGTTTCTACATGAATCTTAAGTATTTATAAGCTTAAATATTTGATACTTTTTACACTTTTCCCTCTCCTCAATAATTATAATGAGTAAACAATAGCTCAAATGGGATATGTTCTACTTGCAGTAATGAGGTAATCTAGGGCATGTTTTGTTTTTAGGAAATTGAAGATGCTGCATCTGCAAAGTCATTGAACAAATTTCACAAAATGTTGGAGATCATTACAGACTCTCTTGATGATGATGGTGGTGATGGTGAGATTAGGTGCCTTAGCTCCATGCATGGTGTTATGTTGGATTTGATGATTATTGTATGATTATGCAGCTGTATCATTAGCTCGCTTCCCTAGGTCTGCAATGCATGCAGAGAAATAGAAATTTATCTTTCAACAATGGGTCTGCAAATACAGAGCTGAAGTAGATAGTATTAGCTTATTTGGCACCATTTTCAATGATAACTCACCAACTTCCTGTTTATTTTAACTGTTATTAATTCCACTGAGTGCAAAAAAAAATATGTTTTACACATGTATATGGGAAGCAAACAGAAAGTCTGTCCTCAAATCTTCAACAGATTCTTCCTCCTTCCCATCCCTTCCTATATGGGATTATCGATTATTGTTAGTTCACACTGCAGACCAAAGCAGGAAACTTTGCTTTGAACAAGCCCTGTTACTTTTAGCTTCATATAATGGAATGAAAATGTTTTTGCATGCCCAAAGGATGGGAAGAAAAAATCTTGACATAGGTTCCTGCTCAGAAAACCTGCCCTCCCTGCACATCACCCTCTCCACAAAAAACAATAATTAAAGTGTTGAGTAGTTCATCCCTGACCACTCTTAAGCAAGTTGTGACCTAACTTCAGCCCCCGTGTGTACAAGTATACAGTATACATAATATTCTTGTTAAAATGGCATTCAAGTTAAGGGCATTTTCTCTTTGCAGATGATGTTTTTTCACAGACAGAACCTGAAGAAGACACACAAGCAAATACAGAGGAAACAGAAGACACCAATGAGAGAAACGAGACAACAGCAGTAAATGATGCAGACACCTGTGAGAGATTGAAGGGAAATAACGGTCTTTCCCAAGAGACTGAATCTGCTCAACAGACGCATGTTGGCTGTAACACAGAGGAGGCAGGAGCCCATGGTGGTAAGTGTTATAATTGTTAAACTGTAACTTAGGGAGTGCAACAGGAGACTGAGAGTGGAAAGAGGTGAATAGGAAGAACATTTTGAATTCATAGGAAGAATTCATAGGAAGAACATTTTGAATTCATAACTTTACATTGTCCCAGTGATGCAGATTCATGGTGTTCATATCAGTTTGGCTAGTCCAAATCTTGGAATCAGACATACTCAGTCTAGGGTATTAATCTTGGTAGCACTGGAGTATACCCCTAATGGCAGAAACTCGTTAGCTCATGTATGGTAGGAATATGTATTACTTTGATGACAGTTAGTACATTTATTATTTAGCAGTTCTCGTGGAGGAAAGTCCTCAAGTCCTAAACAAAACCAAAGAACAGAATAAACTGCCAAAAACTAAATCAAGAACAAAGAGTAAGAAACAAGGAGCAAAATCAACTGCAAGAGATACAGAACTCAGGTAAATATTTGTACTGTCAAAGGGGGAGGGAGGGGGGTCTTTGGTAGTGCCATACTAATATTTGAAACTGCAAATTGAAAGGCAAGTAAAACTTTAACCCAGCCAAAATTCATGTGTTGTGTTTTTTGGACAAGATACACAGACTGTCAGTGTAAGTTAATTGGGCAAGGCACAAAATGTAGATCCACGAAAGCCACAAACCTTTTACAGACTACATTTACCTTCTTGTTCTCCATGTTTTAAAACAGTCCTTCAAGCATGATGAGTGTAGAAACACCGGCAAGATGTACAAGATCTAGCAGGTATACTGTACAATGTTTGTTGCATTCAAATTAATAGATTCAACTGGTTACACATAACACTAATAACATTGATTTCCTTCATTGCACATTTGCTGTATATTAGATTATAATTTGTCAAGGTATTTACCTGCTAAAATGATCCCAATTTAGTGTCAGTTAATATAAGCAGACAGTTTATTGCACATTCTTAAGTGCATTTTCCTTTTTTTACATCTTCACTTCTCAAGGGATCTAGCGCAAGAGACTTGAAACAAATGATCATCTTTCACATGTATTTCTAATATATGTTAATTTTCTTTCATAGGAAAAGTAAGATTGATACTAGCAAAAAATCCAAGACCATGATAGATTCAGAGGATGACAACAGTGAAAAGGAAAACGTTTCTAGCAATGATGCTGATGATGTATTTAACTAATCGACACATTCCAGAATCATGTGTCAAATGTGCAAGAAATTTAGGTGGCGTTTCTTAAACACAGAAGGTAAAAGACTTCATTTGCTACCTTACTCTTTAAAACCCTGTTGATATTCAGCTTGTAAATATTACAGTGAAGCAAGAGTGCAAACAATACTTAATACTACCTTACTAAGGGAACAGTTAGCATGTCAAACTGCACATGTATTTTTGAGTTATGAGCGTGCATGATTGTTTGAAAACATGAGAGGGGAGAAGCGAGAAGCATAATGCCTAGCTAAGTACTTACCACCTAATGTGCAGGGATGAAGTCTATTACAATTTCCTGAAATGTTTTTAAGGACTTGTGTACCCTGAAACTTGTGACTTGAAGGATTTTAACTGTTAATAAAGCATGTGCCTAATGCACATGTAGGTTGCGTGCTTTATCCTGTCAACGTGAACTTCAAGTGACCAATCACAGCATTCTGTCCAAACTTTGAGTCAATCAAGTGCCATTTATTTCACCGCTGAATGAGATAAAATTTGCATGAAATGAGGCCCCTCCCATTTACAGTTGAAGTTTTTGTTTAACTTTTAAATGAGTATGAGTAGCCCAGTTCACAGATGCCCTTTGTTGAGTTCAAATGGTGCATCTGTAAACAAAGGAACCGGTCAGCACAGTATACGGAAGTTGATATTAAATTCCCAGTTTCTCAAAATCTTTGTTCCAAGTTGGAAGCTTACTAAAGATTACTGTTAGATAAAGAGGCTGGATTCCTGGTTTTGCTTCCACCTAGCAATATTTAATACATTATTTTCAACACTTCTTGAATAACTTAAAATTTTCAAAACCTTGTACATCCTTCCTAACCTGTAGGATATTCAGTTAACATAGATTAAATGAAAAAATAAACAACCAAAATGAAACTTGTCCAGTTGCCTTGAAATTGTTTTAACTCATGCCATTTCTTAAACCCTTAAGAAATCTAAAGGTTACTATCAAGTTCCCTTGCATAAAATGCACTATGAATATATATACCTTATTAAATGTTTTGGTGTGTAGTATCGCTGCATGTTTTTACGAGTTGTGCGGTATACAAACGAGTTAAAATATACAGCGATACTACATGCCAAAACATCTAATAAGAGATTTATTATCCAACTGCTGTAGTCAATAAATTTATCAATGAAAGAGGGAGAGTGTGACAGTTGTGTGCATGTGCCGACCTCTGCAACAAACAGGTTTTCTACTGTACAAATAACTGTACGATATCACTGTATATTTGTACTGTTATTTGAATGGTATTCGCTGCATTGCATAACTATACTGAATATTCGCTTGGAATTTCGGCTGTCTTCCCTGTTCACTAGGCATTGTGCATAGTGGTTATAGTTGAATACTGAGGGTATTGTGAACACTCATCACCTTTACTTGGTGTCATGGGCTAGCAAATTGAGGTTTGGGGACATCTGTACAAAGAAAACTATACTCTGCTTCATTATTTGAGCAAAGTTGGTCTAAAAAATGTCCAAAACAATTACCGGTAAGACGCTCTGCAGCATGTTTTTTGTAACTTGTGTTATCAATTCTCCTTCCCCCTTTGTGCAATCAACTTTGTAATCAGAGTATGGATATCGAAGTTTGAGTATCAGTCGCGGTGGTAACTTACACATAATAACTTATTACATTTTTATCCTCTGAGCAGCTGATTTCTACTACGTGGGAGAAACCGACTGCTCACACGGTAATTAGATTTAAGTCTTAAAGTGGAATTTTAAAATATGCTTTGAAAGGTGAAAGTTAATTACAGCATATCAAGATGAGCCAATGGGAAAGATTAAAGACACCAACATGATTCAGTCCTGGCAAAAATTATGCCTGCATATGTAGCAAAGCCCCCCCCATGAATGACCCATTCTTTCTACCTCTACCCATAAGAGAATGTTTCAATTCAGCAGCCTGACTGAATTGAATTGAAGTTGACTCTTTTATTGTACACTTTCAGTATAACTAATAAACTATGCAAACCAGCAAAAACATGACTGAGTATTTACCTCGGTTCCCTGAATATATATAAAATCCTACTATCTACGGTGTTGCCTTGTTGCTATTTGCCTCACACTAAACTTAGTGTGAACAAGAAACTGGTCAGTGAGAATGTACCCACAAAATACTATATGTAAATGACACTGTAGTCTGGACAAATATTTCGTTCTAACAGTATTTACAACCAAATAAAAATAACAAAGACATGTACACCTTGTAACTAAAAATTGAAAATGTTGTCCAGTCAGTTGAATAAGCACTAGCCTTGTAAATTCCTACTGGAGGTGCTCTGAACATTATGATTCAAACCAAATCAAAAACACATTTTGTTTAACACCCATAGCATTCTGATTAGCAAAACTATGAGTATGGTAAATGCTGCCAACAATCTCTTTGTGAAATGTAATTCACTCAGGGGAAACAAGATTGGTGATTATTTCACTGACTGCCCTACCTAGGTAACAATATTAGATCTCAAAGGTACATGTATACTACAATTTAAAATATTTTCTCCAGCATAGCACAATATTACTGACTGTGCTACGAATTTGTAACCACTGGATAAGGGTTGGAGTCACAGGAAACAAAAAGTTGAATCAGGATATAAAAGAACCAATTGGATTTTAAACTAATGAATTTTTCCAAGGTCTGTAAGTACCAAATTGCTGGAAAAGGTTTCGTTTTACTTCTGAAGTAAATGTAATATTATTTTCACCCTGTCAGTTCTTATATTCCCATAATATATAAAAAGTTCAGAATGATGGCAATTGGAAGTTTCAAACAATCCCAGGGGGTACTCCGTATAATGGTCTATACAGGGAGGCTCCACCCAAACCTTAAACCTTTATCAGGTTTAAGGTATATACAGGGGTACGGGAGATTTCATTTCATTTATCAGGTACTACATGAATATGACAAGAAGACTTCCTTTCTTGGTGATTTAGTCACAAATACAGGTCAGTTATGAAAGTATGTGAAAGGGGTACATTTTCTGCCAAAATGGTATACAAAAGGGTAAGGGGTTGGACCTTGGGGTGGAGCCTCCCAGTAGAGGAATTTGTAGAGTACCTCCCGGGACACAATCTCATCCTGAATTCACTTGAGATGACAGTTAAGAAGACAGATACTTTGAACACAACACAATCCCCTGTGCAAAAGCCTTGCAAAAAATCAACACTATTTATAATTAAAAATACTACTTAATAAACTGACAAGACAAAAGTTTAGAAAATGCAAAATTCCTTGTCACAAACTAGCATTGTTCCTCATTTAGGACGTTAGGAATAACAGGAAGTGACCACGCCTTTTTGTCCTGCTGGCTTCGTCTGGGTTGAACCCTAGTGTTGACATGCTGAAGTAAAAAGTAATAAGAAAAAGGAGATGAGAAGAACAAAAGATCTAGATGATCTTCCTTTGACTTCTGCTTTGTGCTCTTGTCTGAAATAAAAGAGTTATGTGTTAGCACAGTTTGGTTAGTCTTGCCCAGGACTCATTTACAAGGTTAAGCAGGCTGTACTGTATAATGCACCTTGTAAAACTGACCTATTGCTTGAATGTGTTATTAATCCAACTAATAGAGAGAGGATTGGAGTCAAACATATATTGCATCTTTTTCTTTAGTCTACTTGCTACAGAACTGGCTATGTGGATAATCCCCAAATAATGGAATTCTAGCAAGAACAGGTCATTATTTATTATCAATGCTACAGTACAACATGGCTATTGTAATTCTTTTTGGACTTGGAAAAAATTAAATCTGAAATTCCGAGAACATTTTTATCAAGTTATCAAGTTCATTGAACAGAGTTTCAAATATTAAGAAAATATATTTTCATGTTTTTGATCATATCTTTCATTATAACCCACCCATTAATTTTGGTGCAATTTTATTGGATACTTTACGTCATGTGAAAACTCACAGGACAGTTATCACGCAATAACCCCCGCCTGCGATGACATTTGTCCTCCGACTGTTTCCATTGAAAAGAAACACAGTCAGCACAAGAGTTTCAAATATTCCTTCCTCTTATTTTACATGACCTCCACAATGTAGCTGCTGAGGGACCGGCTAAATTGTTGTTAGCAGGTCGTGTTCTTAGTGCCAAACTTTTCCTGCGACTTCTACTACTGTGGTATAATCCTACCACTGAAGATGATGTGAACCTGAGACACTGCTTGGGTGTCTTCCTCCCTGTTTTTGCCTTTTCCTCACGGCATGTCTGATTGCACCATTCTTTGATTTTGGGTATAAGCCTCAGTTTTCTAGTTATTCTTCATGATAGCTACAAGCCGTTAGTCAGTTGTAAATGGTTATGTGTACACAGTGGAACCCAGCTTTATGGCCAGCTTATTATTACAGCCACTACTCAAATAAGGGCCAAATTACACCCATGAAGAAGAAAACATATATTAAGGGGGTAATATGGTACCTTAAAAATGGCAATGTTCATGAAAAATTCACTTTCTTGGAAATACCAGACTTAAGACCCTTGAGGACTTGTCAAAAAAACTCTGAAACGATCTTGCCGAATTTTCTTCGAGATGAGTGTGAAATTTAAGGAAAGTACACAGTGGTAAAAATTTTTTCACGTAGCAACAGCCATAGCAACAACTGTTAGCTATAAGAATGTGACCACAATATAGTTTAGTTTAAACAAATATGAACGAAACTATTTAGAAAAAACTTTAAAGACATGAACAACTCGATTGGTATGATTAGTTGTGAAAAGCTTTGCCATCACAGGCTCCATTATTTCCCTTATGAAAAGGAATATTTCCCACAACTGTGGTAACTTTTTACAAAATGGAACAACCATTGCACCCCCTCTCCTGAGATCCAATCTGCACCCCCCCTCGCTATTTGTGGCTTGTTAAATGCTTAATATTTCGTGTAAGAAACTTAAAGTGCATTTTTCTCAAAAGTTTACTTTTGTAACGACTGACTTCGTGCCAACATTTCTACTTTGCAAGGTTTTTAAGTGGAATTCCCGAAACTTGGGCTCATCAAAAACCAATAGTGTCGTGATGTTATAAACCAAAAAAATCGTAACATTTTAACGTTTGTCATGTGACATGAAATGATTTGTCCACTGGGTGTGGTAAAAAAATGTTATCTCCAAATAAAGCCTGTAAAAAGCACTGAAAATAACAGTTAACTGTCAAAACTTAGGTTCATTGCACAGAACAAAACAGAAACTTACATGATATGCCTATTTGACAGTCAAATCTTGTTTTGTAAAAGAGCAGGAAGTGTTGGTGTCAATACTGTAAAACACTACCTCAAAAGGCTGTGGCTGGTTTCCATAGCAATCATTTTGAGTAAAACTCTAGAAATTTAATTTCTCTTCTTGTGTGCAATAGCACAGAATTGATCTTTCTTCACCACATTTAAACAAACTTTTTGGTCCATTTCAGGGTGCCATACCACCTTAAATAGTAATCTTATTGATAAGTTAATAAAGATGGTGAATTTTAAGCTCGGTAATGAAATGTGAAGGTGAAGTAATCAACATGACACGAGCGTGGGACAAAGAAAAATTCTGAGTCCCCGACAGGAATCGAACCCATGACCTCCTGAACACCGGGCGGGCGCTGTATCCACTGAGCTACGAGAACTCTCAGTGGATACAGCGCCCGCCCGGTGTTCAGGAGGTCATGGGTTCGATTCCTGTCGGGGACTCAGAATTTTTCTTTGTCCCACGCTCGTGTCATGTTGATTACTTCACCTTCACATAGTAATCTTATTATCAGTCTTTTGCTCAGCAAGGGGCAGCATTTTAGAGATGTTTTCGTATATTTTCTTACATTGCCTATAAGTTTGATATGCACAGCGGCTTCGACAAAAGCTGGATTGGACCGGATCACGGGTCGGATCACGGACCGGATCATGGATTGGATCACAGATCGGATCATGGATCGGATCATGGATTGGATCATGGATCGGATCAAGGAAAAAAATTCAAAATTCAAGATTCAAAATTCAAAATTTTTTAAAGCAAATTACACTAGAGTGACTACTGTGAGCAGAACATTTTATTTAATTCAGGTGTGATATTCCTTTATTCTTTTATAATATCAAGCCAACTGGGAGCTGGTCACAGATAAATTTTTTTCAGGCTGTTGGGTTTTGATTGCGATGATCAATCATGTCTTCATATCTTTCTCTGCAGTTCAGATAAATGATATTTCGTATATTCGCTTGCATCAAAGGTAAACTGTCATAAAACGAGTCAGCATGGTAATAATAGGACAAACGTATGAATCCAAACACAAAAACTAAAAACACTAAAAAATTAAACACCAGATGATTTCAAACAATTTCCCTTTCTGAGACAAGTCTATACTTTTACAAGATGTGAGTTTGGAATACGATAGCTCGTACTGGAATAAAACGAAACAAACCATTTGTATTTCAAGAAATATAGCTGTTTTGCAAAAAATTATAGGAATAACATCGATAGTGTGAATGATAACTCAACCCGAGAATAAACAACATTTTAGGAGTTATGTCACGAATTTTAAGAGTCATTTTTAGGTTTGCAAAGAGTTGCCTTTATATGGAATAAAACCTTAAAATGATCGTGTTCTAGGATAGAAAGCACTTAAGAGGCAAGAACCAATGAAAACGGAATGAGGATCGTTAAGGATGGCAAAGATTAACGAGGACTGCAAATGACGAACTTGAAAAACTAGGCTAGTTTTTTCAAGATGCGCAAATCGTGACGTAGCTCCTTTAAAGCAAGTCATGTCCTTAAGCTTTCGAACGTAAGCTTTCTCATTAACTGTAACGCTCACATCTGACATGAAAAAGTAGCCAAGAATTAGCTACTGATACTAACAACAATTTCAAAAACGAGAATGGGAGGTTCACGCAAGCTTCGAGCCACCTAATGTTCAAATATAACTAAATCTGCCTGTTCATTACAATTTAAATTCGTCATAAATTAGGCGCTTATGTGGCTTTTTAAATGACCTCTTGTCATTCTCTGTAATTAACATGTCATTGCGTCAAATTCGGGATTCTTATTTTTATTTAACATATTTTAGTTTTCCGCTTTTATTTTTTATTTATTATTATCTTATAAACGATTTGATTTTTTTTGGTTTTTTGGTTTTCTTTAAAACGTTTTTTTTCTCTGTGATCCGATCCGTGATCCGATCCGTGATCCGGTCAGTGATACGGTCCGTGATCCGATCCATGATCTGGTCCAGTCCGATCCAAGTTTTGTTGACGCCGTATGCACAGAATTTAAAAATATGTGTTGCAAGGGTTTAGTCAGAGTGAGATATATTATCTTGTTCCATATCATCATCATCATCATATTACCATTGTTGTTGCTGTCGTCATCATCACCATTGTCATTATGATCTGAAATAGGGCTAGATTTCAAAGCACCATTTTGTATTATAAACTTGTAACCTAATCAGAGTGGATTATAAAATCATTTTCTGATTACATGTATATTTGTTGCTTCTATTATGAACTGTGCCACCCAGCACAAACCAGGAACTAGTAGAAGAGGTATTCCTTCCAACCCTAAAGACATTATTCAGTGCCCCCGTGTCTTCTCCATTGGCATCAGTTAACATCAACAATGTCGCGGAGTTGTTGGTGCATCTAACAAACTCTAAACACTTAAAGAAGCAAGGAAATTCCATAGATACTACTGACGTACATTTTTTATCTTAAAAATAATTCATTGGATTCAAATGTTTGAAATGTCCTGTACTGTACACGTGAAAGCTTTACCCACCATGTATAGGGCTCAACAAATTACCCACCATCGTTCTCAAGTGGCCCTGGTTATAGTTATCACATAGTGCAGATCTGAAAAAGGAATATTTCTTTCTGATATACAGTATTTATTCATAATTTAGGTTAGCAGCATTCATGCCTCTCTGAGCCTTGCAGTAGCAAATGAAGTCTTGTCTTGTCCTGATGCTCCTGGTGTACGGATTCTGTGCAAGACACTTCCCATGATGGACCTGACTGGCTGTGCACAGTCTACAGTCAAGGAAATGAAAATCCTCACTGCAAGAGTGATTGAGGTACTTTGGGGTCTTTAAGGTTGAGATGAGAGTGGGCAGGTGGGCAGGAAAGCGTAAAGGAAGTGGAAAAGGAAAGTATGGAAGTGAGGAATTTGCCTGGAACTGACAGAATGGGAATAGCAGAGATATTGTAATAAAAAAACTGCTGACCCTGTACCATCTCCCTGTGGCCCCTTTAGCAACAACCTGGGCTGTGTAATGATGTCTGGAAAGCTGCAACTTTTCAACCCTAACAATACAAATTAAAGCTTGAGAGTTTAAAATGTTCTGATGTTTCTACATGAATCTTTAGTATTCAAGCTTAAATTTTCGATACTTTTGACACTTTTCCTTATCCTAAATAATTAAAATGAGTAAACAATAGCTCAAATGTGACCTGTTCTACTTACAGTAATGAGATAATCAAGAGCATGTTTTGTTTTTAGGAAATTGAAGATCAGGTGCATCTACAAAGTCATTGAACAAATTTCACAAAATGTTGGAGACGATTACAAACTCTCTTGATGATGATGGTGGTGATGGTGAGATTAGGTGCCTTAGCTCCATGCATGGTGTTATGTTGGATTTGATGATTATTGTATAATTATGCAGCTGTATCATTAGCTCGCTTTCCTAGGTCTGCAACGCGTGCAGAGAAATAGAAATTAATTTTATCTTTGGACAATGAGTCTGCAAATACAGAGATGAAGTAGAATGTATTTGCTTATTTGGCACCATTTTCAATGATAACTCACCAACTTCCTATTTATTTTAACTGCTATTAATTCTACTGAGTGCAAAAAAAATGTGTTTTACACATGTATATGGGAAGCAAACAGAAAGTCTGTCCTCAAATCTTCAACAGATTCTTCCTCCTTCCCGTCCCTTTCTATAAGGGATTACTGATTATTGTTAGTTCACACTACAGACCAAAGTAGGAAACTTTGCTTTGAACAAACCCTGTTACTTTTAGCTTCATATATAATGGAATGAAATGTTTTCGCATGCCTGAAGGATGGGAAAAAAAATATTGATATAGGTTCCTGTTCAGAAAACCTGCCAACCCTGGACATCACCCTCTCCAGAAAAAAAACAATAATTAACCTGTTAAGTAGTTCATCCCTGACCAATCTTAATCAAGTTGTGACCTAAATTCAGCCCCCATGTGTACAAGTATACAGTATACAGAAGCGTGTTAAAATGGCATTCAAGTCAAGGGCATTTTCCCTTTGCAGATGATGTTTTTTCGCAGACAGAACCTGAAGAATACACACAAGCAAATACGGAGGAAACAGAAGACACCAGTGGGAGAAATGAGACAACAACTGCAGTAAATGATGCAGACACCTGTGAAAGATTGGAGGGAAATAATTGTCTTTCCCAAGAGACTGAATCTGCACAACACACACATGTAAGCTGTAATACAGAGGAACCAGGAGCCCATAGTGGTAAGTGTTGTACATGTATATAAGTATTAAACTGTAACTTAGAGAGTGCAACAGGAGACTGAGAGTTGACAGAGTTCGGAAAGTACCTGAGTGTATGATCTGATGTAAAGTGGGGTAAGTATTTGCAACAGGAGCTGGAGAAAGTATTGGGCATAATATGTTAGACCTGTGCATTAACTGTCACTCACAGACAGAGAGAGCTTTTTTACTTGTGTGACTCACTGGATATCCAAAACAAACAATTGGCATGCCTGGTAATAATGACTGGTTAGACAACTGTAATGGACAAATTCCACTTTGCCTCAAATTAAGATATGTACAATAAAGTAATACCAAATCTTTCCCTCCATCAAAGTGAACAACCATGCAAGGCAGTTCACCAATAGCCTAATTGGAAATGTGGATTTCATAATCCCCTGTCTCATAGGTAATAGGTTTCTGTCAATAAAAAGGTAACTTCAATCACATGCCTGTTAGTGATTATAAAATGATTATGAATGTTAAATCCAGAGGCATGCTTAATTTCAGTATTACTGGTGGCTTCATCATACTCTTTTTGAATGCTAACCCTTTCCTCATCAACCTCTTTGTTAGTTGCACATCCCAGTTGCCATTTACTTGCATATTTACATAGATCAAGGAATGTTTTGGTATCAAAATGATCAATTGCCTTTTTAATATAAAAAATGTCTTAAGTCTGGTCACTTTCCTCTTTCTCCTTTGCTGGAACTATTTCTGTATCAATTGGAGAGTACCTGCAAGGCAGTCTCTCACACGGCGCTCTGCTAGACTTGTGGTATATTCAGGAAGACTACAGTTACTAAATTCATGACTTTTGGCTTTCTAATATTCTTCTTCCAAGTCAGCCCTGTGTTCGTCAATGACTTTTTTCAATTCTTCAGATCCAGGCCCATCCTCTGGATATTTTTCAAGGAGTTTTCCATCAAATTTAATAAATGCATTCTAAATGTCAAAAATATGATAACTCTGTCCCACTTTGAAGGGTTACAAATGGAGATATTTTGATTTTGACAGAAACAGACTGCAGCCAATAGTGTTTCCCCCAGTCAGAGAAAGAAAACAGGAAATTCCCTAGGGTCAGTCTAGTGCCCTGGGGTGTCTGCAAAAAAGAATGCAAAATTTATGCCTTAACCCAGGCTCATCCAGAAAATAACGTTACTCAAAATTTCTTAACTCAGTGGAAATGTGATCTATTGAACACTGGCATTATTTTGTATAGCATTTTGTTGACAACTGCATTTTTTCTCTGACTGATCACAACATCAAGTAAACTTTTAATTAAACCCCTAAACAATACCAATCTGGGTGTGGCTGGAGCTTTCATTGACTCCTAAAAGATACCACTTAAAATGGAATAGACTTGGTTACCCACTGTTTGGGAAAGGAATCCACACTAGTAGACCGGACTAGAGAGACCAGCTGAAATTGAGACTAAAAAATGAAAATGACAGCTTTTTGTAATTGGTATGCACCATAAGATACTTTGACAGCTAAAAATAGTGGTGTAACACCCTAAGGGAGACCAAAATCCTTCATTAATTTTACAACTCTAGGCGACACAACGAGCATCCTCGACTGATTCATATGGGAGTCTCCCCGAGGGTCCTTTCCTAACAGGAAGAGAAGGCCCCTTCATACTTCCCCCAACCTGTACCATGGCAGCTAAAAATAATAATAATACCTGTATGGCTGTACCTGTTTCTTAAGTAATTAAAAACCTTGATACTTTTTTTACATGCTTAAGGGGCTGTCACACAATGCACATGTTGGAAAAATTTTTTTTAAAGTTTATCATTTTCCCCTAATCTCTCTGATAGACAACAGATCGAACACAACTTGTCACTTATAAGGGAACTGACTGCTGCACTGGATAACGGACTACAGCGCTTAGCCCAGCATTCTGCGAGTAACAGACCCTGTTCATGTTTATTGAAACAAAAAGGTAGGTCATGCCTGCTGCCCGTCAGGAAAAAGCCCCTTTTTTTTAGAGAAAACCTGAACCCTCCCGAATGCAGAGCCAGGCACTTAACAAGAACCCCGAGGGTGTGGGGTGACAATGCCAACAACTGTAAGATAACAAAATAAATCAAAACGACATTAATAAAAAATCTTGAAACGAAAGCAAGGCAGCAGTGACTCCAGCATAGAATAGCTCAACTCAGCAAAATCCTGCCCTTACAGTACTTATGTAACCATAGAAACTGTTAAAACCAGCCAATTGTGAAAACAACAATTTGCTGTTATTCTTCAAACCACAGCAAATAATTTGTACCCCATCTTAAATTTCCTCAGTTGTGACCATTGTTTACTGCCAGTTTTTATTACACTTCCGTTAATGTTAGGAAGGAGCTCGCAGATATGCAAACTTGAATTGCTTCAAAATGTTTCACCCAGATTGTTACGAAAAATGTTTGCTTTTAAATTGCTTAGCAAGAATGTATAGAGTTTTTATGACAAAATTGTTCAGAAATTGGAGCTAGTTTTTCTTACATCTAGTTTTGTGTATCGTTTGTCACAATCAGCCATAAACTCGATAATTAAACTTCCTGGCAAGGCATCACCAAAATTGAAAGGTGAATGAGTGCTCATTAGGGCTTTGTGAAGCCTTAATGAAAGTCCATCAACCAACGTCTGAGCCACCTCTGATGATGAATCGTAAGCAGTTGGCAAAGTCTTAGTTACATCATCCACCGAATGTTCTACAATTGCAGTTACTTCAGCTGGTGTTAGAATTTCTTTGGTATGTTTCTGTTTTACAACTCCAACTACCTTTATTTCACCTTTTGTCCTACACAATACTGGGCCACCTGAATTGCCAGAACAGAGTGAACAATTTAAAACCATCAGTGGTTCACCAAACAAGGTTTTTTTGAACCCAGAGACGGTGCCTTCCACAAACAAAGCTGTTTCTCCTGTATGGTTAACTGGATAGCCAAAACAAAACATTTTCCTCCCTGTTGACAATGGCTGGCTAGACAACTGTAACGGATGAATTCCACATTCCTTTAAATTGAGGTCTCGACAATATAGTAATGCCAAATCTTTCTTAGAATCATAGTGAGCATCTGTGCAGGGTAGATCATTAATGACTGCATTAGAAATGTGGATTTCATACTTCCGTTTATCATCAAGATATGTTTTGATGACATGCTCATTGGTAATAATAGAGTGATCATGGATGATAAACCCAGATCCATGTTCAACTTCAACCATGGTAGTGGCTTCGTCATACTCTGTTTTCATGAGAACTCTTCGTGTATCAACCTCTTCTTTCTCTTCATCATATCCTGATCCTGGCTTTGGGTACTTATCAATAAGTTTTTTGGTATCAAAATGCTCAATAGCCGTATTAATGTCAAAAATATCATAAGATGCTTTTGTAGTGGGGAAAATGTCTGTATCATCCAGAAGTGTACCAGCAAAACAATGTCTCACTCTATGTTCAGCTTCACTCCATGAGTATTCACGTTTTGTGGCATCACCACTTTTTAGGGCTTCGTTATGCTCTTTGATCAGATCATTCCAGTTTTCATCAATCAATTGCTTCAAGAGGTTCTCTCGATCATACCTGAGAAGTCGCCCTTCTTTGTGAATACGAACAACAGCTTGATATATCTCATCAATGCAGTAAGGTTCATTATTCGGCTTTCTTTCAAGCACGGGACTATCCCCTGCAAAGTTTCCAGCGAAGCAATCCTTCACTCTGCGCTGTGCAACAACCAACGAATATTCCTGACGTCCAGCTGGGTTATTACTGGCTTCCTTATGCTCTTTTTTAACATCCTCTCTCCGTTTATCAATCAGCTCCCTCTTTTCGGCAGACCCAGGTCCTTTGGGGTATTTTTGAACATATTTAACCTCATCAAAATTGATAAGGGCATTATAAATTTCTTTTATGGTGTAGCTTCTTTTCATCTTAGAAACATTGTGCCCACCACGTATGTCAAAAAGCGTAAGCGGATCAAATACCGACCATTGGTTCAATCCTTTGGGAATGCTGCCTGCATAACAACTGAGAATTCGTTCTAGCGCAGAGTTCCGATCATATTCTTGTATTTCTGGTTTACAGACAATTTTAACCTTCACACAAGCATCTAGAGCCTTCCTTCCACCGTCGCCCAGAACATCATCGCTGTCCATGTCTCGAGGTTTCCTATTTTTTCTGTGTTTCTTTCCAATCTAAATTTGTCGTTCGACGATCTTGCTGCGTGCAGAGTGTCGCATGCCACCAGTGCGTTGCGAAATCCTCGAATGGAACGCCTGACAGATTTGTACGATAGTTAGTCGTGTAAGCCTTCACAAAACGTCCTGACAGTTTTCCTTCCATAATGCCTCACGGCCACGGCCTTTGGCATTTCTACTACCTTTCTTGATCCGTTATCTCTATGGTTACTACCTGTTACTGCTATACTTTCTGTTACCTTGATACCTTGTTACTTCTGTTCTGTTACTTCTGTTACCTTGTTACCTCTGTTACCTTGTTACTTCCGTTACCTTGTTACTTCTGTTACCTTGTTACCTCTGTTTCTTCTGTTACCTCTGTTACTTTGTTACTTCTGTTACCTTGTTACTTCTGTTACACTGTACCTCTGGGGGCGGTGACCTTATTGCCCGAAAAAAAAAAAAAACTCAATACCCAAAAGCATTAGTGTCATGTCTAATGAAACTGTTATCATTTCAAAAATAGTTATTTTTACCTTGATCGACAGCTTAGTTAAGTCAAATACTGATAAAAGGACTAAAAGAAACAGTTAATTCTTCCTTTATATCAAAAGTTCAAAAAAAATTTTAAAACGGCTCTTGAAATGGCTCTTTTCAGAGCCACCACAAAAACAAAAGTCTTGGTCTCCATTTGCTTTAATCCTTTTGTCATTGTTTTGTTGATGGAAATGATGTATTCATCTCGTGCATTTCCATGATACACATTTAAACGATATATGGCTTTTCCAAAACAGAGTACAGTCGAACTTCGATTATCCGGACTCGTTGGGACTAGACGAAATAGTCTGGATAATCAAGGGTCTGGATAATCAAAAATATGAATATTAATGAAGAACAAAACTATTTAAATAAAGCAACATTTAATTGTGAAACAACACAACAATTTTGGGCTACTGTACATCTTGAATCACTCAACTCTGAGCCAATCAGAACTCACTCGAGTGTTCTTCATTAGTTACGACGCATGCGAGCGCTGCTTTTGCTCTTTAAAAGCAAAACGAATTCACTTTTGACTGCACTTTTCAATGCTATAGTTTTAAAAAGAATATTGCTACGGATCTTGATCATGACTAATAAATATTCATGACAAAATTGGGACTCGAGAAAAAGTCCGGATAATCAAGAAATCCGGATAATCGAGAAAGTAGCCTACAAGCCTGGCCTTGTCTACCTTTTAGAATGTTTTCTTCCGAGTACTGTTGCCCGCATCATCAGTGTTTTGCCCGAAAAATTTCAAAAAATTCTGAAACTGGGGGGCTGCAGCCTGCCCCCCCTCTCCCTCCCAAAAAAACCGATGAATCCATGACCAGAGTGAATACATGATAAGTGAACAATGAACAAATGGTGAATATTTACCAAGACAAAGTCAAGGTAATGTTCACTGAGACTAAAGCAAATAACTGTTTTCGTATAATTTTCAGATGTGAATATCATAAAACAAGCAAGCGAAATATTGGTACAAGAAATTAATTTATCTGGCACTTTTGTTTTATCCATGTCAACTTTATTCACAGTTGTCATCATCGTCTAAAAATCAGTTGTTGTAAGATAGCTTTAGATAAGGCTCAAATACTCAACGCAACGTTAAACACTGTCAACACAATGTCCGACATAAGCCAACTCTCATGTTCGCGAGATGTGGGGCGGCCCACGAAAACGTAAGGGACTCCACAGAGGGGTACCCACAAGTTAATATTACAACATCTCCCCTCTAACAGGATTCAATGAGTCTCTGGGGCTTTTTAACTTGTCGCCCGGATCTGGTTGTAATAGGTGATCGTTCTGCATTTCTTGGTCCTTCTGCTGATTCCATTGGTTCTGGTGCTGAGTCCTTTATAGAAGGTGATGATGGACATATTGGAGAGTCAGCACACTGGGGACTTGAAGGAGGATCGTGCAGCCGTGGTCTCACTGGATGATCATTTGGGACTGAGATGATCTGCCTTCGATTTCTTCTATAGCCACACCCTCGTTCATCCTGTACTAAGTATGATCGTAGCAACACTTCTGCTTCACGCCATTCTCTATCTCTATTTGGCCGAATTCGCACCTTGTCCCCAGCTTCAAGTGGAGGCAGATCTCTACTCTGTTTGTCGTAATTCTTCTTAGAGACAAATTGACGTAGCCGCAGCGCTTTCACTACTCTATCAGGATCCACTGCCTGCGGTAATAAGAGACGTCGATGGGTTGGTATCACTGTGCGTGTGCGCCGACTCATCAGCAGCTGTGCAGGTGACACGCCGATATCTTCAAATGGAGTGTTGCGGTACTTCAACAGCCCTTCAAAAGGGTCTTTTTGGTCAGCTGCAGCCTTCTTCAAAATGCGCTTTGCTGTCTGCACTGCTCTCTCCGCTGCACCATTTGACTAGGGGTACTCTGGAGAGCTCGTTGTGTGGCAAAAACCCCAATCTTCAGCAAATTGCTTGAACTCATGAGTGCTGTCGAATAGATTCCTGGTATTGCTGTATTGGGAACCATTATCGCTCACAACCTTATCCGGGACTCCAAACCTTGCAAATATTTTCTTCAGGTTGTTAATGACACAGGTGGCAGTGTTCTGACGCAGTAATTCAATTTCAAAGTATTTTGAATAGAAGTCAGTGACCAACAAGTATGTTTGGCCTCCATATTCAAACAAGTCAGTCCTGACTACCTGCCAAGGTAATCCAGGGATGTCATGTGGATGCAATGACTCTCTTTGTTGTCGGTTGCGGACGGCATTACAAATTGAACAGGAGCTGACTTTGTCTTTGATCTGGGCTGTCATTGAGGGCCAGAAGACGTAATCTCTGGCAAAGCTAAGGCTCTTACTTTCTCCCATATGAGCTCCATGGATTTCATCCAGCACCTCAGCCCTCAGTGGTCTTGGGACGACTATTCGGTCTGATTTAAACAGCAATCCATCCTCCACACTCAGCTCTTCCTTAAAACTCCAGTACTCTCTAGCAAGCTCATCAACCTGTTATTTCTCAGACGGCCACCCTTTCAAGACATACTCCATCACTACTCTCGAGGTTTCGTCAATGCTGGAGGTCTCCTTAAATCTCTTCAGTGTGCTGCTTTCAAATCCGAGCTCCTCAATTACATCTTCTGGTTCACTGAATGGCTCCGTATCACTGAGAGGTGCTCTGCTAAGACAGTCTGAGATGACTTGCTGTTTTCCAGGGACATATCGCACATCAAGATCATACTTGGTAAGTTTCAATAGCATCCTTTGTAGCCTGGGGGGAGCATCATTCAGAGACTTGCGGAAGATAGACTCTAAGGGTTTGTGATCTGTCTCTACAATTACTCTGCGCCCATATACATAGGTGTGAAATTTCTGTGCGCCCCAGACGATTGCAAGCAGCTCTCTCTCGATGTTTGCATACCTTTTCTCACAGTTAGTGTTTTGGATCCGAATGCAACCGGCTTGCCGTCCTGTAGGATCACTGCACCAAGGCCTTTACTACTTGCATCTACATTTAGCACGGTTTCCTTGCTGTTGTCAAAATAAGCTAGTGCAGGTGCACTCGTGATGACTGATTTCAGATTGTCGAAGGCCTCTTGTTGTGGCTTTTCCCAAACAAATGCTGCATCTTTTTGGGTAAGTTGCGACATGGGTTCTTGTATGTCAGCCTTGTGCTTGATGAATTTGTCCAGGTAATTCACAGTTCCTAGTATGCGAAGTACACCTTCTTTGTCTTCCGGGGGTGGCATCTCATTAATGGCTCTGATCTTCTCCGGATCTGGTTTCAAACCTTCAGATGAGAACAGGTGTCCAACATAACTTACTTCTGGTACTCTAAGCTTCACCTTTTTAGGGTTGAACTTCAATCCTACCTCCCTGCTCTTGTCAAGTACTCTTCTCAATTTGTCATCAACTTCAAGCTGATCTTTACCATGTATCAGGAAATCATCCACTATGATTTCAACAGGAACCCCTTCAAACAGTCTGTCCATCTCCCTTTGGTAGATTTCAGGGGCTGGTGAGATACCAAAAGGGAGTCTTGTAAATCGGTATCGCCCCCACGGTGTGTTAAAAGTCAAGAGCTTGGAACTCTCCTCATCTACGGGGAGTTGCCAGTATTCACTGCATGCATCAAGTGATGTGAAACTCTTTGCACCTGAAAGTCGGTTTGCAACTTCTTCTACGGTAACCATTGGATAATGGAGTCCTTTCAGGGCCTTGTTAAGATCTCTTGGGTCAATACAAATTCTGACATCATCCTTTGACAGTGGAGTGTCCTTTCTTTTATCCTTCACCTTTCTTTTGTCAATAACTAGCATTGATGAGACCCACGACGTAGGCTCATCCTCTTTCACGATAATACCATCTTCTTCCATCTCTTTGAGTTTCTCTCGTGCTGGTTCCAGCATAGCAACTGGAATTTTCCTGGGAGGGTGAACAACTGGGGGTACTGAAGCATCAACTTCCAGATGTACTTTGTTTGGAAGTGTGCCGGGTTTGTCACTGAAACAATCTAGGTACTCCCTCAATATTGGGTCCTTCTGGGAGATGGTCTGGTCTCCACATGCTCTTGGCGTATCCGGCATGGCTGGATTAGGTACTGGTGTATCTATCAGTTGGAGATTCATAAACTGAAGGACTTCTAAATCCAAGCAGGCATCACATCCCAATAAGGGTGTAAAGTTCCCGTCAACAACAAGGTACAACAGGTTCATTTGACGATTCTTGTATTGAGTTTGAAGGCGTACACAGCCTCTTGGATGAATGGGCTTAGTTGCAAGCCAGCCTTTCAAGGGTTGCTGAATCTTTTGGAGAGGTTTTTTGGAGATTTTCTTATACAGATGAAAGGGTATGACGGTAGCCTCTGCACCTGTGTCTGCTTTTACTTCAACATTCTGCCCTTCAATCTTAAGAGTGATAAGGCTCTTTGTTGATTTCCTGGAATTGGAAACACTGTCCAGTTCAATAGATCCAAAATAGGTATGTACCTCCTTAGTCATATTCTGAGTGTCTAGGTCTGGTGGACTTTCTTGTTGCACTAAATCAACTTTCGAACCTTCTTTTACATTCCCTGGGCACACTTGGTCAAAATGACCTTCTTTCTTACACTTTAAGCACTGTTTTCCAAATGCGGGACAACGAGATGGTCGAGTAAATGGGTGATTGTAACCACAAAACTTACAAGACTGAGCAGCTGTCTTGTCAGCTTCTTTTGACTTTCTAACAGGCTGAATTCCTAATGAATGCTCAGTTCCAGCACTCGCTTGAATGTTGAACTTGAACTTTTGTAATTCTGAGGCTTCAAAGGTACGACAATAATCATGAGCCTTCTGTAGGGTTAGATCAGGTTTCTTTAGCAGTTCCCCTCGCAGCTCATCAGATAATACACCTCCCACAATTCGATCTCTTATTAGCGAATCTCGCAGTTCGCCGAATTCACATGTTAGCGACAACCGTTTCAGTTCGCTGACAAAGTTATCAACTCGCTCTCCCTCTTTCTGGTTACGCTTATTAAGAGTAAATGTCAGTAAAAATCAAAGAAAATTCTAAAAATGTGGCCACGGTCGAAAAATCGATTCCGCTCATACTTTGCTAGTTTAAAGGCCTAGGTAAGTAACTGAAGGAAATCAAGTTAGTTTTTTGAAATATCCAATATAACGGCAGAAATTCACGAAAAACGGTTATCGCACCGAAAGCTCAGATTTCAATTCGCGATAATGCGAAATTTTACACTTTTCAGCTTCTTGTTACACAGTAGTTTACATCGCTGTGAAACGTTCTCAACTTTAAATGTATACATTGATTTTTCCTTAATCAAGAGATAGTGATAATTTTTATTTCTTGTGTTTTCTGGCCGAACTGAGCCCCGATTAAGTAGACATACTTTTCTAATTAAAACAAAACTTAAAAGTCATGCAAATTCAGTGAGGAAGAACGCTGATCGGTAGTGCTTCAAATTGTCTGATATTCTAGCAAAAGACAGTTCAGTCAATGAGTTGTAGGCCTAGAGTTTCATTTTTGTGGGATCTACTAGCAATTTTGCATGAACGCCGATCAAAAATCGAGAAAATTGCAATTCAGCCCCTTTGAAATTTGCAGTGTAACGCAACACGCTAAAATAGGTAAGACCATTTTTGTTGGCTTGAGACAGGACAATGAAAGCCTTTTAATGTCTTTTACATTTGAAAAGCTTTAAAAGTAGTATTTAACCTAAAAAATCGCCGACAAGAGTTTAAAAAAAGAGAAAAAGAAACACCAAACTTTTAAATCGCACTCTCCATCTTCTCGCTGCACAGTGTCACGTTTGAGCGATTTTCAAGGGAAACAAATTTGAAACCATTTTTTCACGTCCGTTCAAAATGAGTCAAATTTTAATAACAAGATCTTTGTTGTTGATGTGCGAAATCATGCATTAATAAGAGAAGATTGCCCATTTAACCGGCCGAACGAAGTATAAAAGGTCCCAATAGTATATACATATGGGAACGATGTTAGGCATTACAAGCTTTATGCCGACGCTAGCCAGTAGGAGGCTATCTATTCCCACGAAAAGATAATGTTGTATCGATAACCAAGCAAACAACGCACTTATCAAAGAAGAATCGGAGTAAGCTGAATGAGTTAGAGACGCCCCGCGCGAGTTCGTTCTTCAATACGGTGGAATTTGTGCCGGCACGCAGTTACGGTCACGGTCATACCGCTCATACAGTGTAACAAGGATATCAAAAGCCACTAAAAGTCCTTCAGATTTTATCGCGTTGTGTCATACGTGAAGAATATTATTGGCCAATGTGTGCGTTTCGAGAAACCGAGAAACTTCTTGGAATCGACAATCTCATTGATTAGGTCAGGAGCCCATGACCGGCTCCTGATTAGATACAGGTCCAGAAGTTGATTCATGTCACTCAAGGATCTGTGGAAATTACACACACGGCAAATGGAAATTTATTCAAGTCCGTGAATTTACTAGAAGATTCAGAACAGTTCTTCCCTGTGGGCTCAGGCGCGCCAGTGACGACTGAAGTCTTTGATGAACAGAGAACCAGAAACTCTCCTCAATGATAACAACGCATATTCCGCCTTGACATGCACCTGCCGGCTTGTACTTAAAAAACAGTCTGACCAGATGAAAAGCAACACGCCAGTCCTTGTGCTAAAAGTTTTCATCATTGAAGGAAGTCGAGGTAAGCAAATACTTTAGGAATAATAAATAAATAAATAATTTCCGTGGTTTGAACGGTCACACCCTCAATGACTAGCCAAAAGCAAGGTAGTCCTGTTCTGGCCCTCTCCTTGTCACGCAACGTCGAGAGGGAGGGTCCCTCTCTCTCGGCTCTCTCCCGACGTTTCGTGACAAATAAAGGGCCAGAACTGGACTAGAAGCAAGGAAAAAAAAATTGACGCGCGCAAGAATATCACCAATGTTGCACACACGCAATTTGCTTAATTACGTTTGGCCACCTTGTTGCAGCATCCAACATCTTACAGGATACTTGTGTTTTCGAATTATTTCTTGTTAACTTATTTGAACTGAAAAGTTTGTTAAACCAGGGTCGAAGAAAGGCTCGTCAACTGAATGAGGCAGTAGTTGGTGGTATAAAACGATCCACAAGACTACATGATAAAGCATGATAAAGAGTGGGTAGCACTAACTTTTTCAGAAGTGTAAACCACAACGTAGGTTAAAGATATACCGACATGTCATTGGCTACAGAAATGCTTCATGTTTCAGTGCTAAATAGCAATGAAAACCAACCGTGGCGTCACAAATCTGGTTTGTAAACAAGGCAATTTTTATCAGGAGTTTTTTCTCATCCCCACCCCAGCGTTGTCAATGCAATTCAACTCTTTTCTCTTCCTTTCTCGCCCTGCAAGTTGATCAAGAAACTGATATTGACGTCTGTTTTTCCACTCCGATCAATGAGCTGAATGCAAAGGTAGGCTTTTTGTACTGGACGAAGCTTCAAAGGAAAGCAAACTGATAGCTGAATATCGCATAATTTGAAAAAGCGATTGAAGGTTGAGTTCTGGAGAAAGCTCCGTCATCTTCTACAGATTTGACGCATCTGCCAAGTCCGTCACGTACTCGCTGCATAGTAGCACCGTGAACTGCAGTGTAAAGCTCTAGTACGCGTTGTTATTTGAGAAAGCTGAACAGTGCGTTTTAGCCGTCCCGAATATCCTTGCTCCTGCAGATTTGAATTGCTTCTGGGAGGAGTTATCTAAGCGCAAAGGGAATCTAAGAGCAACTGGTGGGGAAATACTTTGAACGCTTCAAACATTCCGTCACTTATCCCGGAACTGCATAAATTACTTGACCTTCGCCACAGATTGTCATTTCCAAGATTGTAGCATTGGCCAAGTGTATCATGCGTGACACAAAACAGGAAGAGTTAGGGAGTGATTAAGTTTGGTTCTACTCGTGTTTTTTTCGCTATTACAGGCAATTTCTAAGTTAAATACTATTTCTAAAGCGTTTCAAACGTTGAAGACATTAATAGGCTTTGATTGTCCTGTTTCAAGCCAACAAAAGATTTTTACCTATTTTAGCGTGTTGCGTTACATTGCAAATTTCAAAGGGGCTGAATTGCAATTTTCTCGATTTTTGATCGGCGTTCATGCAAAATTGCTTGTAGATCCCACAAAAATGAATCCGTAAGCCTAAAATTCATCGACTGAACTGTCTTTTGCTAGAATATCAGACGATTTGAAGCACTACCGATCAGCGTTTTTCCTCACTGAATTTGCATGACTTTTGAGTTTTGTTTTAATTAGAAAAGTATGTTTACTTAATCGGGGCTCAGTTCGGCCAGAAAACACAAGAAACAAAAATAATCACTATCTCTTGATTAAGGAAGAATCAATGTATACATTTAAAGTTGAGAACGTTTCACAGCGATGTAAAAGACTGTGTAGCAAGAAGCTGAAAAGTGTAAAATTTCGGATTATCGCGAATTGAAATCTAAGCTTTCGGTGCGATAACCGTTTTTCGTGAATTTCTGCCGTTATATTGGATATTTCAAAAAACTAACTTGATTTCCGTCTGTTACTTACCTAGGCCTTCAAACTAGCAAATTATGAGCAAAATCGATTTTTCGACCGTGGCCACGATTTCTTTGATTTTTAGTGGCAATTACTCTTAAACACTAACCTCTCATAAATGACATTCCTTGCTCCCTCACAGAGTGCCTTAAATTTGCTGCAAACATCGCATAACATTCTTTGTCTTCTCCAGCATTGTAAACAAAATGACTATATTCTTCAATCGCTTCGGGTCCAGCACAGTGAAGTAACATGTTTACCTTCAATTTGTCCGGTTTGTCATCTTTGCTTTTCGCCACAAGATAAATTTCGAACTGCATTAAAAACTTTCTCCAGTTGTCCGCTGCGTTTGCATCGAGCACCAAAGGACCTGGAGTTCTCGTATCTCGTTCAGCCATCGCGGTTTGTAACTCAGCCAAGCCCTGATAAACTCCTTCCAATCTCTAAAAGGTTTTCACTTCTGACACCATGTTGTAAGATAGCTTTAGATAAGGCTCAAATACTCAACGCAACGTTAAACACTGTCAACACAATGTCCGACATAAGCCAACTCTCATGTTCGCGAGATGTGGGGCGGCCCACGAAAACGTAAGGGACTCCACAGAGGGGTACCCACAAGTTAATATTACAACATCAGTAGCTTCAGTTTGAAGAAAAATAAATTTCGGTCAATCGATCTGACCTGCTGGCGATCTACAAAACCACTGCGTTTACAATTCTTAAATGCCTTGAATACGAGTTCTTGAAAACATTTTATTCCAAGGGTGACAGCAGTCATTTTTGAGTTATTTTTTTGTAAAAAAAATACCTCTTAGTCGGCGCGTCGGGTATGTTATGGACGGGTCAATGGGTGAGTGAGTGAGTGAGTGAGTGAGTGAGTGAGTGAGTGAGTGAGTGAGTGAGTGAGTGAGAGATGTATGTATGTCACACCAATCAGATTGGATCTACTATGAACAGCCAATCAAATTTCTTGTTGTAAAGGTAAATGGTGCGTGAGAAACACAAGGTATGTATAAACACAAGGACTTTGGTAATTGAAAAATAAAGAGTGACGTGTATGTTGCCGGTTTATGATTTTTAGTCCGGTTTGGAAGGGAGTGTGACAGTTACATAGGTACATTGGGTTGTTTTAGAGTGCATAATTTTCAGTCTAATGGTGGCTAGTTATGAACGAGATGAGTCTTGAGTTTTGAAGCAGTTCATGAGTAGTAGGCAAATGGCACGAGATATTTTTATTTTTAATTACAAAGGGTAACTTGATACTTTTGTTTTTCACAAGGAGTTAATTCAATTAGAGGTCACGAATCGTCGGTTCTAGTTCTTAGGACATGTTTTAGAGGAGACGAGACTATTTAGATTTGAAGCAGTTCTAACGTTTACAATAGTAAGTGCAGGTAACGATTGTTTTGTTCTTATTGCATGCAAATATAACGAGATATTTTTATTTTTTAGTTACAATGGGTAATTTGACACTCTTGTTTTTCACAAGGTAGTAAATTCAATTAGAGCTGACGAATCGTCACCACTTGTTCCCACGAGATGTTTACTATTTTTAGTTACAAATGGTAACTCGAAACTTTTGTTTTTCATATGGGAGTAAATTCAATTAGAGCTTACAAGTTATCGGCTATTGTTCCCAGGATATTAAACAAAGAAGAAGCTTTCATTTCTAGAGTGTTTTTACGTCTCTGCAGTAGCAGTTTAATAGTTTTATTTGATGAGCATTTTATGATATTCTTTCCAGTCCAACATTTTTAAAGGTAAAAAGTATGAAAACTGTTCAAATGTTCTTTGAAGACTGTGTGGCACCAAGTTAAAGTGCAATTTATTTAAATCAGACTTTCAACGTGTCAGAGAGGTTTTTTTCTCTTTCTGTCATTTTTCGGTGAAGTAGTGTTGTTGAGTTGTGTTGTGTAAAAAGGGTAAACTTACGACTCGTATAAAATGCGAAAAGTTCTCTTAACTTGAGTATTTTTGAGCAGAAATTCCTCTTGGGGGCTGGAAGGGCTCCCAAGGGGGTACTCCCAGAAAAATTAGTTGGGGGTGTGCGGCCCGCTTCCCAAAAACCCTTACCCTGTTTATGACCAAAATCTGCGATATTCCTTACCCTATTTATGACCTGACCAAAACTTCGAAACCCTATTTACGACCTGACCCTCAAATCAAAACCCTGTTTCAGACCTGCGTTATAATTAGCTCCCTAGTTCAAACCAATGTTAAATTACCGTAAACATATAAATTTGTGAAGGGCTTTTGTTGATTTTCTTTTCGATAATGATGAAAAAGTGGCTTCTTCTTAAAGCATACCCATATCAAGGCTAGAGTGCAAAAACCGTACCCTATTTATGACCAAAATGGCCAAAATCAGCTAAAATCGATACCCTATTTATGACCAAAACGGCTGAAAAACCATACCCTTCGGGGCCGCACAGACCTATATAGCCCATATAAGGGAGTCCCCCCCCCCCCGGGGGGGAAGGGCTACTTGATCGGTGAGTGAGGGAGTTATGCATGTGCGCGTGTCAGACCAATCACAGTGTAGGTTGTATCAAAGAACGAATAAAATTGCCTGTTAGAAAATAAGATGGTATCTACATTAATCTGGAGACGTGTCAGATTACTGTAGTTTGTTCAGTCAAACATTTTAGGGCTTACTATTTAGTCATCTTACCATTACCAATGTAACATTTTATGTACATCATAAACTCCCAGTTTCTTTCTTGCTGTACATCGCAACCAAAAACACTTGTCAAGTCAACCAAATCATTACTGTAAACAGTTCCATGAATGCTCCTATCTCCGAGACTTATAGTTCACAAAAAAATAACTCTTGCACACCTTGCGTGCCTATGTTTAAAACTTCCTCATGCTTTCAATTATCCTGGACTTGGAGTGAATGAAAATTATACTAAGGGTCCTTCATATGAGCCTGGTTACCAGGTTGGCTTGGTACTGGGGGGGACAAATTTTGTTGCCTGTTCATCTGGGAAATTTTAGCCCAGTTGACCGGGATGAAATTCAAGAAACCAAACCAAAATGGCGCAACATAAACTTGTATCGTTGGTCACTGTCATAGCTTTGTGGACTTTAGTAACTTTACAAAGTTACACAAGAAACCAGACGACTGAGAATAAAAAAGATCTCAGACAAAACAGGGGAAAAGGGAAAAATAATTAACAAGGTAACTGAGAGGTAACAGAGGTGACAGAGATAGCAAGGTAACAGTAACACTAAAGACATAAGAAGTAACAAGGCAATAGAGTAACCAAAGTAACAAGGTAACAGAAGTAACAAAGGTAACAAAGTTACAAGGTAACAGAGGTAACAAAAGTAGAAAGGTAACAGACGAGGTAACAGAGGTAACAAGGTAACAGAAGAACAGAAGGAACACAGCTAACAATGTAACAAGGTAACAGATGTAACCGTGAAGTAACAGAGGTAACAAGGTAACAGAAGTAACAAAGTAACAAAAGAGGTAACAAAAGTAGCCGAGCTAGCAAGGTAACAAGGTAACAGAAGTAACAGAAGTAACAGACGTAACCGTGAAGTAACAGAGGTAACAATTAGGTAACAGAAGGAGCAGAGCTAACAAGTTAACAGAAGTAACAGAAGTAACAAGGTAACAGAGCTAACAAGGTAACAAGATAAAAGAAGTAGCAAGGTAACAAGGTAACAGAAGTAACAGAGGTAACAAGGTAAAAGAGGTAACAGAAGTGACAAAGTAACAGAGTTAATAAGGTAACAGGTAACAAGGTAACAGAAGTAAAGAGGTAACAAGGTAATAGAAGTAACAGAAACAACAAAGTAACAGAAGTAACGGAGGTAACAGAAGTAACAAGGTAACAGAGGTAACAGAATTAAAGATGTAACAAGGTAACAGAAGTAACAGAGGTAACAAGGTAATAGAAGTAACAAGGTAACAGAAGTAAAGAGGTAACAAGGTCATAGAAGTAACAGAAACAACAAAGTAACAGAAGTAACACAGGTAACAGAAGTAACAAGGTAACAAAGGTAACAGAAGTAAAGAGGTAACAAGGTAATAAAGTAACAGAAGTAACAAAAGTAACAGAGGTAACAAAGTAACAGAAGTAACAAGGTAACAGAGGTAACAAGGTAACAGAGGTAACAAGGTAACAGAAGTAACAAGGTAACAGAGGTAACAAGGTAACAGAAGTAACAAGGTAACAGAAGTAACAAGGTAACAGAGGTAACAAGGTAACAGAAGTAACAAGGTAACAGAAGTAACAAAGTAACAGAAGTAACAAGGTAACAGAAGCAACAAAGTAACAGAAGTAACAAGGTAACAGAAGTAACAAGGTAACAGAAGTAACAAGGTAACAGAGGTAACAAGGTAACAGAGGTAACAAGGTAACAGAAGTAACAAGGTAACAAAGGTAACAGAAGTAAAGAGGTAACAAGGTAATAAAGTAACAGAAGTAACAAAAGTAACAGAGGTAACAAGGTCATAGAAGTAACAGAAACAACAAAGTAACAGAAGTAACACAGGTAACAGAAGTAACAAGGTAACAAAGGTAACAAAAGTAAAGAGGTAACAAGGTAATAAAGTAACAGAAGTAACAAAAGTAACAGAGGTAACAAGGTAACAGAAGTAACAAGGTAACAAAGGTAACACAACTAAAGAGGTAACAAGGTAATAAAGTAACAGAAGTAACAAAAGTAACAGAGGTAACAAGGTCATAGAAGTAACAGAAACAACAAAGTAACAGAAGTAACACAGGTAACAGAAGTAACAAGGTAACAAAGGTAACAAAAGTAAAGAGGTAACAAGGTAATAAAGTAACAGAAGTAACAAAAGTAACAGAGGTAACAAAGTAACAGAAGTAACAAGGTAACAGAGGTAACAAAGTAACAGAAGTAACAAGGTAACAGAAGTAACAAGGTAACAGAAGTAACAAAAGTAACAGAGGTAACAAAGTAACAGAAGTAACAAGGTAACAGAGGTAACAAGGTAACAGAAGTAACAAGGTAACAGAAGTAACAAAGTAACAGAAGTAACAAGGTAACAGAAGTAACAAAAGTAACAGAGGTAACAAGGTAACAGAAGTAACAAGGTAACAGAGGTAACAAAAGTAACAGAGGTAACAAGGTAACAGAAGTAACAAGGTAACAGAGGTAACAAGGTAACAGAAGTAACAAAGTAACAGAAGTAACAAAAGTAACAGAGGTAACAAGGTAACAGAAGTAACAAAGTAACAGAAGTAACAAAAGTAACAGAGGTAACAAGGTAACAGAAGTAACAAAGTAACAGAAGTAACAAAAGTAACAGAGGTAACAAGGTAACAGAAGTAACAAGGTAACAGAAGTAACAAAAGTAACAGAGGTAACAAAGTAACAGAAGTAACAAGGTAACAAAGGTAACAAAAGTAAAGAGGTAACAAGGTAATAAAGTAACAGAAGTAACAAAAGTAACAGAAGTAACAAAAGTAACAGAGGTAACAAGGTAACAGAAGTAACAAGGTAACAGAAGTAACAAGGTAACAGAGGTAACAAGGTAACAGAGGTAACAAGGTAACAGAGGTAACAAGGTAACAGAGGTAACAAGGTAACAGAAGTAACAAGGTAACAGAGGTAACAAGGTAACAAAGGTAACAAAGTAACAGAAGTAACAAGGTAACAAAGGTAACAAAAGTAAAGAGGTAACAAGGTAATAAAGTAACAGAAGTAACAAAAGTAACAGAAGTAACAAAAGTAACAGAGGTAACAAGGTAACAGAAGTAACAAGGTAACAGAAGTAACAAGGTAACAGAGGTAACAAGGTAACAGAGGTAACAAGGTAACAGAGGTAACAAGGTAACAAAGGTAACAAGGTAACAGAAGTAACAAGGTAACAGAGGTAACAAGGTAACAGAGGTAACAAGGTAACAGAGGTAACAAGGTAACAGAGGTAACAAGGTAACAGAGGTAACAAGGTAACAGAGGTAACAAGGTAACAGAAGTAACAAGGTAACAGAGGTAACAAAGTAACAGAAGTAACAAGGTAACAAAGGTAACAAAAGTAAAGAGGTAACAAGGTAATAAAGTAACAGAAGTAACAAAGTAACAGAAGTAACAAAAGTAACAGAGGTAACAAGGTAACAGAAGTAACAAGGTAACAAAGGTAACAAAAGTAAAGAGGTAACAAGGTAATAAAGTAACAGAAGTAACAAAAGTAACAGAGGTAACAAAGTAACAGAAGTAACAAGGTAACAGAGGTAACAAAGTAACAGAAGTAACAAGGTAACAGAAGTAACAAGGTAACAGAAGTAACAAAAGTAACAGAGGTAACAAAGTAACAGAAGTAACAAGGTAACAGAGGTAACAAGGTAACAGAAGTAACAAGGTAACAGAAGTAACAAAGTAACAGAAGTAACAAGGTAACAGAAGTAACAAAAGTAACAGAGGTAACAAGGTAACAGAAGTAACAAGGTAACAGAGGTAACAAAAGTAACAGAGGTAACAAGGTAACAGAAGTAACAAGGTAACAGAGGTAACAAGGTAACAGAAGTAACAAAGTAACAGAAGTAACAAAAGTAACAGAGGTAACAAGGTAACAGAAGTAACAAAGTAACAGAAGTAACAAAAGTAACAGAGGTAACAAGGTAACAGAAGTAACAAAGTAACAGAAGTAACAAAAGTAACAGAGGTAACAAGGTAACAGAAGTAACAAAGTAACAGAAGTAACAAAAGTAACAGAGGTAACAAGGTAACAGAAGTAACAAAGTAACAGAAGTAACAAAAGTAACAGAGGTAACAAGGTAACAGAAGTAACAAGGTAACAGAGGTAACAAGGTAACAGAAGTAACAAGGTAACAGAAGTAACAAAGTAACAGAAGTAGCAAGGTAACAGAAGTAACAAAGTAACAGAAGTAACAAGGTAACAGAAGTAACAAGGTAACAGAGGTAACAAGGTAACAGAGGTAACAAGGTAACAGAGGTAACAAGGTAACAGAAGTAACAAGGTAACAGAAGTAACAAGGTAACAGAAGTAACAAAGTAACAGAACTAACAAGGTAACAGAGGTAACAAGGTAACAGAGGTAACAAGGTAACAGAGGTAACAAGGTAACAGAGGTAACAACGTAACAGAAGTAACAAGGTAACAGAAGTAACAAGGTAACAGAAGTAACAAGGTAACAGAAGTAACAAGGTAACAGAGGTAACAAGGTAACAGAAGTAACAAGGTAACAGAGGTAACAGAGGTAACAAGGTAATAGAAGTAACAGAGGTAACAAGGTAATAGAAGTAACAAGGTAACAGAAGTAAAGAGGTAACAAGGTCATAGAAGTAACAGTAACAACAAAGTAACAGAAGTAACACAGGTAACAGAAGTAACAAGGTAACAAAGGTAACAGAAGTAAAGAGGTAACAAGGTAATAAAGTAACAGAAGTAACAAAAGTAACAGAGGTAACAAGGTAACAAAGTAACAGAAGTAACAAGGTAACAGAAGTAACAAGGTAACAAAGTAACAGAAGTAACAAAGTAACAGAAGTAACAAGGTAACAGAGGTAACAAAGTAACAGAAGTAACAAGGTAACAGAGGTAACAAGGTAACAGAGGTAACAAGGTAACAGAAGTAACAAGGTAACAGAAGTAACAAGGTAACAGAAGTAACAAAGTAACAGAAGTAAAAAGGTAACAGAAGCAACAAAGTAACAGAAGTAACAAGGTAACAGAAGTAACAAGGTAACAGAAGTAACAAGGTAACAGAGGTAACAAGGTAACAGAAGTAACAAGGTAACAAAGGTAACAGAAGTAAAGAGGTAACAAGGTAATAAAGTAACAGAAGTAACAAAAGTAACAGAGGTAACAAGGTCATAGAAGTAACAGAAACAACAAAGTAACAGAAGTAACACAGGTAACAGAAGTAACAAGGTAACAAAGGTAACAAAAGTAAAGAGGTAACAAGGTAATAAAGTAACAGAAGTAACAAAAGTAACAGAGGTAAGAAGGTAACAGAAGTAACAAGGTAACAGAAGTAACAAGGTAACAGAAGTAACAAGGTAACAGAAGTAACAAGGTAAGAGAAGTAACAAAGTAACAGAAGTAACAAGGTAACAGAAGTAACAAGGTAACAGAGGTAACAAGGTAACAGAGGTAACAAGGTAACAGAGGTAACAAGGTAACAGAGGTAACAAGGTAACAAGGTAACAGAAGTAACAAGGTAACAGAAGTAACAAGGTAACAGAAGTAACAAGGTAACAGAAGTAACAAGGTAACAGAACTAACAAAGTAACAGAAGCAACAAGGTAACAGAGGTAACAAGGTAAGAGAGGTAACAAGGTAAGAGAGGTAACAACGTAACAGAAGTAACAAGGTAACAGAAGTAACAAGGTAACAGAAGTAACAAGGTAACAGAAGTAACAACGTAACAGAGGTAACAAGGTAACAGAAGTAACAAGGTAACAGAGGTAACAAGGTAACAGAGGTAACAAGGTAACAGAAGTAACAAGGTAACAGAAGTAACAAGGTAACAGAGGTAACAAGGTAACAGAAGTAACAAGGTAACAGAGGTAACAAGGTAACAGAGGTAACAAGGTAACAGAGGTAACAAGGTAACAGAGGGAACAAGGTAGCAGAAGTAACAAGGTAACAGAAGTAACAAAGTAACAGAAGTAACAAGGTAACAGATGTAACAAGGTAACAGAGGTAACAAGGTAACAGAAGTAACAAGGTAACAGAAGTAACAAGGTAACAAAGGTAACAGAAGTAAAGAGGTAACAAGGTAATAAAGTAACAGAAGTAACAAAAGTAACAGAGGTAACAAGGTAACAGAGGTAACAAAGTAACAGAAGTAACAAGGTAACAGAAGTAACAAGGTAACAGAAGTAACAAGGTAACAGAGGTAACAAGGTAACAGAGGTAACAAGGTAACAGAAGTAACAAGGTAACAGAAGTAACAAGGTAACAGAGGTAACAAGGTAACAGAAGTAACAAGGTAACAGATGTAACAAGGTAACAGAAGTAACAAAGTAACAGAAGTAACAAGGTAACAGAAGTAACAAGGTAACAGAGGTAACAAGGTAACAGAGGTAACAAGGTAACAGAGGTAACAAGGTAACAAGGTAAAAAAGTAACAAGGTAACAGAAGTAACAAGGTAAGAGAAGTAACAAGGTAACAGAAGTAACAAAGTAACAGAAGTAACAAGGTAACAGAGGTAACAAGGTAACAGAGGTAACAAGGTAACTGAGGTAACAAGGTAACAGAAGTAACAAAGTAACAGAGGTAACAAGGTAACAGAGGTAACAAAGTAACAGAAGTAACAAGGTAACAGAAGTAACAAGGTAACAGAGGTAACAAGGTAACAGAGGTAACAAGGTAACAGAAGTAACAAGGTAACAGAAGTAACAAAGTAACAGAAGTAACAAGGTAACAGAAGTAACAAAGTAACAGAAGTAACAAGGTAACAGAAGTAACAAGATAACAGAAGTAACAAGGTAACAGAGGTAACAAGGTAACAGAGGTAACAAGGTAACAGAGGTAACAAGGTAACAGAGGTAACAAGGTAACAGAAGTAACAAGGTAACAGAAGTAACAAGGTAACAGAGGTAACAAGGTAACAAAGGTAACAAGGTAACAGAAGTAACAAGGTAACAGAAGTAACAAGGTAACAGAAGTAGCAAGGTAACAGAGGTAACAAGGTAACAGAGGTAACAAGGTAACATAGGTAACAAGGTAACAGAAGTAACAAGGTAACAGAAGTAGCAAGGTAACAGAAGTAGCAAGGTAACAGAGGTAACAAGGTAACAGAGGTAACAAGGTAACAGAGGTAACAAGGTAACAGAAGTAACAAGGTAACAGAGCAAACAAGGTAACAGAGGTAACAAGGTAACAGAAGTAACAAGGTAACAGAAGTAACAAGGTAACAGAAGTAAGAAGATAACAGAAGTAACAAGGTAAGAGGAGTAACAAGGTAACAGAAGTAACAAGGTAACAGAGGGAACAAAGTAACAGAAGTAACAAAAGTAACAGAGGTAACAAAGTAACAGAAGTAACAACGTAACAGAGGTAACAAAGTAAGAGAAGTAACAAGGTAACAGAGGTAACAAGGTAACAGAAGTAACAAGGTAACAGAAGTAACAAAGTAACAGAAGTAACAAGGTAACAGAAGTAACAAAGTAACAGAAGTAACAAGGTAACAGAAGTAACAAGGTAACAAAGGTAACAAAAGTAAAGAGGTAACAAGGTAATAAAGTAACAGAAGTAACAAAAGTAACAGAGGTAAGAAGGTAACAGAAGTAACAAGGTAACAGAAGTAACAAGGTAACAGAAGTAACAAAGTAACAGAAGTAACAAGGTAAGAGAAGTAACAAAGTAACAGAAGTAACAAGGTAACAGAAGTAACAAGGTAACAGAGGTAACAAGGTAACAGAGGTAACAAGGTAACAGAGGTAACAAGGTAACAGAGGTAACAAGGTAACAAGGTAACAGAAGTAACAAGGTAACAGAAGTAACAAGGTAACAGAAGTAACAAGGTAACAGAACTAACAAAGTAACAGAAGCAACAAGGTAACAGAGGTAACAAGGTAAGAGAGGTAACAAGGTAAGAGAGGTAACAACGTAACAGAAGTAACAAGGTAACAGAAGTAACAAGGTAACAGAAGTAACAAGGTAACAGAAGTAACAACGTAACAGAGGTAACAAGGTAACAGAAGTAACAAGGTAACAGAGGTAACAAGGTAACAGAGGTAACAAGGTAACAGAAGTAACAAGGTAACAGAAGTAACAAGGTAACAGAAGTAACAAAGTAACAGAAGTAACAAGGTAACAGAAGTAACAAAGTAACAGAAGTAACAAGGTAACAGAAGTAACAAGGTAACAGAAGGAACAAAGTAACAGAAGTAACAACGTAACAGAGGTAACAAGGTAACAGAAGTAACAAGGTAACAGAGGTAACAAGGTAACAGAGGTAACAAGGTAACAGAAGTAACAAGGTAACAGAAGTAACAAGGTAACAGAGGTAACAAGGTAACAGAAGTAACAAGGTAACAGAGGTAACAAGGTAACAGAGGTAACAAGGTAACAGAGGTAACAAGGTAACAGAGGTAACAAGGTAACAGAAGTAACAAGGTAACAGAAGTAACAAAGTAACAGAAGTAACAAGGTAACAGAAGTAACAAAGTAACAGAAGTAACAAGGTAACAGAAGTAACAAGGTAACAGAAGTAACAAGGTAACAGAAGTCACAAGGTAACAGAGGTAACAAGGTAACAGAGATAACAGAAGTAAAGAGGTAACAAGGTAATAAAGTAACAGAAGTAACAAAAGTAAGAGAGGTAACAAAGTAACAGAAGTAACCAGGTAACAGAGGTAACAAAGTAACAGAAGTAACAAGGTAACAGAGGTAACAAGGTAACAGAAGTAACAAAGTAACAGAAGTAAGAAGGTAACAGAAGTAACAAGGTAACAGAAGTAACAAAGTAACAGAAGTAACAAGGTAACAGAAGTAACAAAGTAACAGAAGTAACAAGGTAACAGAAGTAACAAGGTAACAGAGGTAACAAGGTAACAGAGGTAACAAGGTAACAGAGGTAACAAGGTAACAAGGTAACAGAAGTAACAAGGTAACAGAAGTAACAAGGTAACAGAAGTAACAAGGTAACAGAAGGAACAAAGTAACAGAAGTAACAACGTAACAGAGGTAACAAGGTAACAGAAGTAACAAGGTAACAGAGGTAACAAGGTAACAGAGGTAACAAGGTAACAGAAGTAACAAGGTAACAGAAGTAACAAGGTAACAGAGGTAACAAGGTAACAGAAGTAACAAGGTAACAGAGGTAACAAGGTAACAGAGGTAACAAGGTAACAGAGGTAACAAGGTAACAGAGGTAACAAGGTAACAGAAGTAACAAGGTAACAGAAGTAACAAAGTAACAGAAGTAACAAGGTAACAGAAGTAACAAGGTAACAGAGGTAACAAGGTAACAGAAGTAACAAGGTAACAGAAGTAACAAAGTAACAGAGGTAACAAGGTAACAGATGTAACAAGGTAACAGAGGTAACAAGGTAACAGAAGTAAAAAGGTAACAGAAGTAACAAGGTAACAAAGGTAACAGAAGTAAAGAGGTAACAAGGTAATAAAGTAACAGAAGTAACAAAAGTAAGAGAGGTAACAAGGTAACAGAGGTAACAAAGTAACAGAAGTAACAAGGTAACAGAGGTAACAAGGTAACAGAGATAACAAGGTAACAGAAGTAACAAGGTAACAATAGTAACAAAGTAACAGAAGTAACAAGGTAACAGAGGTAACAAAGTAACAGAAGTAACAAGGTAACAGAAGTAACAAGGTAACAGAAGTAGCAAGGTAACAGAGGTAACAAGGTAACAGAGGTAACAAGGTAACAGAAGTAAAAAGGTAACAGAAGTAACAAAGTAACAGAAGTAACAAGGTAACAGAAGTAACAAGGTAACAGAAGTAACAAGGTAACAGAAGTAGCAAGGTAACAGAGGTAACAAGGTAACAGAGGTAACAAGGTAACAGAAGTAACAAGGTAACAGAAGTAACAAAGTAACAGAAGTAACAAGGTAACAGAAGTAACAAGGTAACAGAAGTAACAAGGTAACAGAAGTAGCAAGGTAACAGAGGTAACCAGGTAACAGAGGTAACAAGGTAACAGAAGTAACAAGGTAACAGAAGTAACAAAGTAACAGAAGTAACAAGGTAACAGAAGTAACAAGGTAACAGAAGTAACAAGGTAACAGAAGTAACAAGGTAACAGAAGTAACAAGGTAACAGAAGTAACAAGGTAACAGAAGTAACAAGGTAACAGAGGTAACAAGGTAACAGAAGTAACAAGGTAACAGAAGTAACAAAGTAACAAAGGTAACAGAAGTAAAGAGGTAACAAGGTAACAAAGTAACCGAAGTAAAAAAAGTAGCAGAGGTAACAAGGTAACAGAGGTAACAAAGTAACAGAAGTAGCAAGGTAACAGAAGTAACAAGGTAACAGAAGTAACAAGGTAACAGAGGTAACAAGGTAACAGAGGTAACAAGGTAACAGAGGTAACAAGGTAACAGAGGTAACAAGGTAACAGAAGTAACAAGGTAACAGAGGTAACAAGGTAACAAAGGTAACAAGGTAACAGAAGTAACAAGGTAACAGAGGTAACAAGGTAACAGAAGTAACAAGGTAACAGAAGTAGCAAGGTAACAGAGGTAACAAGGTAACAGAGGTAACAAGGTAACAGAAGTAACAAGGTAACAGAAGTAACAAAGTAACAGAAGTAACAAGGTAACAGAAGTAACAAAGTAACAGAAGTAACAAGGTAACAGAAGTAACAAGATAACAGAAGTAACAAGGTAACAGAGGTAACAAGGTAACAGAGGTAACAAGGTAACAGAGGTAACAAGGTAACAGAAGTAACAAGGTAACAAAAGTAACAAGGTAACAGAGGTAACAAGGTAACAAAGGTAACAAGGTAACAGAAGTAACAAGGTAACAGAAGTAGCAAGGTAACAGAGGTAAAGAGGTAACAGAGGTAACAAGGTAACAGAAGTAACAAGGTAACAGAGCAAACAAGGTAACAGAGGTAACAAGGTAACAGAAGTAACAAGGTAACAGAAGTAACAAGGTAACAGAAGTAAGAAGATAACAGAAGTAACAAGGTAACAGGAGTAACAAGGTAACAGAAGTAACAAGGTAACAGAGGGAACAAAGTAACAGAAGTAACAAAAGTAACAGAGGTAACAAAGTAACAGAAGTAACAAGGTAACAGAGGTAAGAAAGTAAGAGAAGTAACAAGGTAACAGAGGTAACAAGGTAACAGAAGTAACAAGGTAACAGAAGTAACAAAGTAACAGAAGTAACAAGGTAACAGAAGTAACAAAGTAACAGAAGTAACAAGGTAACAGAAGTAACAAGGTAAGAGAAGTAACAAGGTAACAGAGGTAACAAGGTAACAAAGGTAACAAGGTAACAGAAGTAACAAGGTAACAGAAGTAACAAGGTAACAGAAGTAACAAGGTAACAGAAGTAGCAAGGTAACAGAGGTAACAAGGTAAGAGAGGTAACAAGGTAACAGAAGTAACAAAGTAACAGAAGTAACAAGGTAACAGAAGTAACAAGGTAACAGAAGTAACAAGGTAACAGAAGTAACAAGGTAACAGAAGTAACAAGGTAACAGAAGTAACAAGGTAACAGAAGTAACAAGGTAACAAAGGTAACAGAAATAAAGAGGTAACAAGGTAATAAAGTAACAGAAGTAACAAGGTAACAGAGGTAACAAGGTAATAGAGGTAACAAGGTAACAGAGGTAACAAGGTTACAGAAGTAACAAGGTCACAGAAGTAACAAAGTAACAGAAGTAACAAGGTAACAGAAGTAACAAAGTAACAGAAGTAACAAGGTAACAGAAGTAACAAGGTAACAGAAGTAACAAGGTAACAGAGGTAACAAGGTAACAGAGGTAACAAGGTAACAGAGGTAACAAGGTAACAGAGGTAACAAGGTAACAGAAGTAACAAGGTAACAGAAGTAACAAGGTAACAGAGGTAACAAGGTAACAAAGGTAACAAGGTAACAGAAGTAACAAGGTAACAGAAGTAGCAAGGTAACAGAGGTAACAAGGTAACAGAGGTAACAAGGTAACAGAAGTAACAAGGTAACAGAAGTAACAAAGTAACAGAAGTAACAAGGTAACAGAAGTAACAAGGTAACAGAAGTAACAAGGTAACAGAGGTAACAAGGTAACAGAGGTAACAAGGTAACAGAGGTAATAAGGTAACAGAGGTAACAAGGTAACAGAAGTAACAAAGTAACAGAAGTAACAAGGTAACAGAAGTAACAAAGTAACAGAAGTAACAAGGTAACAGAAGTAACACGATAACAGAAGTAACAAGGTAACAGAGGTAACAAGGTAACAGAGGTAACAAGGTAACAGAGGTAACAAGGTAACAGAAGTAACAAGGTAACAGAAGTAACAAGGTAACAGAGGTAACAAGGTAACAAAGGTAACAAGGTAACAGAAGTAACAAGGTAACAGAAGTAACAAGGTAACAGAAGTAGCAAGGTAACAGAGGTAACAAGGTAACAGAGGTAACAAGGTAACATAGGTAACAAGGTAACAGAAGTAACAAGGTAACAGAAGTAACAAGGTAACAGAAGTAGCAAGGTAACAGAGGTAACAAGGTAACAGAGGTAACAAGGTAACAGAAGTAACAAGGTAACAGAGCAAACAAGGTAACAGAGGTAACAAGGTAACAGAAGTAACAAGGTAACAGAAGTAACAAGGTAACAGAGGTAACAAGGTAACAAAGGTAACAAGGTAACAGAAGTAACAAGGTAACAGAAGTAGCAAGGTAACAGAGGTAACAAGGTAACAGAGGTAACAAGGTAACAGAAGTAACAAGGTAACAGAGCAAACAAGGTAACAGAGGTAACAAGGTAACAGAAGTAACAAGGTAACAGAAGTAACAAGGTAACAGAAGTAAGAAGATAACAGAAGTAACAAGGTAACAGGAGTAACAAGGTAACAGAAGTAACAAGGTAACAGAGGGAACAAAGTAACAGAAGTAACAAAAGTAACAGAGGTAACAAAGTAACAGAAGTAACAAGGTAACAGAGGTAAGAAAGTAAGAGAAGTAACAAGGTAACAGAGGTAACAAGGTAACAGAAGTAACAAGGTAACAGAAGTAACAAAGTAACAGAAGTAACAAGGTAACAGAAGTAACAAAGTAACAGAAGTAACAAGGTAACAGAAGTAACAAGGTAAGAAAAGTAACAAGGTAACAGAGGTAACAAGGTAACAAAGGTAACAAGGTAACAGAAGTAACAAGGTAACAGAAGTAACAAGGTAACAGAAGTAACAAGGTAACAGAAGTAACAAGGTAACAGAGGTAACAAGGTAACAGAGGTAACAAGGTAACAGAAGTAACAAAGTAACAGAAGTAACAAGGTAACAGAAGTAACAAGGTAACAGAAGTAACAAGGTAACAGAAGTAACAAGGTAACAAAGGTAACAGAAATAAAGAGGTAACAAGGTAATAAAGTAACAGAAGTAACAAGGTAACAGAGGTAACAAGGTAACAGAGGTAACAAGGTAACAGAGGTAACAAGGTTACAGAAGTAACAAGGTCACAGAAGTAACAAAGTAACAGAAGTAACAAGGTAACAGAAGTAACAAAGTAACAGAAGTAACAAGGTAACAGAAGTAACAAGGTAACAGAAGTAACAAGGTAACAGAGGTAAGAAGGTAACAGAGGTAACAAGGTAACAGAGGTAACAAGGTAACAGAGGTAACAAGGTAACAGAAGTAACAAGGTAACAGAAGTAACAAGGTAACAGAGGTAACAAGGTAACAAAGGTAACAAGGTAACAGAAGTAACAAGGTAACAGAAGTAGCAAGGTAACAGAGGTAACAAGGTAACAGAGGTAACAAGGTAACAGAAGTAACAAGGTAACAGAAGTAACAAAGTAACAGAAGTAACAAGGTAACAGAAGTAACAAGGTAACAGAAGTAACAAGGTAACAGAGGTAACAAGGTAACAGAGGTAACAAGGTAACAGAGATAATAAGGTAACAGAGGTAACAAGGTAACAGAAGTAACAAAGTAACAGAAGTAACAAGGTAACAGAAGTAACAAAGTAACAGAAGTAACAAGGTAACAGAAGTAACACGATAACAGAAGTAACAAGGTAACAGAGGTAACAAGGTAACAGAGGTAACAAGGTAACAGAGGTAACAAGGTAACAGAAGTAACAAGGTAACAGAAGTAACAAGGTAACAGAGGTAACAAGGTAACAAAGGTAACAAGGTAACAGAAGTAACAAGGTAACAGAAGTAACAAGGTAACAGAAGTAGCAAGGTAACAGAGGTAACAAGGTAACAGAGGTAACAAGGTAACATAGGTAACAAGGTAACAGAAGTAACAAGGTAACAGAAGTAACAAGGTAACAGAAGTAGCAAGGTAACAGAGGTAACAAGGTAACAGAGGTAACAAGGTAACAGAAGTAACAAGGTAACAGAGCAAACAAGGTAACAGAGGTAACAAGGTAACAGAAGTAACAAGGTAACAGAAGTAACAAGGTAACAGAAGTAACAAGGTAACAGAGGTAACAAGGTAACAGAGGTAATAAGGTAACAGAAGTAACAAGGTAACAGAGGTAACAAGGTAACAGAAGTAACAAGGTAACAGAAGTAACAAAGTAACAGAAGTAACAAGGTAACAGAAGTAACAAAGTAACAGAAGTAACAAGGTAACAGAAGTAACAAGGTAACAGAAGTAACAAGGTAACAGAGGTAACAAGGTAACAAAGGTAACAAGGTAACAGAAGTAACAAGGTAACAGAAGTAACAAGGTAACAGAAGTAACAAGGTAACAGAAGTAACAAGGTAACAGAGGTAACAAGGTAACAGAGGTAATAAGGTAACAGAAGTAACAAGGTAACAGAGGTAACAAGGTAACAGAAGTAACAAGGTAACAGAAGTAACAAAGTAACAGAAGTAACAAGGTAACAGAAGTAACAAAGTAACAGAAGTAACAAGGTAACAGAAGTAACAAGGTAACAGAAGTAACAAGGTAACAGAGGTAACAAGGTAACAAAGGTAACAAGGTAACAGAAGTAACAAGGTAACAGAAGTAACAAGGTAACAGAAGTAACAAGGTAACAGAAGTAACAAGGTAACAGAGGTAACAAGGTAACAGAGGTAACAAGGTAACATTATGGATATTTTCTGGAACCACCCATAGGAAGAACGTTTTGAATTCATAACTTTATATTCTCCCAGAGTTGGAGATTCATAGTGTTCATGTCAGTTTAGGTAGTGCAAATCAACCAAACATACTCAGTGCAGGGTATTATATTAATCTTGGTAGTATTGGGGTATACCAGTACAGAAGTGAGCTTGTGTTCAGTGGGCAAAAGACTTTGATTTGTGACACATTTATTTTTAATTATTCTTTGGCAGTGCTCATGGAGGAAAGCCCTCAAGTCCTGAACAAAACCAAAGAACAGAATAAATTGCCAAAAACTAAATCAAGAACAAAGAGTAAGAAAAAAGGTGCAAAGTTAACTACAACAGTTACAGAACTGAGGTAAATATTCATACTGTCACAGGGCAGAGGCTGCCATTCTAATATTTCAAACTGCAAATTGAAGGGCAAGCAAAGCTTTAACCCAGCCAAATTCATGAGTTGTGTTTTAATTTTGGACAAGATACACAGACTGTCAGTAAAAATTAATTGGGACAAGCATAAAATGTAGATCCACAAAAGCCACAAACATTTTACAAACATTTACCTTCTTGTGTTCCATATTTCTAAAACAGTCCTTTACGTATGATGAGTGTAGAAACACCAGCAAGATGTACAAGATCTAGCAGGTACACTGTACAATGTTTGTCCCACACAAATTATTAATAGATTCAGTTGGTTAACACTATTACATCACTGCACATTCATTATATTTTCTTTCATAGAAAAAAGCAAGATTGATACTGGCAAAAAATCCAAGACCATGATAATAGATTCAGAGGATGACAACAATGAAAACAAAAATGTCTCTAACAATGATGCTGATGATGTATTTAACTAATAGACATATACATATATATATATATATATATATATATATATATATATATATAGATAGATAGATAGATAGATAGATAGATAGATAGATAGATAGATAGATAGATAGATAGATAGATAGATATATGTCTGTTATATATATAATGGTAATTGAACTGAGTGGAGTGCAATTTGGTCTGAAATCATACGCGTGATTTCAAAATCGAACGAGCGCACAGCGCGAGTTCGATTTGAAATCACTAGTATGATTTCAGACCAAAATTGCACGACACGAAGTTCAATTGCCACTTTATTAGATCCATTTTGAAATCGCATAATTTTATCGCCTTAAATTTTTAAATTTTTGGTGTATTGTTCCAGTAGCCGGTTTGTTAAAAAAAGCGGAACCGGAAACGCCTTTACGTCTAATTTAGTATGGAAAACGATGTCATGTGACGAAAAGTCATTCGAGCATGACAAAGAAACAAGCAATTCTGATCTGAAGTCGAAAATAGTCTACTTCAGGTATAAAAGTGCAATTCTCGTCGCCTGAATCAATTATGGAAGGCCTACCTTTCTTCTGTGGTTGAGGCTGCGACTTTTCATTGTCTTTGGAGAAGAAATTTGAAGGTGCATATCTTGTGTAATTCTGCCATCGATTTCTTTTGAGTTGTGAAACTCCCTCGAGTGTACGATGCCAAGTGGACAGTACGTTTTTTTTCTTTTAAATGCCGTTCAATGGTATGATTTTAAGGGGTCCAGCTCGTTATCATCTCCGTTTCTTTTTGTAACCTCGGCGTAGGACTCAATACTGAGGACCTTGTCAAGTTCTGGCAGCGCCATTTGTTTTAACTAAAGATCTTTCCAAGATGGCGGGACTGGCACCGGCTTCGTAAGACGTTCGTCCATTCACTATCTTGTGCAGTGTGGCGTATGTTGACTATGTTTATTCACGGCAACAGAGTTGAGCTGTTTTGTTGCTGCGTTTGAAACTACCGGAAACCTGGAAACATCTACCTTCTTGAGATGACTCTGAATTTGTTGTTGTGTGGTTTTCGTTTGTTTATGTTTTACTGGACTCAGTATCATACGGATCTTAAGCAGATGTTGAAGAAAAATCGCCAAAATATTCGTCAAAATGGACACTGAAAGCTGGGAACTTCCATTAAAGTAGGTCTTCAGCCTAAAGGAGCTCATAACTGTCATTCAGAAACTAATTAATTGAATTTGTCAATTTTTTTGGAAAAAAAGCTACAATAACAACAAAGTCTTGGCAATAGTATTTGCAAAATTCTCCACACAGTGGCTTTTTGCCTTTCATTTTCCAGAAATTTTATTGATTACTGTAAACTAATCTTGAAATCTGATGGGTTGTTATGTTTTACTGGCCCATTCTCATGGGCTGAGAAAAAGATGCGATTTAGAGCAAAAAATAGTGCGATTCGTGAATAAATCGAACCATTGAGAGCCAATCAGATTGCAAGGATAACCAGTGATTTCAAAATGGATTTAATAAATATGTATATATATATAACAGTAATTAAAAGCAAGAGTGCCTACAGCAAGTTCAACCCAAGTTGCAACCTCCAAAACTAAATACTGAAATAAGAGTAACAGTCAACCAGAGTCCTTAACGATACAAACCTGGGGCAGATCTAGGAGGGGTTCAGACATTTATAACACTCTGACTTGGCCTCAGAATGCTGGAAATCCCTTTTCGTGGAACCTCGATTATAAAATTTTCCAGGCACCCCCATAAAATGGACAGCTTTCAGCAGTGCATATCTCCATCCCCTTCTTTAAAAGCCTGTATCTGCCCCAGCAAACAATACTGAATCAGTCTGTATTGTTGTCTTAAGATACTCTGCTTAATACTACATGTACCTTACTGAGGGAACAGTTAGCATGTCAAACTGCACATGCATTTTTGCATTGTGAACATGCAGGATTGTCTGAAAACATGAGGGGGAAGAATGGACAAGCACAATGCACAGCCAAATGCTCACCAACAACACTTCTCCTCACAGTTCCTTACTGTTCTTTAGCTGAACAATGCACAAGGATGAAGTGTATTACAATTTCCTTAAATGTTTTTAAGGAAATGTGTACCCTGAAGTTTGTGACTTAAAGGATTTTAACTGTTGACAAAGCATGTGCCTAATGTTCATGTAGGCTGCATGCTTAATCCTGCCATTGTGAACTTCAAGTGACTGATCACAGCATGCTGTCCAAAAATTTGAGTCCATCAAGTGCCATTTATTCACCACTGAATGAGATAAAAGTTGCATGAAATGAGACCCCTCCCATTTACAATGAAAGTTTTTGTTTAACTTTTAAATGAGTATGAGTAGCCCAGTTCACAGATGCCCTTTGTTGAGTTCACTTCAAAGTTTACTTATTTCCCCATAGTGCATCTGTAACAAAGGAACCAGTCGGCACAGTACACAGAAGTTGATATAAATTCCCAGTTTCTCAAAATCTTTGTTCCAAGTTGGAAGCTTTCTAGCCTGCAGAACAGGCGTAATTTTTTTGCGCAGTTTAGGCAAATAGAGTCGCCTAAACTACGCAAAAAAAATTACACCTGTTCTGCAGGTTAGAAGCTTACTAAAGATTACTGTTAGCTAAAGAGGGTGGATTCCTGGGTTTGCTTTCACCTAGCAATATTTAATACATTATTTTCAACTCTTTGAATAACATAAAAATTCAAAACCTTGTACATCCTTCCTACCCTGTAGGATATTCAGTTAATTTAGATTAAATAATAAAAGAATAAACAACGAAAATGAAACTTGTCCTGTTGCCTTAAAAAACTGTTTCAAGCCATGCAATTTATTAAATCCTAAACAGGCCTAAAGAAATCTAAAGGTTATTGTCAAGTTTCCTTGCATAAAATGCACTATGCATACTATTCACTTGGAATTTCAGCTGTCATCCCTGCTCACTAAGCTCACTAAGCTTCATGCGTGGTTATAGTTTAATACTGAGAATATAGCTCACTTTTGGTGGGATGTTGAAGGAGTGGCCTGAAATGTGTGCCTTTGCCTTGTCCCTTGACACAAACCTGAGGGTTTAATCCAAGGGGTGGAGATAACTAGCAGTTCAGGCTGATTGTAAAAGCCATGACATTTTAATGCTTATTGTTAACACTTATCACCTTTCCTGGGTGTCATGGGCTAGCAAATGGAGGTTTGGGGACACCTTTACAGAGAAAACTTTACTCTGCTTCATTAGTATTTGAGCAAAGTTTGTATAAAAAATTTCCCAGTTGAGATGCTTTGCAGCTCACTACTGCACTCTCGGCAATGTTTTGTGTAACTTGTGTCACCAGTTCTTTTGCCGCCTTTGTGCAATCAACTTTGTAATCAGAGTATGTAAGTTGACGTTTTGAGTATCCATCAATGTGGTAACTTACATACACATAATAACTTAACATCAGATTTAAGTGTTAAAGTGGAATTTTAAAATACGATTTGAAAGGTGAAAGTTAATTACAGTATATCAGGATGCGCCAGTGGGAAAGATTGAAGACAACATGATTCAGTCATGGCAAAAAGTATGCCTGCATGTGCAGCAAAGCCTCCCATGAATGGCCCAGTCTTTCTACCTATACCCGTAAGACAACATTTCAATTCAGCAGCCCAACTGAATTGAATTCAAGTTCACTCTTTTATTGTACACTGTTTCAGTAAAGCAAATAAACTATGCAAACCAACAAAAACATGACTGAGTATTTACATTGGTTCCCTGAATATATATAAAATTCTACTATCTAAGGTGTTGCCTTGTTGCTATTTGCTTCACAGTAAACACTTAAGTGTGAACAAGAAACTGCTCAGTGGGAATGCACCCACAAAATACTATATGCAAATGACACTGTAGTCTAGAGTAACATTTCGTTCTAACAGTATTTACAACCAAATAAAAATAGCAGAGACATGTACACCTTGTAACTAAAAATTGAAAATGTTGTCCAGTCAGTTGAATAAGCACTAGTCTTGTAAATTTCTACTGGAGGTGCTCTGAACATTATTCAAATCAAACCAAGAACACATTTTGTTCAACACCCATGACATTCTGATTAGCAAAACCATGAGTATGGTAAATGTTACCAACGATCTCTTTGTGAAATGTGATTCACTCAGGGGAAACAAGATTGGTAATTATTTCACTGACTGTCCTACCTAGGTAACTATTAGATCTCAAAGGTACATGTATACTAAAATTTAAAATATTTTCTCCAGCATAGCACAATATTACTGACTGTGCTATGAATTTGTAACCACTGGATAAGGGTTGGAGTCACAGGAAACAAAAAGTTTAATCGGGATTAAAAGAACCAACTGGATTTTAAACTGACAAATTTTTCCAAGGTCTGTAAGTACCAAATTGCTGGAAAAGTTTTTTTTTTACTTCTGAAGTAACTGTTGATAATTTTATTTTCACCCTGTCAGTTCTTATTTTCCCATAATATATAAAAAGTTTAGAATGATAACAATTGGAAGTTTCAAGGGCACTGGGAAAAACATTTTCTTTATATGGGCGAAGAGCAAAATTTTTCAAACAATCCCTGGGGTACTCCGTATAATGGCCTATACAGGGAGGCTCTGCCCAAACCTTAAACCTTTTTCAGGTTTAAGGTATATACAGGGGTACAAGGGATTTCATTTCATTTATCAGGTACTACATGAATATGACAAGAAGACTTCCTTTCTTGGTGATTTAGTCACAAATACAGGCCAGTTATGAAAGTATGTGAAAGGGGTACATTTTCTGCCAAAATGGTATACAAAAGGGTAAGGGGTTGGACCTTGGGGTGGAGCCTCCCAGTAGAGGAATTTGTAGAGTATCTCCCGGGACACAATCTCATCCTGAATTCACTTGAGATGACAGTTAAGAAGACAGATACTTTGAACACAACACAATCCCCTGTGCAAAAGCCTTGCAAAAAAATCAACACTATTTATAATTAAAAATACTACTTAATAAACTGACAAGACAAAAGTTTAGAAAATGCAAAATTCCTTGTCACAAACTAGCATTGTTCCTCATTTAGGACATTAGGAATAACAGGAAGTGACCGCGCCTTTTTGTTCCGCTGGCTTCGTCTGGGTTGAACCCTAGTGTTGACATGCTGAAGTAATAAAAAGTAATAAGAAAAAGCAGATGAGAAGAACAAAAGATCTAGATGATCTTCCTTTGACTTCTGCTTTGTGCTCTTGTCTGAAATAAAAGAGTTATGTGTTAGCACAGTTTGGTTAGTCTTGCCCAGGACTCATTTACAAGGTTAAGCAGGCTGTACTGTATAATGCACCTTGTAAAACTGACCTATTGCTTGAATGTCTTATTAATCCAAACAATAGAGAGAGGATTGGAGTCAAACATATATTGCATCTTTTTCTTTAGTCTACTTGCTACAGAACTGGCTATGTGGATAATCCCCAAATAATGGAATTCTAGCAAGAACAGGTCATTATTTATTATCAATGCTACAGTACAACATGGCTATTGTAATTCTTTTTGGACTTGGAAAAAATTAAATCTGAAATTCCAAGAACATTTTTATCAAGTTATCAAGTTCGTTGAATAGAGTTTCAAATATTAAGAAAATATATTTTCATGTCTTTGATTATATCTTTCATTATAACCCACCCATTAATTTTGGTGCAATTTTATTGGATACTTTATGTCATGTGAAAACTCACAGGACAGTTATCACGCAATAACGCCTGCCTGCGATGACATTTGTCCTCCGACTTTCCATTGAAAAGAAACACAGTCAGCACAAGAGTTTCAAATATTCCTTCCTCTTATTTTACATGGAAGGAAACCAAACTCACTTTGTTGAGTCTAGCGATAGTGATATTAAATAGCTGGTTGCAAATGCTGTTCTGGAAAGTACATCAAGTTTTTGAATTTTTGATCTGAGGGGCGTTACAAGAGTTAATTTCACATGATAGCTTGTCAAGTTTTCGTCCAATCACAGTGGAAAAAAAGTTAGTTAAACGAATCAAATGTACTTGCTTGCTTATGTCAATCACACACATTCGCCATCATATCACCACTGGCTTTTTCACCACGTTTATGAGCAGTTCAATAGACCATTTTACAGTTGTCTGCTCAGTGACCTGGCCTTTGTATGGCAGCGAGGCTAGAGTTGACCTTGTTTTGATACAGACCTCACTGCTTTTGTTGTGTAAAACAAGTTGTTCTGATGCTAACTAGGTGCATTTACATGACAAAAGCAGTGAGGTCTGTATCAAAACAAGGTCAACTCTAGCCTCGCTGCCATACAAAGGCCAGGTCACTGAGCAGACAACTGTAAAATGGTCCATTAGTAGTAGTAGTAGACTTTATTGGAGAGGGTAACATTTGACAGTATTAAAACTGATAAACTAATGGCCCTCGAAATAAACAAAAATTAATTGACTAAATAAATTACGTCTAAATAAATAAAGACATCAATTGTGATATGAAAATTAATGGGAGGGTTGTAAAATAAATAAACCCCTTTTTGGCTGCACTGGTGTGCCAGCTGATAATGACCTTGGCTGAAGATTGTCCTCAAAATTTCACATTTGCCCTCAAAACTTCTCTTCTCAGCCAAATATTCATTTTTCAGACAATCTCTCAGCCATGGACATTATCAGCCAACACACCAGCTGCCTGAAGGGCTTTATTTACTAATTAGCAATAGAAAATAATTTTTTTGAGATATGCCAGTTTAAGTTCTCCATTGTAAAGAGCTTCCTGAAGTTACACCCTATGACAAAGCTGAATAGTTCTGGAATAAACACAGATGCTACAGAAATAACACAGAGAGGCTCTGACAAATTTTCTTCTTTAGTTGGCATTTTACCACTGAATTCATAAATCTTTGGTTTAAACACTTTACCAGTGATACTTCACCAAAGCTGACATTGCTGGTACTACAGTAGATACTACACAGTCAAGACGTTTATTGTCAAATCTCTTCACAAACTTAACTAGGAAGTTTTACAGTTCACTGATGTTTAAAGCCTGTGTGTAGCGTGTGATCTGCTTCTGAAGAGAGTCACAGAAGAAAGTTATGACAAGCTTCAACAAGAGCACAACATCAGAGTGTACTGTGAACTTGACATACTAGAGAGACTACCTTTTCACAATCACTATACATATTAAGAGTTTTCCTTTTCTGTACATGACTGGTCATTTTCACTGTTTGTGAAGACTCTAACTTTTACTACCTAACAATGCTGCATGCATGGTTTGTTGAAATATTTTTTGTGATGTCAGTATCACTTTATTAGTCTTTTACATCAGCTTTGTGATTGAATAGACATTTAATGATAAAATTAACTTATTTATCAATCCTGTCTGAGTAATGGACTGCTTTTTAATATTCAAATTAACGCGTCTTTTATATTTACGTGTATTTTAAGTATATTTCCTTTAGGGTTTACGAGTTATTATTCAGTCTACTAAAATAAAGTAAAATAGTGAGATTCTAAAAGTTTTGACGAAATAATGTTCAACTGATAAAAGCAATAGATATGTTTTAGAACAGAACAGTACCCATGAATAGCAATAAGCTTGATGTATAATGCGATTCCAAAAACATTCCATAAACTTGGCATAATAGACAACAGATTCTTGTATGATGATTGAAACTTGTTTTCTCTTCCTTCACCTTGGGATTCTTCTGAGGTTACATTGTTTTTACTTATTAACTAGTCTTCTTCAAGCAACTGGAGAAGTTTCCTGAAGAAAACCAGTTAAACCACCTGTAAAATCATTTTTAACCTTAGAAGGATCCCAAGAAAGAAAAAGTTTTTAATTTTTGAAACGAGAAGTTTCTGAGATACAGTTTAATATATGGAAAGTTCTGCAAAGAGGCATAAGTCAGAGTATATGTTTTCTCACCTCATACTGTCTTGGAAGAGTAGATGTCTGAAATAAAAAAGAAAATATATATATATATATATACATTTGATATCATTTTGCCCAACCTCCCTGTACATGCTACACTGTATGCTAGTAACAAACAAATTAATGTTTAGGTCCTATTAGGTCCTTAGCTAGTAACAGTCATAGTAATATCAGTGCAAGGCAATTAAGACGTCTGAAAATGGCAAACATTGCCACACACTGCACACACTGGACACACTGGTGCCTGGCTCAAGAAAACTCAGCAGAGACATGGCTGTGTACCTCATAAGTTCTCGTGGAGGATCCAGAATAGTATGAAGCTGACGTTGACTGTTAAATTAGTAAGAAATTAAAATTAATCTGTATTGTTAGTAATAAAAGTTTAGTATCTAAACATTACATGTATGTTTGGTTAATTCCACCTAATTTAAAAAGTATTTAATAAAAGTTAATCTTCATCAGGCTTGGATAACTATAGAGGAAAGGTAACTGATAATCTACTAGTCTCTAGTTATGTCAACTTTTGTAGGACATTATTATGCTACAGTACAAAAGTCATCAGGTTCTCTTAAAGTTTAAAGTAAAATAATGTCAATCTTAACAAAGTAACAAAACCATGTGTACCTCAAAATGGTCATAGCCTGAACCATGAACCCTTGGACGGGTTGAGGTTTTCTAAAAATAGAACAGAATCATAAACAAACAGTAAGAAAAAATAGTTGAAAAAAATTACCTTCAATGGTATACTCACAGAATGGTACACATTATAGCTGGATCTACAATGTAGCATATTAAAACAGACTTACCCCATGGGAACGCGGAAGAGTAGATGATTTATAACGGCTTGAGCCCTGTGATGTAGAAGATTGTTTGGAGACCCTGCTTTTAGATTCTTCAGGATTCTCTCTCAATTCGTCCCTTAGTTTTGCACTAAGAAGAAAATGATATTAAAAGCATTACCATAATCATACAAGACAAAGGAAGACGGGGCGACTTACAAGTTTCAGCTTGCATATAGCACTGTACATGTCACACTGATTGGACTTGACATTAGGAAGCTTAAAGCTTTGGAAACATTGTCATGTTTTGCAGTGCCAATAAAATAGACCTTTCATCGCATTTTGGAAGCCATCTTGGTGGGTAGGCAAAAAATGTCCAACATTGTGTTTGTATGGGAACCATTATGAATAGTAAAGTTTTAGATACTAATCTAGACAAAGGATTATATTAACCAAATCTGAGGAATGAAGCTGACAGTACTAGAAAGAGTTCAATGTTTGGCTTTCCCTTTGGGTGAGTAGTAACTAATCTGAGCTGAGCTAGTCATTCTCACTAGTGCACCCACCCCCCCCCCCCCCTCCCCAACAAAAAGTCTTTTATTGTACAAGTTTCTGTAATTGAATATTATAAAAATAATTTTCTCAAAAAAAAAAAAATTCAATCAGTAGCCCATTGTATAAGTGAAGCACAAAATCCACCACTGGCTTTTAGACACAACTTCCTTTCCACACTGCTTGGAGTTGAGCATATTTACTACCTCAAAACTGTAGTAAGCCACCTTAAACTGCACACCTTTCTGCATCTGGATTGACAAACTCTTCTTCCTCTTCTTCCCTTTCCTCTATAAGATTGAACTCTTCAGATTCATCAATTGGTGAGTAATCATTGTCAATGGCATTCATTCCACCGTACCATGACCTGGCTTTGTGAAGTCTTGCAGGTTTATTATCTGTTGCATCTGTGCCGTAATGACGTAGCTTTTCAGCCAAAACAGTTTGCCCCTAGATTAAAATTGTGCAAAAAGCCATATAATTATGCAAACATCACTAAAAGTTGTATTTCCAGAAATGTGTGGAACTAGAAACGCAACAAACTGGAAATGCGACAAACTGTCAGCATTCAAAAACTGTGACTTATTACACTTTTTTCTGATATACAAGTCATATAGCTGTACAGAAATGGGATGATACACTACAAGGTTGATGCTAAGGGCTGGCTGTTGGCGATTACTTGGTAAAGGACAATGAACGGTTTTTAGGTTATGCAAGCACAATCATTCGATATCTTAACCATATCAAACCGTCTAAATCACTGAAAAGTTTGGAATAAATTCCTGATTACCTTGAGTATGGGTGCCACTATAACGAGTAAAGTAATGTTCTCTTTCCATGTACTGTGTATGTCATCTTGCAAATGTGAAGCTTGGTAGCCCTGCATTCAAGGCGTTGCAAAAAATTGGGGATGAAAATTTTGTTCCAGGTCCCTTGCGAAAAATTGTGACCAGCTCAATGAAAATCTTAGTCAGGAGACTATTTAGCTACAACCCTGCACAACCCTGCACATAGTTTATGGTAAGATGCAGGGTTAGAACATAAGTTAAAACAAGGTGTGTGTCAAGGAACCTGATTGTCTAGCTCTTAAGTCTCGAGTGAGGCTACAAATGACTGATGGCAAAGGAGAAGCTTTGACTAAAGAGTTAGTTAAAGCCATAAACTGACTGAGAAGGTTACCGTGGTTGCAGTCTTTATCATGGTGTCAGCAGCAATGGACAGGCTGTTCTTACTAACTCTCAAAAAGGTGTCATACCCACTTTCTTTAAGCTGTGCAATATAGCTGTCAATGTCCTACAAAAACAAAAATAGTAACCAATACAAACCAAACAACTACTGTAACGTCAGGTTCACGGCGACTGTTGAAAGGCTGAATTGTCACTTGCTAAACAACTTGTCGCAATGAGACTAGCGTGTGTGGGAGATGCTTTACTAATCGAATAAAGCCAGAGATCACAGATCACAGAGATCAGCTGTGATTGATGGTGATTTAATTGACAATAATTGAACATAAAACATCAGTTCCTGCTTGCACTCTTAATAGTCAAGGGTAGCTTAAAACTTAATTTACTTAAAAACACGTACTGTGCACGATAACTGAAACTTGAACTACTGGCGGGAATATGCCCCTAACACTATCTATATACGTCCATGTGTAAAAACTAATGACGTCATTGCTAAGCAACAAATTGGAGAATCAGAAAGAGTCAAGATTAACTCACTTAATTAGAGAAGCCTCGATATAGTGTTCATTACAACAACTGATAAAACAAAAAGAAATTTGTTTAACTTACCTTTTCATTCCGAGATAACCATGGATGTACAAATTTGCGATATAAAATGCTTGAGCCCTGAAAGAAAATCAAAGTCAGTATATGACACTTAAAGGTTACATGTACACACCTGACACAAAACTGCTAAGGTCTACATCAGCTAAGTAGTACTGGGAAGAAATAAGCCCTCAGGAAAATGACCTTATTAATAATATTTTCTGTTCAGTATTTAATTTGCTTAAAAAATTCAAGTTTGTCAATAACACCTATTAAGCAGTTTAAACCATGTTTTTGGAAAATTATCACCGTGTAACAATAAAAATGTACAGATATACGACCAAAAGAACACTAATTTATTGCTTTCTTTAAAAATGACATGGATGAGGTTCAATGTCAGCATTCTGTAACAACTAATATGAAATTGCAAATGTGTCTCTCTTAAATTAGAGTTAGATTTCTCCCTTGCTGGGGAAAGAAATGACTTTACAAGAGACAGGTACAGTGTATTCTTATTGATAGTAATGGTATAAATAAAATGTATTGGTTAAAAGTGCAACCATATGATTGTACAAATTACATACACGTACCTTTGTAGCTGGCAACAGAAGCCAAAGCATGAACATTATCTTTATTTCATAATAGAAGGGAAACCTGAGGTGAAAAATATTGTCCATTTTAATATCATCTATAGTTTTTACTCTTAACAAGGGCTGTGAAACTCCGAATGTTTACGACTAAAATCTACTGGATGGGATACCAGGGAGTGCCAGACTTACCAAAATGCAAGTAGAAGATCAGCAAAGAGTTCTAAGGTGATAAAGAGAGCAAATACTATCCAGTACATCATCCACCTAACCTGAAAAATAAAGACAGCAGCAATTATGTCTTAAATATAACATAAACTTTGCAGTAACATGCAAACTCTCAAGTCTTGAAATCCAACATTACCATCACTAATAATTGTATAATTTACAGAAATCCATATCCAATAATTATAGTGGCAGAAATCTCAACAATCTCAGAAACAAAGCTGTCAATACTGTAATGAGGTTAAGAGAAGTTTGTGGTTTGGAATTTTGTTTGTTTCTTTTTTTCCCAAGGTCCACTGATTTTTGTAGTACTGTTAGTGCTGGCAGTGCAAAACACAATAATATTATTATTGGCAGTTCTAAGGTTCTGAACTTTAGAGTTCATGTTTTTGAAAGGGCAGAAATGCTCAATATATTTTAAAAGAAAGTTATAAGCTTTGTAAAAATTAATTATTTTAGGCATGAAAACATGTTTTGTTGCACAAGTATTCATCATCAAATTTGGATGCTTTTAGCAATTTACGGACAAAAATTTTGAAAACTACTAGTGAGTCTGTAAAAGGCACTGCTTTGCTCCAAGCAGTAGCTATAAAAGATTAAAAGATTATTATTCAACAAAAAGCTGCAATACTTGCAATTGCTACCAATCCAAATGGCAAACAAGAACAGTTTAACATATCCAATACTCTAACTGTATGTACATAATCAAGGACAGAGCAGGCTAGGAATGTGTGCCATTGATCATTTGTTTACTCAGTAGACCTGTATTATTCGTATTCACATGGCTGACTTTCTTTGTCATCAAATTATGCAGATCAAAGTCCTTCTCATTTGGCAAAGATAAAATGCAAAATAACATAGCAATATAGTTTACTCTAAAAAAATGTTCCATGTACAAAGTCACCTATTTTTTCTAGTGGTACGATGAGTAACACTACCACAGAGGATTAGTGGTGATATGACATAACAGGAACAGCAGTTGTGAAATGCAAATTTGTTAAGTACACAAGCAAAGAATCATTCCAGTTGAGTCATGCAGTTTGCAGAAATAAAGAAAACAATGTGCCTGATATAAATCTTGAAATGCTTGGAATCTATTCCAAATTTAACCTAGTCGGAAAATGGCTTCAGAAACACATTTAATTTAACTGTTCAAACGGAATCATTTTAAAACATTATTTACAAAGAAAAGAAAAAGTGTTAAAATAAAAATTTGGGAAACTGATGAAATTGGTCAATGAAAATACCTGTTTCTGCTGGTACTTAATTTTTATAGTTAACCTCAAGTCTCTTGGATTTCTGGCAGAAAATCAAGTCTATATCATATTTAAAGCCAGTATTTGGCTGTTTTATGGAAATCAAAGGAACAGACTGAAGCAAATATTCTGCACGTTCGGACAGAAAACCCTATAACGGAGGAAATTTAATTAAATGCACTACGTGTAAGTGAAAAAGACAGGTCTGCAAATATATCACGTAAGCCTTGGCAGAAAATATTCATGTCGCCTCATCATAACCAGAGAATGAAATCCACTTTTCAGGGTACGCTAAAATGTGGATAAACTCAAAAAAACGTTCCCTTTAGCTTGCAAGTAAGCCTACATATAGGCTTAAACTTGTGTAAAATCTGAAAATTTCAGTGACTGTATCGACCAAGCTTAAATCTGCTTGCAATTATTTATATTTGCATCATAAACGAATACGTTCTTTTCGCCAAAACAACAGCAAACGAAAAGGTCTAGGCTGACGATAATTATATCTTGTATTAAAATCAAAATATTAACTGCGTCGAAGGTGAACTAATTTGCCGATTCGAGAACCGTGAAAATGAAGAGCAACAGCACCAACTACTAGCTTTCATGTTTGATAAGCTGTTATTATCCTCGATTATAAGTAACACTTCGATAATTAGAAGCTGCAACCTAATCTTCAACTAACCTAGTTAAGACTCAGATAAAAACATAATCTTGTTTTCGCAGCACTTTCTAACAAAACCACCGAGATCGTGTGAGCAGTGTGAGGAGCTAGCATAGAGTAAAATTAAATATGGCGATGTGTGTGCAAAACATGAAACAAAATCGATATTTCTTACATATTCTCTGACATTCTTCGTCTTTATAGCTTTGTATGAAGAATACGCTGGATAAAGAGTCCCAAACACGAGCCTGTGTGAAAGGAATAAAACGAAATGTCATTTATTTGAAAGAAGAGAAGGTCGAAAAACGTGCCAATACTTACATGATAACTCGCGACGCCACGTACGAAACCATATCTGGAGCAAAATGTTCGCTGTTCCTTCGACTGAAAAATTTGAAACTTCGTTCAGGTCATGCTGTTTAATACAGTAAGTTATAGATCTGCCATCCCACGGCAATAAAATCCAGAAAAATCGATTGGGTAGGGATGTGGGGTGCAGTTCTTTCTGTTTCCGTTGCTTGTTGTTTTTGAGCTGCTACTACAGTAGCAGTGGTCAGCGGAGTAAAAACTTGATGATGACGTCTCATGACGTAGCACGTAACAGGAAGTGAGGAAGGAAGTCACAGTTCTTGATTCATTTTCATTATTATTTATTCATGTACATGCATTTATACATGCATTTAACTTATACTTTACTTGTAGACTTGTCAATAACGTTTAGTCAACATCGAATCACGGTTATTGAAAAAACCAAGAGAAAATGAATTTTCTCTTGAAAAAGACATAATTATAATGAACTGGTTAACAAATAGTCAACTCTAAGCTGTCCTGTTCTGTCACGTCGTCTCTGGGAACAAGATGAGGGAAAGTAGGTCAAAGTAATGTGGGTATCTTGACATTTAACAAAAGTGTCAAAAGTCAAACGAACAGCTAGATCCATATAATCATTTCCAAGGATTTTGGAGTTATTCTGTGCAGAAGAGTTGGCATTATGGGGACGGAATTGTCTAAATGCGCCAATAATGCACCACTCTGGAGACACAATTTCGTAAGTTAAAACTATTTATGCATGTTAATTATATGGCAAAAAGTAGTCTTGAGGTAGATCCAAGCGTTCTGATCAGTTCTTTCTTGGTCGATATTTTTAAGGGTTATTTTCTCAACAATATAAATAAATTATAAGATAAATAATGCTAAGAAGTATGCAGAGATTTATATGAATGTTGAAGGAAAGACAACGTGTATGGCTGAAATAAGAATATTACTTCTTTTCATTGTTGCAAACTTGCAATGCTGGCATTTTATCTGTCACTGTAAAATCCGCCAATAACATGATTCCAAGTCTTTGGCACGCTGCGTGAATTTCATCATTCACGTCCGGTCAGCGGTTATTCATATACGTGGCTTTCAGCTGAGGAGTTTTCGTGTACAAAATGACAAAATACAAAGCGAGTTTTCTCGGTAAAAAGTGTATTCCCGTATCCATTTTTAATCCAGACACTTTAAAAAAGACAAAAAGTCTGAAGAATTGAAATGTTTCAGTATTTGGTGTTCCTAGTGTTGGCGGCATCGGGTAAGTTTAGTCATGAAGGGCTTCATGCGATAGGCCATGAAAAGAACGTTCTCGTTCCACGATGTAAGGAGATCTATATTACGATTTAAGAAAGTGACTTCAGAGTTTCTCAGTTATTAAACAAGGGCACTTTATAATTAAGGGCAAGGATAAATATACACAAGTTAATTTTCAGAGGTGGCCTCATGGTTAGTGCGCTCATCTCCGGATCGAGCGATCCGGGTTCGAGCCCTGGCCGGGGACATTGCGTTTTGTTCTTGGGCAAGACACTTTACTCTCACAGTGCCCCTCTCCACCCAGGTGTATAAATGGGTACCGGCGAACTTAATGCTGGGGATAACCCTGCGATGGACTAGCATCCCATCCAGGGGGGAGTAGAAATACTCCTAGTCGCTTCATGCTACAGAAACCGGGATAAGCTCCGGCCTGATGGGCCACTTGGCTCGTATGCAGACTTTACCTTTTACCTTTTTACTTCTTAGTTTAGCTTGGGGAAATCTCTGATCTAATGTGACCGAGATGTTGACTTATTTCTGTACAAGATTGACTAGTAAGCTATTTGATTAAACGCTGTGAACAAAAGAAAGGTGGACATTTCTGTTTTCCTGATGAAGCTCGAGAACTCTAAGTTCCCTGGAAAGTGGATAATCACATTCCAGGTCATTTCATACATTTGTGTGTGAAATGTTGGAAAGAGTACAGACAGTGTATGCCATCCTTACACTCCTTACTTGATCTCAAGGTTCCTATTGATAGGATTGTCAGGTGTGGGAGCAAATACACTGGAAGTTCTCATAAGTGGACACCTTCGGGATGTGAAAAAGGTGTCCGTAACTGGAGCTGGCCGCTTATGAGAATGGTTCTCGTAAGCAGCCACTAGAGTTGGAAGGTGTGTATGGCAGGTTACGGGAGCTTGCTCAGCTAACAATAAGCATTGATAATGCAAAAAATACCACCATTTCAAATGATCTTGTTTGGTTTTTGAGAATCGCAATAACTGTATACAGATAACCGCTGTACTATGCGATATACAGATTCTAACTGCAATACTAGTTGATTGATTAAAATAAGAATCCAAGGCTAATGGGATTTCTTTTTTGAGTGTCTGCTCACAGGAGCAATTAAGAACCAAGGAAAAGTCTACATCAGAACCCCTCAAAGTGTCCACGGCCGCTTACGGAAACAAATAAATATAGAGTTTGTGTGGGAGTTCAAACAGGATTTTGTGAAGGCGGTCATACACTAGAGCTGTCCGCTTATGAGAGTGTCTGTTAAGAGAGCTTACAATGTATATATATATTTTCTTCTGCCTTATCAAATACCATAACGAAACTGTTTTGTGTTTTAGGTGTAGAACAGCTTATATTAAAATCTGCCATTCAAAGCATCTCTTAAACAGGCTTTAATTTTATTTAACATCAAAGGGCTTTATTTGAAAACCACCAGTATTTACCTTTACAAGGAGGCTCGGGTACGAAATTGTTCTTATTGTCTCATACCCACTCTCTACTTGTTCTTTGAGAGCAATGACAGTGATGAAGCAAGAAAATAGGAGGAATGCTTATATCTGGGGGGCTGGTTACTGGAATAGTTTTTTTTTTCTTTGCATGTAGATGGTCCTTAGTATTAGTGGGGGACCTGTAAACAGGAGTCCTTGCAGTCAGAATTTTACTGTATGAGTTCAGCAGTTTTCATGCAATTAAATTGTATATGGTAAGAAGTTTTTTCTTGTCTTCAGGTTTAGGAAATCAACAAGAAGGACTTGTTCTGGTAGAAACCAATGATGATGTCAAGGACAATGATGTGAAAGTGACTGCAAATGCTGAACAAATAGATGAAGAAGACTTAGAGGTATTTCAACCGACATCTGATTGGCAAGCAATCCGACCAGGTCAGGGGATTCCAGCTGGACTTCATGTGCGCATGAACTTACAGACCGGCAAAAAAGAAGCCAAGCTTATGGATGGAGATGATGGAAGTAAATACAAGATTGACAAAGACTCTAAGCAAAAGTTTATTAATATTGACAAAAATTTTATATCTAAGCAGCATCTTAAAGAAGCATTGAAGGATTTTAGGGATAAATTTCAAGATGAAAGTCCTGATGGAGAGAATTCTGAACAAACCCAGAGCCAGTTGGATCCAAGTGAGTACATCTGTAATAAACAACGGACGAAGGCTAAAACTACGAAGGCACTTTATTAAAACTGGATACGAAACGGATAATCGTGGCTTTTTTTACTCCTGGGCTACCGCGCCTAGCTTGGTAACCATCACTTGGCACTAGGTACCAGTCCTACACATCCTACATGTACATACAAGTAAAGTCGATAGAAACTACATGTACCTATAAATGTTCTTAGCGTACTTTTTTTGGCATTTTATTTTGCTAGTTATTTCTCTATAGTTTGGTTTTAGTTACTGAGACAAGATCTCTTATCATGAGATTATCCTTAATCTTCTGACCTGTTGTTTTGACAAGTGAATAATATTGCCAGGCGATGTATATATCAATACCTTTTGGAAATATAGGGTAACATAAGGTGTCATTGCATATTGTTAACAAAAAAAAAAATTTTATATTACTATATACTAAGCTATCTCTATGCTTTAGAACCATTTGATCAATGACAGCACTGGTCATTGTGTTGTGTATGAAGTTAGTAGAATATCTAGAACAGTTTTGAACTGAGTGTTGTGAAGCCAAAACCAAACCAGTTACATGTACTTACCAATATTATTACACTACTCAGCAAATCTCAAACTGTACTTAAAACCAACACCAAAACCAAAGGGTCTTGATAGCACAAGTATTGTAAATATTTTTAAAAACACAACAACGCTTTTCAGTTTTCGGAACATGTTTCGATGTTTCAAACATCATCATCAGCCATTATGAATATATAAGGTTTACAGAAAGATCGTTATTATATATGTAACAGCCTATACAATGAGCCTTTATAAATTTAAATTAACGTAAAATGCAAACTTATTTAAACTAACCAATAAAACTTTGAAAAGAGCAATAGTGAAAAACCACTAAGCTGAAATAGATACATTTAAAAGTGTAACGATAAATTGACATGCTCAACTTGTTGATTTATTGTTACACTTTTAAATGTCAATATTTCAATATTTTTTCTTTTCAAATTTTTATTGGTTAGTTTAAATAAGTTTGCATTTTACGTTAATTTAAATTTATAAAGGCTCATTGTATAGGCTGTTACATATATAATAACGATCTTTCTGTAAACCTTATATATTCATTATGGCTGATGATGATGTTTGAAACATCGAAACATGTTCCGAAAACTGAAAAGCGTTGATGTGTTTTTAAAAATATTAACACCAAAACCATAGTAATTGCCTGATTACTTTTGATACTCAATTGAAAACTGTTCCATAAGCAATGTAATAGCTAAAAGTAATATATATAATTGCTGTTATTGGACTTGGTGAAGTACATTTCCGAGTATGGCACTGTACAGTTGCGAATGGATGAGTGATTTCAAAATTGTCAAAGTGTGTAGTCAGTATATGATGGATTTGAAATTACAAAAAAAGATTTCCCTCTAAATTGCACAACACAAAGTGCAGTTGTTAATAAATCTTATTGACAACAAAAATTAATATCAAGGTCCAGGTAAGACTGTGAGAACCTTTGTTCAGTGAGTGGTATATGTCATCAATTTTATAACAGCTGGAAAACAGCAAGGAAGATCCAATTTGAGTGCTTATTAAAATTATGAATGTTGTTATTGACTGATACAATTAACAAATAACTTGTGGTAACAAATGGTACCAGCCACATCTAATATCTGTCCATTTTTCCAGGTAAAAAGTATAGATCTATAGACGAAATCCGAAAGGAGTTAGAAGGAGTAGATCTTTTCCTCAAAAAGGATATTGAAATACTCATGAAACATGTGGATACCCTAAATAGCTCAGGTTCCACTCTAACCGAGAAGGAGCATGCTTTAGATGAGCTCGAGTACTATGTGCATCAGATAGATAATGCACGAGATTTGGACACCATTGGTGGATTGTCACTGGTGATAAAGCTTATGAACTCCTCAGAGGAAGGCCTCAGAATAAGGGCATGTTATGTGCTGGGATCAGCAGTACAGAGGTGATTTTAATACAGTTGAACCTATCTACAAGGGCCACCTTGGGGACAGATAAAATGGGTCATTACAGAGAGGTGGCCATTGTAGGGAGGTGGCCATTAATGGAGATTCACCTGTAATTTGTTGTGATCAAGTGTTAATCAAGGTTGCAGTTCCTAAGAAGATGCCAATAGTTCATCCTGATATATGTTTGTTTGTCATTGGTACATTGAGTTTCAGTACATGGTGACTTAATAGTTATTGTGCAGGACTGTAGAATGTGCAATCTGGGTTCAAGCTCTGGCCAGGGTTATTGCATTAGGTTTTTTGACAAGACGCTTTACTCTCACAGAACCTCTGTCCACCCAGATGCTGGACAGAATACTAACCCTGTGGTTACCACAGTAGCATCCCATTTGGGGAGAGTAGAATTGGTCGTAGTTGCCTCAGTCAATTGCATGCCATGATGTTGGGTTTGAAGAAAGACTTACCCTCTCAGTGTTGTATTAGTACAAAAAAAGTGTGAAATGTAGCCATTTCTTTTGTAGTGCTACTTCTTATTAATTTTTAGTAGATTGTCATTTCTGTGTCAAGCACGTAAAGTTTTTTTGGTTTTGTTTATTTATTATCAATTTTCTTTCTCTTGCTCTTGCCTAAAATAGCAATCCAGAAGTCCAACAGGCAGCACTAAAGCAAGGAGCATTACCATTACTTCTTCGGCTGCTGTCGCAACATGAGTCCATGGCAGTGAGGAGGAAAGCAATGTATGGACTGTCTTCCCTTATCAGGCTCTTTCTGAATGGACAGCGAGAATTTCTCAAACTTAATGGGCTTGAAATGTTTGTGAAGCTCTTTGAAGAAGGTGGGAGTGGCCCACTAGTTGTCAAAGCAATCACACTTATGACAGATTTGCTGACAGAACAAATTGAACATGTTACAACCCTGCTGAAAAAACAGGGAGAGGATGTGTCTGGAGATATCTCTGGAAGGTACAGTAAATTCTACTCTAAGGCGAAGAACTTACTGAAGGGGAATAACTATTCAATTGTTATGCCTCGCAGTGCCCTTGCGGTGCTCCAAATTGAGTCACGCAGAGCTGCGATGTTTAAAATTGTCCTCAAATTTAACCCGAAGAGAACCTCGAAATATAGTTTACAAGGAAAGAAAAATGTCAAAGACGTATAAATAGTAAACCAATAGCTTGCGGCTACGTGGCTACGCGGCTAGGAGAGTGCGCAACGACGTGGCTATGTGGACATGTTACGGCGCGGCCATGTTGCGGCCAAACGTACGTGGTAATAGGGCGCGGTCACGTGACCATGTAATAACGTACGTAGCAATGCGGCGTGGCCACGCGGCCATGCGGTTTACGTACGGGGCTAGCTAGGCGGCTATGACTTCATGGCAAAGATGCGCGGCTATGCGGTTAACATAGAGACAACCTGGCAACGCGCACGGCTTTGTTGGACTTCAGTGGAACATGCCTACGTGCTCAACGTGGCTTAGCAGCTACGTGAGTGCGTGGCAACGGTGCTGTGAGGCCTCGTGGTTAAATTTGCTTGGTTTCACTTTTGATACGTAGTTAATTTGAAAAAAAAATACTACCTTGTAGCAATATATCAACTCAAATATTGGTAGTAAAGGGTAGGTAGGAATCGCTTGGACGGCCAATTGTAATACTTCTTACAAATTTGGCTCGTAGCCACCATTCTATAGATTAGAAGTAGGGCAGATGTGCACAGCCTCTGTGCATGTTGAAAGTATCGAAATTTTCAGTTCTCATGAAATAAGCAAAATCCATGCAGGTTGCTAGACGCTTTTCTTTCTTCCCTTGCAACCAAGGAAAAAATCTCTTCCACCCTGTATAAACACCTTACACCTTAACCAACTGTATTTCTATTTACAGGGTCCCTCTGTTGAAAACCATGGTCGAAAAGGGCTGGTGCCAACTCTTACCCGCTCTCCTGCACACCACTGAGAATGACACGAGAGAGAAAGTATTAGAAGCATTGCACGTGATGGTAGCTGGCTGTAAGACTGAATTTAAAAAACCTCACGTGCAGGACAGTTTAAATAAACTCAAACTGGAGTGGCTCAAGGACGCGAATGCTCCAGATGTTCACGATGAGTCAGAATATGCCGGGATTTTGGTGCAGCTTGTTACGGACCTCATGAGCAAGTTAACATGACGAGGATATGCTTATGCGAAAGGCAATGAATCAGCATATGAGACAAATCTCTCCCGTCAAATATCGGCTCTGAAAGAGACTTCAGATACTGCGATCTCACAGCAACTTTGTACGTTTGTGAAGTTACGTCCGATTTTGTCCGACGGGATTGCCTCAGTGACCCTCTTCGCGTTGCGTTCTTTAGCAAAGAAGTCACTTTACTCTCATAATGCCTCCCTTTGCTTAGGGCTTGGTATTCAAAGCAGGAAAGGCCGAGATATACGGGGAAGCATTTTTGCTACTCGTGTCGGAACTATGTCGCACCAGCTTGTTACATCGCAATTTAAAAGTGTTGAACTGTATGTACTTCATGTAACGTGTTGCTGCAACTGGTTATATACTTAAAAACACTTTTAAAATTACAATGCAGCATTGCGGTGCGCTAAGTTGCTACAAAATGCTGCCCTATTATTTGGCCTTAGAGATAATCCAGACGTCGACTCGCGATCTGTATTATTATTTTTTTGTCATCAACAACTAATTTCTTTTTATAGGACTAACACTTTTACCTCGGCTATGACCTAAAATAACGGTAAAGTTGGTTTGCTTTGAATCAAAACTTATTGTGACCTAATGCGGTCCGCCTCTTCATAAGCCTGTGGAAACGGCTGAAATCCCCCCGCCCACCCCCACCCCCATCCCACTTCCCAGACACACTATGTTTATGCAAGCTAGAAAAAATTTCATTTATTTATTGATGACGAAATCCATTTTCAAATGTACGAATTAGGTGGGCTTAATCTGGAATTACAAATTGTACTTGGACATAGAGCAGGACATACAGCCTGCGAGCAGGCTCTTCCCGGGGAAAGAAAGAAAGTTGCCACTCGAAGAGCCTGTGAACAGGTTTATATAAGACAGATGGATTTGATATCTTTTTAAATTAAAAAAGATAAAGCCGTTGGTGACGAATGAACAGTTGAATTGTTGACTGATCTTTTTGTGGGACACGCACATTGAAATGGAAGTTTACTCGCGCACTGGACATGTTGACTGTAGTCTGGCCAATCCACACTCGAATATTCCCGTTAAAAACGATAAGTTATGATGAAGTCTATCTATCAACCAAACTTCTTTTGATTCGTTTAGTGGGTGGGCTTTTTGTCTAGACGTTTGTGCTTCACAAAAGTGGAGTATAGTAACCTGGTTACAGAGGTTTTTCTCTTTTCCATTTCTTATGTGAGCCACTCTCTCTGACCGCCATGACAGCTTTTTCAGTTCAGTAGCAAGAAGAAGAAAAGAAAACCGCGATACTAAGGTTTTCTTTTCTTCTTCATTGACAGTTTTGACCGCGCGAAATCGACCACTATATTTTATAGTGGCCAAGAAATTTAATTCACAACCACATTGTCGAGCTCGCCCACAATGGGTCACAAACAAAGATAATCAACTTGCTATTCACTCCAGGAGTCTGGAATAGATTATCAGGGCTATTTTTAGACCAGTTACGACCTTCACCAAGACAAAGAAAATTCGTCTGTTGTGTTTTTAAAAGCAGCCTAACAAAACGGGTATCTCATCACGTATTACCTAACTGAAATGAGATTGGCCTACTTTCACCTGCTGTTAAAGCTGATCGTAGGTTAGAATGCGATTGGTTGTTGTATAAGAGGTCTGTCTGTCTGTCTTCAGTCTTAGATATCAGCTTCCGTGGGAGACAAAAAAGTAACAAAAACTAACTAAAATAAAGAACAAAGAAGTACACAAAGAAAAATAGATAAGAAACTAATCAAAGACTCTGATTTAGGCTTGTAGGAGCACAAAGATACTTGGGAACGCTTTTTTATATGAATTCTTTCAGATATGGTTTGTTCAAAGCGCAACACGAGGTCCTCCAGACTCCAGGGGGTAACTTGCAGTATACATGACTGGGGGAGGGGGTCCGACGAGGCTTCACATTGCGAACCCAAAAAAATACACGAGCCTGAAATTTTACGCCCAAAAAAATACCTGGCATCAAAATTTCTTACTCAAAACAATACAAGACTTGAATACCTTAATACTGATTTAATCAATCAAACAGACTCTTCTAATGCATGATTTTGCATCAATAAGCTAATGAAATTGGTGTGTCTTTTAATGTCTCTTCATCCTCCCTTGTGCTCCACATCACACACAGGTCCTCATCGCTCGGACATGTGTAAACCCAAAAAAATACGCGTATTTTTCTAAGACCTAAAAGTATACGTGACAGATCTCTTGACCCCAGAAAAATACCGAGGGTGTAAATGTTTTACGCCCCAAAATATGTCAGGCTAAATTTTCCGTGATCGTTCTAGTTACGCCAACTGTTTCTAAAACGGGTGAAAATTGTAAACAAAGAGGTCCTAAATTAGCCTTCCTCTTTCGCCTTTGTTTCCGCTAAGGAATGAGCCCGCATGTACGGACGAGTAGTTCCAGCGCACGCGCTAATGAGCAGTTATCGGAGTCATGCATTTGTGATGGCCGATTTGAACGGTTAGACATTTCTACTTGGCGTGTTTGTGAGGGGTTTGTATTTGTGTAAACGCCTACCTTCTTTGTCGAGAATCCTTGCAGTGCTCAAATCGCTGTTGTTTGTCATCATGGAGGCAAAGCCATCTTCGAGAAAGTTGCGTGTTTGATGGAGAGCGCGAAACACCATGTACGCTTTCCGTCAGGCTGAGCTGGTGGGCAAACGCTTCTTGTGTGTTCGGGAGAAAAATTCTCTTCGTCCAAACTCTCGATCTAGGCGCGTGTCTAGCCCGCTGGATTACCAGTGGAAAGTTGGAGTAATCAGAGCTTGCAGTGAAAAAGATTTTCACCATTCAGAGCTAAAGGTGAGAGTTTATCTTTAGATAGCTTTCAATGCAGCGAACAACTAACTGCGTTAGCGCTACTTGGCTTTTTCATTGACTGTTCAGTGGACCTTACCATTTGTTAGCTAGACTTACCTCCCCGAGGAAACTGTATTCTTCGCGGATTTATTAGTTTGTTGACAAGCGTTTTACCCAGTTGGATTACAAGTGCGAAATACTACATGAAGCTAAAAATATAGCCGGTGTTGATTGTTCGCTCCTTGTATTCACCAGTGAATTGATTAACAAAACCTTGGAGTACGTGCAAGCTTTGTCAAAGTTTTCCTGCAATTGAAGTCGTAGCAGATTGCTAATCCAGCCTTCCACTATTCGATTGTATATTGGAAATTTCGTTTAATGGTTAGACCAATGCAAGTGAAATCATTTGTTCTTAATTTTCGTTAAATTTTATTTGCTGACCATTACTGGTACTTTACATAAAAGAGCTGCCTTATACATGAATATGCGTGATCCCACTTTGTAATGTACATTTAACAAACTAAAGCCCTTAAAATCGCCGCATTTTAACGGTATGCGTGTGTTGGTTTTGTTTCGTTTATAATTCAGTTCACTCAACGTGGCGACGATCGCGTGTCTAAAGTATTTAATTAGTCGTCTTGCATACTTGCAAAAATTTCAGTTCAATTCAGTTGGTTCAAAAGTTGATCTCCCTTGAATTTATGATGAGAACTTTCACAAAAGAGACCGAATCTCCAAGATAATGAAGAAAAGCGTTGTGCAGAAATTTTTCCACGATTGATTAGGCGTGCTTATATTAAAAGCCGAATAATTGAAGAGCGAGGTAAACTAACTGTTAAATAAGTTCTGTCATTTAGTCTCGGAGAGTTCAAATTTTACATCTACTGTACACTGGACTTTTAAAGATCGTTTCAATTTTTTCTAAAAATAAACAACCAAAGCAAAATACCACTTTTATGCATGAATCATCAAGCAATATTTTCCATTAATATCAGTAAAATGAAAACCTACAAACACAAGCCTTCTGCAGCTACACAGACAAGTTTACCTTTCATAGTTATACATCTATTTGAATTAACACAGCTCTTCTTGTTATTATGAAGTGCAGTGCACATTACAGAAGAAAAATGACATGCATGTGATGTCTTTGCACACAGGCAATGTAACGCTTGAAAAATCTCTGAAAAAGTTATGAAAAATTCAAATATAGTTTTTATGGTGTGGTAGCATTTCTTGTGCAAGGATGCTAGTACTGTCCATGCAATTTTTATTTAAGAAATACAAAACATGTTCCGTGTTTCTATCGAGTTCTAGAAACACGAGTGGAAGTTTGGGAGAATGAGAAATGCTGTGGGAACATGAGCTGCAGGTGAATGTTTCCACAGCTTTTTCGAGTTCTCCCAAACTTTCATGAGTGTTTTTATTAAACAATTAGATTATGAACTCGAGATTTCTATCACGCGATAGTTAACAAGGGCACAGCCCAAGTCAACTATCACGCATAGAAATCAAGAGTGAATAATCTAATTGTTTTAGTATAAATTTACTAATTGTTCAAAACTTTATCTAAATCCTCCTCATAGACGCTTCGAAAACGCCAAGAAGCGGCCGTCATTTCGTTAACAAGCGCAAACTGTTATGTTACTCACTATCCATCACAGAATAGATAGTGAATAACATAGCCAATCAGAGAACGCCATTCGTGATAGAATAGGAGTAGATTTATACTAAAACTTGATAGAAACATGGAGAACATATTTTCTATTTCTTTTAGAAAACACTGCGACAAAAAAGGAAAACAATTTGTTGGCATTGATTATCAAAATGTAAATTCTCTTTGCTCGCACTATTGTTACGTCAGCAGCTCATGCTAGTTCTGTGTTTCTATCGAGTTATAGAAACACAATTTTCAACCAATCAGCGCACTTATTTCCTTAGGACTGTTTTCTAATGTATACCGGTAATAAAACATTAAAAGCTTGCATCAGCATTGCCTGTTAAAGGGATAATTGCTTATATATAGCTGTTTCGAGAAGGTTGTCTCAGCCAAGCATAAAGTGTGTGCCACAATTCCAAAAGGCATCATGGAAATGGTACAGAATGTAGTTTACTGTTGTTTGATAAAAGTTCATGGTGTTTCGGCATGACATATAGAGAATTGGAAAAAAGCCAATGAGAATATGTGCGCTGATTGGTTTAAAATCATGTTTCAATTAAACAATTAGATTATGAGCTCGAGATTTCTATCACATAGAAATCAAGAGCAAATAATCTAATTGTTTCAGTATAAATCTACTAGTCGTTCAAAACTTTATCCAAATCTGCTTCACAGACACTTTGAAAACGCCAAGAAGCAGCCATTATTTTTATTAACAAGGGCACACTGCTACGCTACTCACTATCTATCACAGAATAGATAGTGAGTAGCGTAGCCAATCAGAGAACGGCATTCTTGATAGAACGCTAGTAGATTTATACTAAAACTTGATAGAAACATAGAACTAGCATGAGCTGTTGACATAGTGATGACGTGAGTAAAGAGAATGTACATTTTGATGATCAAAATAAACAAGTTGTTTTCTTGTTTTCATCCCGGAATTTTCTAAAAGAAATAGAACACGTGTTCTCCATGTTTCTATGGCGTTTTAGTATAAATCTACTAGCATTCTATCACGAATGCCATTCTCTGATTGGCTATGCTACTTACTATCTATTCTGTGATAGATAGTGACTAGCGTAGCAGTGTATCTTTGTTAACAAAATGATGGCCACTCCTGGCATTTTCGAAGTGTCTGTGAAGAGGATTTAGTTAAAGTTTTGAAAGACAAGTAGATTTATACTAAAACAATTAGATCATTCACTCTCAATCACAGGATGGAAATTTCAAGCTCATAATCTAATTGTTTAATTGGAAGAACTCTAAAAAGCTGTGGAAACACTCACCATTCGGCTTATGTTCCCACAGCATTCCTCGTTCTCCCAAACTTTCACTTGTGTTTTTATAACTTGATAGAAACATGGTACATGTTTTCTATTTCTTAAATGGAAACAGGCACTCATGATCAACATGCAAAGAAACTAGTTTCCAATAGCCTGGGGCAAGTGGACCTTGGGGTAAATATCGTAAAAAAATCATGAATTAATTAAACCTGATAAAAAGAAAGTTTAACTAGTGACCTTCAGGCTAGTATGTCATAGTTACAACTTGCCCTTTGGGCAAGTTAAAAAAATGGTTTTCTTTTCACTAGATGACAATTTATCCCTCAAACACCCTTAATCACTGAGAGCTTGATAAGCCAGCAATAAGCTACAACTTCCAGTGGTAACTTTCAGCATCCCCACATGCTGCTTTTCCAGTTTTGTAGGGGAACTTTTCTTGAAATGGCTGTATGTTACTGTTAGTAGCTGTAGCTTTGCAGAGTACCTAATTTAAAAGTTTATTTTAATTATCAGTGCATTCTCTGGCCAAAGTATTTTCATGTAAAAATAGCTTTGACACTTCGTGAATTGTTCACCTGTGTAATTTAATTCTGTATTTGTTTTTCTCTGCATCGATATTTTTGTGTTGTCTTCATTTTGTTCAAATATGTATTGGCCAAGATAGTGAGAGAATCTTAAATTTGCCAGTGTGTTTGAAAAAATAAATGTCTCAGCATCATTTTGTGTGCATCTGTCATTGTAGGTTTTGGTTGAATATGATAATGAAGATTGGACGACTAGAGAGTGGCTCAAAATACACGATGGAAGCTGGAAGTTATTTTTGGTGGAACAGACAATGGTGTGGAGTCAAAGACCAGATCCATCAAATCCAAGAAGACCACTCTTGTGGCCAGCTTTGGTGAGAATGCAGTGCCATTTACGAATCATGTCTTGAATGTTTGGTGAAGAGTCTCATTCAGATATGAAATGTTTGGTGTTGGTATTAAGTACAGTACACACAAAGTTTGACAGGATTTTTTAGATTTTTTATTATGGATCAGGCAGTGTGCATTCAAGCATTGGCCAGAGCCACTGCTTTGTGTTCTTGTGCAACACATAAACTCTCACAGTACCTTTCTCTGTTCAGAAATGTAAATAGGAATAAGGCACTGGACATGCTGATGGGCAATCTGGCCAGACAGATTTAAATTGATCAGTTTTTTTGTTCATTTGCTTTGTTTCCTAGACATTTGCTCCCTTAGTTGATAAACATGGGTTGAAAGATGAGGATCAGCCAGTTGCAGTGGAGTTTGTAGGAGATCACGAAAGGTAACAGTTGATTTAGTATGGTTGAGCTGAGTAACTCTACATGTATATGTAATTGCTGAAAACTAGTAAAGTGATAGTGAATGATTGTGAGAGTCTTCTAAGAATGATGCTTAAGTATATTCAGTGTGGTAATAAATATTGTAGGTTGTAGATCGATAAACAGGCCAGTCACTATTTGTCCTTGATTGTGCCTTTTTTGTATGCTTTGGTGGCTTACCAGGTGAGCTTGGTTACGTCTGGTTGTCTCATATCAAAATACCTACAGCAAGATCAAACAAGACTGATTGTTTCTAAAGCATACCAAAAAGGTACTATCAGATCTTTACTACACCCAAATTTGATCAAAAACTGGTGATGTCAGGCATGTGGGCGCTTGATATCACAGGAAACTGGGACACTAGGCAAGGCTTCTGATTGACTCATTGCAAATGTTGAGTGCAGGTAATATATTGTATGTCAATATTGAAGGTACAACTTGGTCATTTGTGACAAGCTTATGACAAGTCTACAACACAAATCAGCCAAGTTTGATAAAATGAAATTGTTACTTGCACTGTGCTCATAGGAGGGTTAACTAGTAAACCTTCATGTAGCAATTTACTAGCCTGTAGCCTGTGTGGCAAGCGTTTCTGTGGGGTTTGAGAGCAAAGAAAGACCAAGGAACGGGATTTTCAGTGTTTTTCCTGCGCGGAAAATGGGGCGAGAGCCAAAAAAAGAAAGATGGGGGTGGGGGAGGAGAAGGAAGGAAACACTTGCAGACAAACTCCTGGATTTTGAAAACCCCATTCGCCAGTGAACGGGGCTCGTGATTGGCTGGGCTAGTTGAACATTATTGACATGTGTCGATCAAAGGTCTTACACTTCTGAGTGCTAGAAAGAAGGGGAAGATGCGTTCGAAGCTTGTTTACCAAAGGCTTTAACTTTTCTCGCTGAATGAGGATTTAGTCATGAGCTTTGACAGTACGGTAGAAATCCTGTAGTCCAATGTCGACACTTTGTTATTTCGAAGCCTGCACATTGTTGCAGAAGCAAGTGTGACACAATTTGCAGTTGTTCCTTTAATTTTAACATCACTTTCTTGAATGCGACATGCGCAAAGGACAAGATAATAAACCACAGGACAGAAAATTCGCACTACTGTGTGGGAAAACCTAGTGATTTCGTCTGGCTTGTGACATAGCATGCTTTCGATTTTATCATGTAAGTATTCTGACATTTCATCAGAAGCTTTTTTGTTGACAGCATTTAGAACCTTTGGGTACAATTCTGAATGATTTGTTATAGTGTTAGCTGCGGCATGCCAGTTTTTGTCACATATTTGCCCTACCAAACATTTAGTCTTCTCATTGCGGGGAATTCTTACAAGGACATTTCCAGAGTTGGTTTTATAAACAACTTTGACTTGGAGGCCGCCTAGGGGAAGATTATCTATATTCAGATACTGGTCAAGATTATCGTTATTTTCCTTCTCAGATGTTTGAAGCCTCTCTTGCCCAAATTCCAAAGTTTTCTGAGAAGACTTTTGGTTGTTTGTTTTTGTCACAGGAGATAACACTCGAACTGATTTTGTGGATCTGGTGTTTCCAGCAAACGGTTCTTTACTGGAGTTGCCTTTGTAGGAGTTGACTTGCTAATTTTACCTTGTATCGATTCCTGGACAAATGAATACTGTGATCCAAGATTTTGAATCTTGCGAGCACAAGGATTACAAACACAACTTGGATAATTCTCTCATTTTAACTTTCTGGCAGATTTGTGCTAAACCTTCACCCTCGTAGTCCTTCCTTTTGGACGGATTGAGTAGAAATATAGCTTGATTATAAATTACCAAATTTAACTTTGAAATTGCAATTACAAAGCCTGCATTGGTCGCCCGGAGTTATTGAGATTTCTCTGTTCCCACAGTACAGTGTACGCTCGTTGTTTCAGACATATTTTGACAGTTACAGTTTGTTTTTGTTCAAAGTTCACTTCCGCTACAGAAGGCCAAAGATTTTCTTGGTTAATTTATGACAGCCAATGACAGCATGACATCTCAGTGTGCATGTGGGTGGTTTTCAAAATCCAGGGGTTTGTCTGCAAGCGTTTCCTTCCTTCCTTCCTTCCCCTCCCTCTCCCCCCTCCTTTACTTGCTCCATTTTTCACGCTGTAATTCTTTGATCCCGAACCCCACAGAAATGCTTGCTAAGCAGGCTAACTAGGCTGGTGATAGCAGACTGGTAGATTTACAATATTATTATAATTCTTTTAGCCCAATAGCTAGAATTGTTACACTTTGGGTCTACAAATATCCTTACTTTGTAATATTGATTTCTGCCTGATCAATCCCATCCCAGTATAGTTAATATCTCTTTGAATCAGAAGACTTTAGATCATTAATTTTTCTAAAATTAAAATGTTTTAAAAAGCACATACAGTAATAGCCCACGTATAAGAACCTGGGTTTTAAGAACCTGTTAGGCTAAAATTTTAATTTTAAGCCCCCTCCACATAAGAATCTATTAAGGCTAAAATTTTAAGTTAGGTTCTTATCAGTGGGGTTGCTGTAAAAGTGTATAGGTAGAAACTGCTGAATTAAGATCATCATCTACAAGGCTGCTGCCTAACGGGCGCCCGGTCACCTGAGGCGCCTAAGTTACGAGTGCGGGCGACTAAAGTTTTGTTCAAGGAGCCCGAGTGGGCGCCTAAACATGGAGTTTTCATCTCCATCTAATCTGTCTGACGACTTCAATCTTCCCATGAAATCAGTCAAAAAATCATTCACACAATAAATTAAACGGAAAACAACAGCTACTCTGGTCCTGTTTTGCTTTTAACACGAGAAATATGGGCCAAAACACAGCAACAAAGTCTCTCTCCGCTCACAAAACAGCTGAAAACAGCCATATTTGAAAATCGCCCTATAATGCATTGCAAGCTCAGTATTGAATAAATGCGCGTTATGTATGCCAATGGATTGTGTCTCTGTTGATGCCCTACTGATTTCAGTTGCAAAATTAAATAACTACTTTGATAACAAATATTTTTGGAATTGGAGTTATGATACTACTGACATTATATTAACAATTAAATAAAGATAAATGTCTCTAAATTCTTGGGCTTTTTTTTGTCCGATTCTTTGGAAAACTTCACTTAGCTGAATGAATTTCTGTAGTTTCTGAAAAGATACCAGTATTTATGACTAAAAGTCAAAATATTCAAGTAGTTAGCCAGCAAAAAGAAAACATCATTGCAATTCTTTTTGCATACCAGGGTTTTATATTTTAAATTATCAAACGAATTGTTGTGACTCCGCCCAATATACGAGAATTTATTTTCTCCAAAGAAGCAGCCAATATAATGCGGTAATCAGGCCTTCTGATATTACGCGATGGTGGGATTTCACAAAATCGACCTCAAATCGCATCCAATCGCACAATTCATGAAAAATTTAAAAGTAACTTGACATAACTTTTATTTCAAGCTTAAGTACCATGTTGTATGTCGATTGTGTTTGCCATTCAAATAATTCTCGAAGTATTTGCAAGTACTGTACTCTACTACAGTATCAAGGAAAGCTTTCTGACCATCTCCAACTCTGTGAGAATCACAAAATATTTAATGTAAAATATCAAATTATGAATTTGGTATCAACATGAGTTTCTTTGTTATGTTTTGTTAAGGACATATACTGTACCAGCACTGAACTGCCGATAGGCATTGCTCTATGGCACAAATAAATGATTTATACAATGTACTGTATTATGAGATGATATTTGTATTACATATAGTATATTCAGATGAAATTCGTATGAAAATATCAGAACCTATTTTAAGAACCTTGGTAGCCTAAATTTGCTTTAAGTACCATTTATATAAGAACCTATTTAGGGTAAATTGAAAAATTCAGGTTCTTATACGTGGGCTATTACTGTATTGTCATTTATGTATTGATAATGATATTTTAAAGTGTTTGTTTACATTAATTAAATAATAAATATTTATTCTATTTTCAAACCCTAATGGTTTTTTTGTCTTAATTGTTATCTCTAGAGCATTTGTGAGGAATGATGAGTATCGACCCTATGGCCAGGTATTACTGATCAGAAATGCTGCATTGTACATGTGCATTGTAACTTGCATGTTCATATACCATTATACATGTATGGCCACAGGGCAAGAAAAAACCCAGGTCTGATTGCCCAGGACAAGTAAATTTTGCTCTTGGGCAAGTGAAAATGTAAGTTTGGTGGTCCAGTGGACAAGTGAAATTAGCCTTTGTAGTCTTGTTAGTTGACAAGGCATAAACATTGCACACCTATTGGGCAAGTAATATTTTAGTGGGGGCAACTGGAAACTGAAATGTACTGGCCCACTGGGCAAGTGGATTTCAAAATTTTTTTCCTGCTCTGGGCCATGGTCCACAAAGAAAAGCCATGATTGGGCTGCTTGATTCTTAAGCTCTCACATCTCATGGTGAAATCTTGAGCCAATCTAATATATAGAAGTTTGATTTAATGTCAAACCCTATTGTCTGACTATTGAAATGAAAGGAAGTGGTGGTACAATGTATTATCTTCAAAATTTTCAATATACAAACATTTAGAATGTAACGTGTCCTAAGTTCATAATATGTTTTTGTAATTTGATCCGTTTTCAGGATGATGATGCTCTCCAACCAGCTCTAAGAAGTAACGCAATTGTTATGAATGAGCTACGAACATGGCAGCGGCTACAGAAATCCCAGTCCATACTTATGGATGGTAAATAGCATACATCTTGCAATTTAATTATAAGAATCAATTTGGCTGAGTGGAACAAGTTTCCTTTTCAGTGAATCCTGTTTCAGAGAATTGACTGGATCTGTGATTTTGGCAAAGGTCTCACAAGGCAACAACATGTTTTCTAAGGTGTTTTGTTGGTATACATGTAAATTGTCGAAATTGAAGAAAAAGAATTGGATGCTTGTACTCTCCAATGGTTCTTTCCAAGGATTTGCCATAAGCAGCATACATGTCCTGTTTCTCTGGTTGAAATTGATGAGATTAATGGGATTTAGTATTTTGATGTGTCAGAAACAAGGAGCAGCAAATGTTAATTAATTTATAAATACTATTCTTTCATGGGCTTTGCATGTGCTTTTGTTTGACTTAAGATTAACTGAATGATTAGCAAGGTTTTTTTGTGTTGTAACAAATAACAGCAAATGTAACAAATGTCCTGTTGTTTTAGGTCCTTTCACTCTAACTGGATTTAGGGTGCAAGTTTATAGGTGAGACTTTTCTTTATGTCATTAATATGTAAATTAAATGATTGTCATAGGTATTTAGGATGTTATTGCCAAATAAAAATTTGTTTTACTTTTTTTTTTTGGACAGACAAACTTGTAGACAGTGGTTCTCAGCTGTGATAACTGCACATGACATTATGTCAAGGGTAAGACCTATCTACACTGTAGTATGTTAATAATATGTATACATGTAACTGTTCAGTATTTCAACTTGGCATTTGTCAGACAGCAGTTTGACAATACCAATAAAGCTCAATTCTTAGTAAGAGTAAAGTTGTTTTATAACTGCAATGATCACTTGGAGTTTTCTTTTCTATCCAGGATGGGATTTGTTTCATTCTCTTCACAGTCAGGGTCCATGATGTCTAGCTATTGACCTGCTTCCATTTATTTTAGGAGCTAAGTGTCATGGATGATACAGTATTACAGACTCATAGAGTTAATCCAAAGCTTATCCAAGTCATTCTTCTTGCAAATGGTAGGCCATTTATAATTTAAACAATTAGTTACATTTCTTTGACATTTACTGTACATGCGTAGTTATGCTGTTAATGAAAATCAAACTTTAACAATTGCACACAAAGTCATTGAAACATTCAGTTAATATAAATGGAAAGTCTTGAAATAATGCCAGATGAGAGATAATGAGGTTGTGTCAGAGTATGAAGTGTGGCCTTTTTCTTTGCATCCATTTGACACATTCTATATTAATTTTAATTGTGATAGTAATTTATGCAGAACTTACATTTTACTGCAATCATGTGTCAAACAGAACTGTAGCCTAGTTAAAGGTTTGTGGAAGAGTAATATTGAAAGCATTGAAAGTCTAAAAGACCACCATGAACATCATCTGACTAGTTTTCCAGAAATGGAAATAATGTGATACTTGTAGTTATGTCTGGGAAAAAAGTTTCAAATTTTGTTTAAGCAGCAACAAGATTTACATGCATGTGATAGCAACCAGTTATATCTCCTTTTCTGGGAGTATCATTTTACTCAAATCTGGCAAAAATGTGGGAAAAGTACAGTCAAACCTCTTTAACACAGATGCAAAGGGGGAAGAAGTTTAATTAAGTGGCCATTATTATGGAGGTATCTGTATTATAGAGGTAACTAGAGTGTACTTCTCTGGGACCAAGTGTACTGTCAGTAATATAAAGGTGTCTGTGTTGTGGAGGTGTACAGAAGGAGGGGTTCAACTGTATTGAATTTGTTTACCAATATAGAAGTCTATACAACTTAGTATTTACCACTAATGAGATAATAAGCAGTCTACAACAGGTGTTTTCTCTTTTACAGAGGCAGAGCTGGATAGTCTTTTGCGAGGAGAGCTTGTTCGAGTGTTGCCAATGAGACAGCATCGCCACTCACAAGTTATCATCACTGCACCACTGGCAACACAAACACAAACTAATTCTCTTTCTTCAGTGGCTCCATCCGTAAGACAATCCTGATTTTGTATTCGTGTAGAAAGAACACAAAAAGGCACACATAGGAGCGTTTTCTTTGATCATTCCGCTTACATGCATTCAAACCTCTTTACAACTGCCACCTTGTGGACAGAAGAAAGGGGCCATTGTAGAGAGATGGCCGCTATGGGGAGGTAGAGGTGTAATATGACATCTGTCATTTTTCGTGGGTGCAACATTTTTGTCTTTAAAAAATGCTTATAGTAGCATATAAGTATGTACCACAAACAAAATGTATCAATAAAACAAAAACCAGACAGAAACAGATACCTTTTACAATAAAAAAATTGACATCATTTGTCAGTCAAATGGTTAACTGGCCATTGTCAAGAGGCTATTTTGGCAGTTGGGATGCATTTTAGTGTCCATTGTTGTTGTGGAGAGGTGGCCATTAGTAGAGGTTTGACTGTGATAATAAAATATTGAATATTATATTTATTTAGTGGCATACTCCAATTTTATTGCATATTCATTTGTGTTAGACATGGCAGTTGTATGCTGGACTAACCCAGGCCACAAACTCAAACAGTCTGCCAAACTGCACACAACCAGGATACCAAGGACCTGTGTCAACCACAAGCACTAGGCTAAGCACAGCATCTTCACCTGTGAACTCACAAACTCCAAGCTCCACCAAAGAGAGGAGAAAGTCCACTGAAACAAGGTATCAAATTTGTGTAACCAGTGTGGGTTGGCATAATTCTCATGTTAACCTGCATAGCTGGGTACACTGTACTTTATAGGTATGACCTATCCAAGCTTGCTGAGCTTGGATGATGATTCACAAGCCTGTCTGGTTCATTAAAAAACAAAGCGAAGCCAAAACCTAGCCTGATGAATGCATTCCCAAAACAGTGCTTGCTTATTCAAAGTTTGCATACGAGCCAAGTGGCCAATCAAGCTGGAGGTTATCCCAGTTTCTGTAGCATGAAGAAACTAGGAGTATTTCTACTCCCCCCTGGATGGGATGCTAGTCCATCGCAGGGTTACCCCTAGTATTAAATTTGCCAGTACCCATTTGTGTAGTGTGAGTCAGTAGAATTGTCAAGCTTGCTGAACTTGGGTGATGACTCACAAGCATGTCTAGGTAAGATAAGATAAGATAAGAACTTTATTACCGTGTCGAAGTTGCTAGCATACAATGTATACTAATTGGGGACACCTAACTACGATTACTTATCTAGTTTATTTAAAACCAAAGCCCAGCCAAAGCCCAGCCTTTTCAGTACATTTCTATAACTGTGCTGGTTTGTTTGAAGGTCAGTGTTTATGAACCCTGAAATTCAGTTGTCCATTTTTTCTGTCACCATAGATAGTCTATGTGAATTATGTACTTCGGCGTCAGTAAAAACGTGTCATATGCATACAACAAATGCAGAAGTACACCTGTACATCTGCAATAGTGTTCCCACATAATGACATTACATCCCCCAAAGAGAAACAGGCTTAAAACAACTAGAACTTGCAAAATAGTGCTGTTGTGGGGAATTAGAAAGGATAGCCCACACTGTCTCGTCTTCACAAGAGTTTATTCTTCTCCTCTTCGATTCTCACTAGATTTCACAACTCTTTGACTCGACTGACTGAAGGATTTCTTCGACTCAAAAGCTAATTAAATCACAAACGATTGTTTCTTATCGTCGAGGCACACCTTAGTTAAAGTACGCTGATTGGTTAGATACGAATCTTCTAGACATAAGAACAACAAAGATTTCCAGACAAACATTTCACAATCACTAATTGATATCTATGGTATTATCCTGTTTCCGACACTGTTCTATTAGAGCAGGAAAAAAAAAGATTTACTGTTTCCTGCCTTCTGACTGTAGTTCTTTCTTTTATTTCCAAAGAAATCGGAGCTCTGCATCTCGGAGAAGTACAAGGTCAGACTCAGCAAACAGCCCGCCATCATCCAATGATACCCTTCAACAAACACCTCAAACCTCTCAGTCATCTTTCACTTCTTCATCAACCACTCCCTTGATGTCGGCACCCGTTCAGCTCAGTACCAAGACTTCACCACCCGAGGCACAAATGTCTCCTACAAAAAACTCAAGTTCTTCAAGTTCAGTGGGATCTCCATCAAGTTTACCAAAGAAGTCTCCTATAAAACAAACAATGTCACCTAAAACTTCACCAACAGTGTTGTCGTACAATTCTTCACCCGTCTCCAATGCTGGCATGAGCACAATGGGTAGTCCTTTCATGGCCAATCCATTTTGTTCATCTCCTGATTTATCATCTGTAGCGAGTATGGCAAGTCCAATGAGTGGAATTCCCCACATGGGAATGCGCTCACCAGGTCGTGCGGGGCATTCCAGAGCTCAAAGTCCACACCCATTATACTCGCATGCAATGGGGCATCTCAACCTTTCACCCAATCAGTTGTATGCGCTGCAACTTCAGCAACAGCAACAACAGCAGCAGATGCAACAACCAGAAAACCAAGAGTATTTGTCCAAGTTGCGGCATCAGCACTACCAAAGTCTCCTGCACCAGTATCAAATGCACTGTTATCAACTACAGCTCATGGTACAACAGCAACAGCTCATCCAACAGATGCCTCTAACAGCAGAACAACAGCACATCTTAGCAGAACATTACAATCAACTCCTTTATCAGTACCAGTGTGCGCACATTTTTCAGCAGTTAGCAGCCGTCACCCAAGAGGAGCAATTATCAATGTTTCACCCCATCAATGAAGGTGACATCCGCACACTTCCAGAGAGGATCCAGCAGCAGCTGCGAGAAGATCAGGAACGTCAGAAGGTGGAGCTGCAGAATCTGATGCCCAAACTAGAGCCAGAGCAGCTGCAGACATTCTTCACTTGTCTTCAGCAGCAGAGCATGACAGCCAAGCAGATAGAGCAGCTTTACACTGCACTGTTACAACAGCAGGAAGCACAGAGGAGACCAGCACAAGCACAGAGGGAGCAGTCAGAGGATGAACAACAAGAACAGAAACTACAGCAGTATCTCCGACAAAATCAGGTCATTATATTTTGCTTAGTGATGAGTCAGTCAGTCAGTCAGTCAGTTGCTCGGTCAGTCAGTCAGTCAGTCAGTCAGTCAGTCAGTCATTCATTCATTCATTCATTCACCCCTCTACTAACTGGGGACACTTGATATGATGGATGACATGATGTGATGGATGCCTTTGGTGCCACTGCCACTGAAGATTTGTGTAATTAGTAAGAGTGAGGGTGTCAGAATTGACAAGGCATCATGATCAGCAGTGATACTAGATCCCAAATACGGCATTGTAGGCATGTTTCTTCCCTTGGATTGGCTTCCAGGCTTCAGGTAGTGTTAAAAGGTTTGTTTGTTTTAGAGTGGGTCGACCAGCGGGCAGTAACTGTAACACACAATTGGTTTATTGGCTCAGTACAAACGTCACTTGTAATTCAGAAATCTATTATCCTCTGTAAAAGACTTGTTCTCTCAGAATGTACGGTACCTTTGGGTATTTGTAATGGGCAGATCGGTCAGATGAGCAAAACTTTGGGATAAAGGTTGAAGTATTGCGCAGTACAAAGAGTATTCATTTCATTACTTTGGATCTGACAAGAGATTTCTGATTTCAACATATCTTACAGGAGCAGTTACAGAAATTCCTCCAGTTGCCAAAATCGCCATCCTTTATGCAAGACCTCAAACCCAAAGAGGAACCTAAACAGGAAGCTGCTTGTAGCAGCTCTTCACCTCAACAGAACTCCTCACCCTCGCCTTCCTTCTCTCCCTCGCCAAATTCATCCTTCATCGTCCATCACTTACCCAGTCTGTCTGCCACAGTTTCTTCATCTAACGTGGCCAGCGACGACAAACCCGAAAGTGACCCATGTGTTGGGTCATCCACTTCAGAAAGCCCAAGTCATCAACCAAGCCAAAGCGTTGATGAGATCGAATTGACATCGCCATCTCCTGAAGGACAGACGCTCATTGAACAACTATTACAACATCACAAGAAGTCTATTGAGGAAAGCAGACAAGGCCCATCAGCTAAGGTTTGAAATGCTAATTCAAACTCTAGTTTTCCATGTTAACTGAACTTCCCTTTGGGCTTTACCATCGCTCGCCCATTTATTCATTTATTTGTATGGTAGGTGATCCTCATCACTGGCTAAACCTTGAAATAACATATCAAACATGGAAGACAGCTTTTGACCACATTTCCAAACATCAAGAAGAGAGTTGAAAATACAACGCGTAGTGGAGTATTTTTGACGAACTTTGAGGCGTTTGGAAATGTGGTCAAACAATGTCTTGAGTGTTTGATACATCTTCTCTATGGAAACTAAAACTAAGGAGAAAACGGGGAAATAAAATCGTAAAAAATCTATGCTAATTAAGACCAGATATCCAAACACCGTCACGGTCATGATTTCCTTTGTTTAAACTCGATGAATTAATGAATTTTAGACTTTACTTTCCAAGAGTTGAGAGTCTCTTTATTTCCAGAACAGTCTTGAATTTTATATTTTTTGTCATTTGTTTGTAGGCAAGGAAGTCCAAAGCTTCGTCTGAAGAAAAGAGAAGCAAGAGGCAAAGGAAACCCACGGAATTAAATACCAGCATCCAAAACAAAGATGATGATGTTGAGAAAAAAGATAGCAAGAAGGCAAAAACGTCTCCAGTTCCTGCTTCATCTACAGAAGCTGTTTCAAGTGCAATTTCATCTTCATCAGCATTCAGTTCTTCCAGCAAGCAAGATAACTTAAACTCTTCTTCTACGCAAACTTCCTCTGAAAACAAGAACAAGCCTGTTATTGATAATACCCTTAGAAGAAATTTGGGCATTGTTGATTCGCCTCCTGTAAAGGAGAAAAATCAAGGTAAAGCTGAGAGTGAGTTAGCAGAGATCCTCAAAAATACAGATAAGACGTCTTTAAAGGCACCAGATCAAAGACCTACCGCCGTGAAAGAAGACAGTGTTGATACGATAGCACCAAATGTGCCATCGGGGGATGAAAAGAAGGAAGCTTCTCTCGAGGGAGCTGCACCATGGATCCAAGAGGAGGTAACTTGTAATGCTCCTGAGGAGCCTTGTGTTAGTGTCAAAGCTACTAATTCGTCCAAAGCTTGTAAGGATAGTCAAGGTGTAACTCAGAGGGGCCCAGAGATGGTGCCAGTAAAGGGCGTAACAACCGATGGTGACAAAAGTAAAGCTTTATCGGGCACAGGGAAGCTTTCGTCCCAAACACAGGTGAAGGAAGGTCCCAACATTCCTAATTCAAAGTCCCCTGATCAAAGGAAAGAAAGGCCTCAACTAACAACAACTGTTAGAAGCGCGAAAAAGGCAACTGAAAAAAAGACTCCAATTAAAGACCTTTTAAGATCACCGGCTCTGAGTTTCTCCAAGAACAACCTTTCTGAGCAAGGTATAAAGCTTTCTGTAAACATCTTGGAAAAAAGTGACTCAGAGAGTGCGGCTTCCAAGACCATGGAGGTCGCTACTCCCATTGGTTTGCAGCAGAAACCATCATTGAGTTCAGGAGTTAGGCCAGTGATCTCAACAAACTGTTTCTCCCTTTTGTCTTCGAATACTGCTGAACGCAATGGAGAGATTTTTACTGGCGAAGGGCTCAAAACATACTCGAAAAGATCCACTGCAAATAAAAGGAAATCTGTCTCTAAGGAGAGTTCTGAGGGAGATGCTTCTACTGTCAGTAAAGTTTTAAAGACGGACAACAAGAAATCCTCTGAGGTTGACCACGTAAAAAATGGTATTGACGAAAACGGTAAAATAGAGCTGACCAAGAGATTGAACAAAAAGTTGTCAAATTCACAACTTGAGGAACAAACTATACATCGGCTGCCACAAAACTCTGTGGTACCGGCGGAAAGGGGCAAAGCTTCCAGAAAGAAGTCAACTGACGAAGGCAAGGTGCAGTCGAAGAAGGTAAAATGCGAAGAAAACAAATCTAACAACGGAAGTGCTGACACAATTCAACAAAAGCCGTTTACAAGGCTAGAACTGAAAAATATTGTCAATACAAGAACAGAGGGGGACAGTCCTGTGGATTCTGTGAGTTTCGTGGCTGATCAAGTAGTTAAAGAAATATCGATTAACCACAGTCCGACCATGAAAGATATGCCTGGTAATCTATTTGAGGCTGGTGAAGCGAACGCTCCGAGACTGAGTAGCAGGAGCAAAGAGAGGATCAGAGAGATAACGAGTAAGAAAAAGGAACTGAAGGCAAAGGAGGAAAAGAGAAGGGAGAAGAAAAGGGCAAAGGCGTCTGAAGGCTTACCAACTGTGGCAAACAAAGAGCCAGAAACAACGGATAGTCTTGAAACAGTGGTGGACTCCGTGCTGGATGAAGAAATTCCTGTCATCTACAAGGGCGAAGGTAACCGTGATTGTGCAGTTAATTGCTGCAATGCTTTTCAGCTAAGTCGTTTTACCAATGAGAAGAAAATTTATAGATATATTACCTGTAGTAATGATGCTAGTGGCGAATTTTGTTAACATGAGCATTTTATGTTACCAACTTGCAGAAGACCAAGAAAAGCTAAGTTTGGCTGCGGCTGAAACTAAGACAGAAGGTGAGCCTGTTATGTGTCAGAAGTGTAGTAGGGCTCTCTTGTAAGAACGTAATAACCCTTATGCATGATGACAGCAGACGAACAAATTTCACCACCGAGCCTCGCTTTTAAAATGCAAATTGCAATTTTTTTTGTGGACAAATTTCCTAGGCAGCAAAGATGAAAAGACCACCCCCGTGAAAACAACACGAAGGAACCTTGGAGGTTTGAGAAAATTCATCGCAAATGAGGCTTGGTGGTGAATTTTGAGCTCACGATGTAATCATGCATAAGGCCTATTCTGTTGCTTGTTTAATGTTAGCAACTCGATGGGGGCTTTGTTTCTGTTGTTTTGTTCTATTGTCCTCTCAAAAGAGTTTAAAGCCACTCATGCGAGACCTTACAAAGGCTACCGACCCGACCCTTATGTGTGGCTATATCCTTATACCCTTATACCCCTTAAACCCCTTATACCCTTATACATTTATACCCCTTATACCCTTACACCCCTTATACCCTTAAACTCCTTATACCCTTATACCCTTATACCCCTTATACCCTTATACATTTGTACCCCTTATACCCTTACACCCCTTATACCCTTAAACTCCTTGTACCCTTATACCCTTATACCCTTATACCGTTATACACTTACACCCCTTATACCCTTACACCCCTTATACCCTTATATACCCTTATACCCTTATACCCTAATACCCTAATACCCTTATACCCCTTATACCCTCATACCCTTATACCCCTTATACCCTTATATACCCTTATACCCCTATACCCTAATACCCTTATACCCCTTATACCCTCATACCCTTATACCCCTTATACCCTTACACCCTTATACCCTTATACCCCTTATACCCCTTATACCCTTATACCCCTTATACCCTTATACCCTTATACCCCTTATACCCTTATACCCCTTATACCCTTATACCCTTATACCCCTTATACCCTTATACCCCTTATACCCTTATACCCCTTATACCCCTTATACCCTTATACCCCTTATACCCCTTATACCCCTTATACCCTTATACCCTTATACCCTTATACCCCTTATACCCCTTATACCCCTTATACCCCTTATACCCCTTATACCCTTATACCCCTTATACCCTTATACCCTTATACCCCTTATACCCCTTATACCCCTTATACCCCTTATACCCTTATACCCCTTATACCCTTATACCCTTATACCCTTATACCCTTATACCCTTATACCCTTATACCCTTATACCCTTATACCCCTTATACCCTTATACCCTTATACCCTTATACCCCTTATACCCCTTATACCCTTATACCCCTTATACCCCTTATACCCTTATACCCTTATACCCCTTATACCCTTATACCCCTTATACTCTTATACCCCTTATTCCCATTATACCCCTTATACCCCTTATACCCCTTATACCCCTTATACCCTTATACCCTTATACCCTTATACCCCTTATACCCTTATACCCTTATACCCTTATACCCTTATACCCCTTATACCCTTATACCCCTTATACCCCTTATACCCTTACACCCCTTATACCCTTACACCCCTTATACCCTTATACCCCTTATACCCTTATACCCCTTATACTCTTATACCCCTTATTCCCATTATACCCCTTATACCCCTTATACCCCTTATACCCTTATACCCTTATACCCTTATACCCCTTATACCCTTATACCCTTATACCCCTTATACCCTTATACCCCTTATACCCCTTATACCCTTATACCCCTTATACCCCTTATACCCTTATACCCTTATACCCCTTATACCCCTTATACCCCTTATACCCCTTATACCCTTATACCCCTTATACCCCTTATACCCTTACACCCCTTATACCCTTACACCCCTTATACCCTTATACCCCTTATACCCTTATACCCTTATACCCCTTATACCCTTATACCCTTATACCCCTTATACCCTTATACCCTTATACCCTTATACCCTTATACCCCTTATACCCTTATACCCCTTATACCCTTATACCCCTTATACCCCTTATACCCTTATACCCTTATACCCCTTATACCCTTATACCCTTATACCCCTTATACCCTTATACCCTTATACCCCTTATACCCTTATACCCTTATACCCCTTATTCCCATTATACCCTTATACCCCTTATACCCCTTATACCCCTTATACCCCTTATACCCTTATACCCTTATACCCCTTATACCCTTATACCCCTTATTCCCATTATACCCTTATACCCTTGTACCCCTTATACCTATGATCAATCTATGATCAACTGTATGTCTATCTTATGAAGAATAATCTTCTTTCCAAACATCAGTCTGGTTTCTGTGCGGTTCACTGGATAGTTACGGCTCTACTTGAGGCAACCGATAGCTGGGCTCTTGATATAGACTGTGGATTGATCAATGCCGTTGTTTTCTTAGATTTAAAGAAGGTATTCGATACAGTCAACCATGAGATTCTCTTATGCAAGCTTCGTTCGTACGGAATTTGTTTTAAATTATCAAAAAAATTGTCGCGACTTCGCCCAATATTCAAGAATTTATTTTCTCCAAAGAAGCGGCCAATATAATGTGGTAATGCTGCCTCAAAATCACCTTTAGTCTATACTTATTTCCCAAGCCTGGGGAAGGAAAGCACATTTCAGTGAGGCCAAATTGAAATCCCCCAAATGCCTCTTTCATTTGTATTTGTTTTCATTTGCAGCTTGCTTTTCATGATTTGTACAATGTATTATGTTTTGTTAAAATAGAATTGCAAAACTCAAAAACAAAAGCAGCAATGTAAAGTTTTGTAAAAAAAGCTGCAGCACTTGCATGGATACACCAATTATTGACTTTGTTTGACCATAAATAGTATTCTTTCTCAGTCACGACCTGATCACTTTGCTGAACGCTTTATTTCAAAAATGGGATTGGTATTAGACAATATTAGTGTCATAGAAAATGTCTGCCCCCAAACCCCTCCCCTAAATTTCTACAATTAAGTCCACCCCCCCCCCCGTCTTCTCCAACCACCCCAACCCCCCGGATCGACCATGGCAAATTTTATCCTGGGCTGCTAAAAAAATGGCTTGGGCTCCTAATTTTTGAAGTTAGGAGCCCAAAGGGCTCCTTAAAATTTCCTTAGGCAACAGCCTTGGGCTTCTTCAAAAAGCTGGCTTTATTGTTATGAGTCACTTTTTACTTACATGCTACCAATTCCTTCGTTGGGCAACAAATGCTGCGTCTTTGTATCAAAACGTATTGGACTTACAGTGTTGAAAATTTAAAAAAGGCTGTACATATTAATTTTAGAGAGTAGGTTCTGTAAAGTTTTGTAAACCAAGAGTTTAGAACACATTGACAGAGTTGTCGTAGAAGTTTGATAATAACAATACTTCTTATCTTTTGTTTTGGCAGATGAGACAACAAGTGGTGAAATCAAAACTGATGAGAAGTCAGCGAAGAAGACAGCGAAAAAGGAGTCTACCACAGGTCGTGGCCGAGGGAGGCCAAAGAAAAAAGAAACGAACCACAGTGAAAGTGATGGTAATTTTTCAAAATAAGTTACTGTTTAAGTCCACTCCTTGCATAATGAAATGGTAGGGACGTGGGTCTATTTGTCTAGTAACCGTAAAACCAGCTAAAAGGGGCCAATCTGGATACGACAATCTTTGTGTTAGACTGGGACAAACTGGTTGCTTCAAGTTACTTGGCTGGTCTTGCTGATGTAGCATTGTTCAATAAAGAAGAGAATAGCATTGAAGTAGATTAAATATGTTGTTCTCTCTTTGCTTGCAGGCGATGCAGTCTCGCCAAATTCAGAGCAGTTCTTTTTGCAGGTACGTTTTGAGCACAGCGACAAGTGTTCATTTTGTACTTCCAAGAATGTTATGAGAAGAGCTCTTGTGAAAGTCACTTGTAACTTGTCTTTTTCTTTCTCTGTTCTCCAGGACCGTGTTTGTGCCAGCTTACCTGGCTTACCAAAGTGTAGGGATTGCCGGGATGTTGTTGGCCAGAAGACAGGGTTAGAATGTTGCAGATTTAATTCGTTCAGAAGGTGCGTCAGTAGTTCGTGTTAAAGCGCGACTTAGTAAACTTACCTAGCTTGTTCGAGCCGTCCTAGGGAATATTGACCCTCGGTGGTTTTTGTACAGAACCCGATCGATCCATACTGCCACGACCTCGGGCCAATATTCCCCAGTAGGGCTCTCGCGCTCGGTTGGTAAGAGGTACATGTACAATCCCAGTTGGTCTTATGGTGCAGCGAAGATAAGTTCTAATACAGTCTAATTAATTCCTCATCTCTTGGACGAAGGTTAAAGAAAAAGAAAAACGGTACCATCTTAACTGCTGGATTCCAGTTACCTGAATATGCAGCCGCTGAAGACTTCTTTCCTTGGGTGGCGCATGACAAAGGTTAGTAAAGCTTTCAGTTGCATTCACTTTATGGTAAAACTATACGTAACAAACTTTAAGACCGACCACATGTCATGAAGAATTCGAATTCCATAAGGTAACACTTGAGAATCTTAGTTTTGATTTACTAGATTTTTCAGTTGCTTCAAGATTTTTCAGTTACTTCAACCCTACCAAACGGGAGCCAATTACTTAAAGAAAAAAGAAGGAAACTTGCGAGGAGAAATAAACTTTTTTAAAGAAGACTTAGGCGAACGAGGATGACACAGGAAAACCGAAATAACATTTTTTTTTATTTTATACGTTTTTATTAGTCTTCACTTCATAATTTTTTATGGACTGAGGCTGATCTTGAAAGTTGTTTTATTTTTGTAATAGTTGAAAGGCTTGACAAGAAGACCTCTCTTTACATCTTGAGTAATGTTGGGAATCAGTTTTGCTCAGTGATGCAAGAAGAAAAGAAAGCATTTGCGTTTGCTGCAACAGATGGTAAGCAAGGTAAGCCAATCCTTTTCATACGTTTTATAAACGAAGGAATACCTCTAGTCTCCTCTTTTTATACTAAACTGTTTTCACTTCGTTGGATTTTTTTTTCTATTAGAAAGAAGGTAGCATTTGAAGTTTACAGGAAAAATTATGTAAATGAGTTTAAGACACTTACAGGATATTAGGAAACCATAAAGGAACAAGGATGGTTAAGAATGGAGAAGATTAACTCGGATTGTAAATGACGAACTTGGAAAATTTAGGCTAAACTTTTCAAGATGCGCAGACAATGACCTAGTTCCTTTAAGGCCATTCCACTGAAATAGCACCTGCGCTGGGATTTTTGTGAAACTCTGCCTATTGATTGTTTATATTCTAGGAACTTAAATTTTCAAATAAAAATGAGGGGTCCCCATGTTCGTTTAGGAGCAACAGCACCTTGTTTATACCCAATAAATCCTTATAATAGCACCATGATTGTAGTCACGATTGCTTGCTAAATTCACGTTTCCGACGATTGTTTTTTTGTTCTACACTGAGAATTGGTCCATATTTATTTTACACAGAGAAAGTTATTACTCAATTCAAAACAACAGAAAAAAATGACAGGTCACCATACTCGTTTGCGAGAAAATGACGATTTACCTCTATGGCGAGGTCCAGCTGTAAAGAAAGAGCCGCCATTCTTTAATGCGCGCGCGCTAATCACGCATGAAATTATGCGCAGTAGGGATGCGCAATGCAATACTGTGGAGTGACCTTAATTGTGAGATCAGTCTGGCTGGAGGTAAAATGCAAGCAATGTTGCTGTCTTAGGATTTGTTTTGTTTTTTTTCTTAGTGTCCGTCGCTTATAAACGAGCAGTTCAAGGTGTAAGAGAGATGTGCGATGTGTGTGCGACCACCATCTTCAACATGCACTGGGTGTGTCACAGGTGTGGTTTTGGCGTGTGCCTGGATTGTTACAACTTGCGCGTCCAGGAGAGAGAGCGACAGTCTGGTAAGGCTTACTTTAATGTGCGTCGGTTACGAGTGATCAGCTCTGTTCACATCGATGCAGGGTGGCCGAGTTGTTAGGGCGCCAGCACTTGAAATCCGGAGTTTGCGAGTTCAAGTCCCGCCCTGACCACTAAGCTGGAGTTGTTTCTTGGTAGACCCTAGTTCAACTCCTAGGTCATGCTTGTAAATAGCCAACTGATCTGCCTCCCGCAAGTTGAGATTTTTAAGCCTACTATGTTTAGTAGATATCATAGTATTTGTTTATTTCAGTTAAATTGGGCATGCCTGTGAACCAGCAAGGTGTAGCTATAAGCGCACTGACCACCATAAACAACAACGTCTGTTTTTTGTTAAGGGGCAGGGGAAGGGCTTGCTGTGCCACTGCATCCCTGTCTTTATGGGCGTAGCAAAACTAACTTCCACGTGCCAAACAAGAATTCTATAGATTCCTTCTGTGTAGACCCAGTAAGGTGTATGTAAGAGCTATTAACCCCTGTCATTCCTTTAGCCACGTTTTTCTTTCTTGTCTACAGGCCTTGTTGGAAAGCGAGTGTTCGAGTTCAAATGGGTTATGTGCTGTCCGGGAATTTGTCATCAACCAAAGTACTTGTCAGTGGCTCAGATTATACCTAAGACAGGTAAATATCTAGGTTATTGACCTTGTGTGCTCGTAGCCTACTGCAAGCCAAAAATAAATATGAAGTATTGTTAACTCTTATCGCTCTTTTAATGCCGTGTGGTGGAAAATATTCTAATTGAAACAGTCTACACGGACGCATAATAAAATGTTGGTCGCTCGTAAACTAATAAGCTTGAGACTTTTATTAGACCAAAGAGACGTGACCTGCAGGAATACATGGATCAAAAGTATCCTAACGTATCGTTAGATTAGAGCTTTACTGATTTAATTCTTGATTTAGCTGCCTCGTTGAATAAAAATTACGCTTGCCATTTTTTAACCTTCCACAGTTTTGTCTGACCTTGGCGACGAACTGCATAGAGCAAGAGACGTCTGGAGGATTGGCAAAACATGTCCTTGTAAGTCAGTTGGTGGCGATGAGGACAACAATGAATCTGGTGCTAAAATAACTGAACTTCCCAATGAGGATGGAAGCAATGGCGTCACTCCTAGTGGGGAAGAAGCAAGTAATTCCACTGTGACAACGGAAACCTCGTCTATTGCTTCTTCAAACCAAACTGGTGGTGCAGCGGACAGCGAATCTAGCTTTGATGACGATGTGAACCTGATCTGCGATGAAAAATTAGGCGTAGAATCACCGGCGGATCACGAACAAGAGTGGCTAACCGAGGAAAAACGACGGAACCACTTCACCAAAAAGGCCGGATTCGGTTTAGTTGAAGCCAAGCCGCAGAGAGATAAGAAGGTCTCGTCGGGTTTGAGTCTTCTTATGGATTACAACTCATCAGCGGAGGCCTCCCCTTGCGACTCGCCCGTCAAAGACGTTAAACCTGCGACTGGAATGTTCAATTTTTCCTTGGGCGGGGGTGGTCTCTGTGGTCTTGACCTGCTTGTGCTCGCTTGTGAGAGAAATGGAGAGTATTTTAACAGCATCAGTTTGAACACTGAGAGCAAAAAGGAAGTAGAAAAACCAAAGCCAGCGCCACAGAGCAAGCAAGGAACCAAGGAGATTAGAAATGGTAATAGTTATATTAAGCTAAGTGGGTTGGATTTGGAACCGTTTGTCTTCTTCGCCATCTCTCAGGTGTTACCTCAAAATACTGTTCTTTCCCGAGAGTGAGAGATTTATTACACATATTATTAACGTCGTGGTTTAGGTCCGTACCGAAAGATACGGGTCTTCGCTTTGTCTCGTCGACTTAAGGCGCTCGCGCGTCACACTTGGACAGAAAGACTGGCTTCCTATCTTATAGTACAGATCTAGAACTCGATTAGTCCACGTTTTGCTGCCCTTTCATTCGCGTCTTTCATGCTAACCATGTTCATGTTATCAGTTTCTGTCCCAGTTGCCACACCCAGTGAACCGACCAGTGCTGAGAGCTCGGTTGAGGTGCGACAGCATACAGTGCCACCTACCCCTGATTCGTTGGATGCCGATGCTTGCGCGGGTGTACCACATTCATGGCTATGTGATGGCCGCTTGCTGAGACTACACGATCCTAGGGCGCCTGGAAACATAAAAGCGTTCGAGTCTCGATGGAAAAAGGGCGAGGTATTTGTCTCAGTCTATATTGGTAGAGCTGCCCGTTATTGAGTCGTGGAAGTTTTCCAAGTGGTTTTCAACACCAGACATCCAGACATTCATTTTCGCGCGTGTGAGCCTGTGTATTTTGGATGGGTAGGGTATAGGGATGTAGATAAGGGAGCCTGTCTAACGTCTAACAGCCCAGTGTCACATAACTAAGTGATTTAAACTGTAACTGATATTTTTAAAGTTACACTCGGTCTCCAGCTTTGCTGCTTTTTCAAAAGAAAGGTTACGTTACTCACAGGTTACTGTATTCACTGGAGAAATTGGTTGTTAACAGGTTATCCATTAGATATCAACTTTTCCCGTTATCCACTCTTTGAACAACAGAGACCCGAACACAAAAAACAAAGTCGATGAGCAGCGGAGCCGTCCGCTTCTAGGTAATACTGTAGAATCCAAAACTCTTCAGAACCTTTCACGATTGTTTTGTTTTTGGTTTCAGCCTGTTCTGGTCAGCCAAGTGGACAAGTATCTGAATCTGGACATCTGGACTCCAAAATCATTTGGCGAGGAGTTTGGTAAGTTTTCTTTTGAATGCCACAGCAATAAAACTACTTGAATGTGAATGTTAAATGTTAAGAAAGATAGCACTGAAAAAGTTCGGCTTTTTTTGTGCAAAGAATAAAAGTTAGCAGTAGAACAAGATGTCATGGCTATGGGTAGCTAATTCCCCAATGTTTTTTTTTGTTTTTATGCAAGATTGAAAAATGAACATGTATTTTTGTTTCCTCTTCAGGCGATGAAATATCCGATGTGGTAAACTGTAGAAATGGCGTGGTGGTGGAACGGTTTAAAGTTGGCGATTTCTGGCAGGGTTTTGAGAGCATAAAAGGTTTGTTTGCGTCATAAGTTTATTAAACCTTTTTGAAATAAATCATTCATAACACACTACTTACTCTACACATATATGTTACTTACCATAATACTGCTAACAAAAATGTCAATTATTATTCAAAATAAGTAAGGAGGAATTTGCGGTTGTTGTGGCTGCTGCTGTCCCTTGTTAACCAGGTTACAAACCTTTCCAATTAGATCGTCCTTTGGATGGCAATGGCGAACCGATGTTATTAAAACTCAAGGTAAATATATTCTTTAATTATATGATTCCAAGAGTACATCATTGTAAAAACAGTGTCTTAGTCTTCTTGTCCGTCCCACTATAAAAGGCAATTTGCGTTACTACGACTCTTCCTCTCGTCTCATCGCTTCTGTGCGAGGAGAGCTCCATGTTTATCTTTGGGAAATCATTGTCTAAGGCGTTGCCATATGGTTTGTGCATTGCAAAATACGAAATATCTTCTGTTTGATATATTTTCACTTGTTTTATTTTAGGACTGGCCGCCCAAAGACGACTTCAGTGAAAAGTTACCGACCCGGTAATTGTTTTTATATCGTGCATTTTTTATTTATCGCAAAATAGCAAACATGTTCATTGTTGTGTTCATCACATAATTTCGCTCATGTCCATATCTCAATCTTTACAGGTTTGAAGATCTGATGAACAATGTGCCGTTACCAGAATACACCAGACGGGACGGCTCAAGAAATTTAGTTTCAAGGTACTTGGAAGCTCTTGTTTGATGTCGCTGGCGTTCACACTAAATCTCCTTTTCCGTCATGATAACTTTTCTTGAGTAAAAAGGGCATTATCGACTAGTCTGTCATACTGTGTCCTCTCGCCGCAAATTTGTGACATCTTAAGAGTTACTGGAAAACGATAACTGTTTTGTCTCTCTCAAGGTTACCAGACTTCTTTGTCAAACCGGATCTGGGCCCAAAGATGTACAACGCATATGGTAAGGGTTTAGTTTGTCATTTTCATCGCCATAAATGTTTGTTGGTATTTGCAAGCCTCTTCAGATGAGATACGTATTTGCGTTGCTTGAGCTTAGCAGTTGCTTCATAAAACCCTTGCAACTTGCTGGAACCCAATCAGAGCAAAAATCACAGTTATCTACTTCGAAATCCGAGACAAAATTCCAATCACGTGACCTTTCCCGCTCTTGGCATTGAGTGAATCAGGTGACTGGTACACGTTTCTATTCACGTTATGATTGGGTAATGTTGATACTCATGGGCTTTGTGGTCATCGCTTAAGCGATAGTCAAGTGCTCCATTTTCAATACTGAGTGTTATGGTTTGGTGATTTTCGTTTTTGTTTTCTTTTTAATTGTAGGTTCCGCGGCTTGTCCAAAGGAAGGCACGACGAACCTTCATCTTGACATGTCAGATGCTGTCAACATCATGGTTAGTAGTCACAGAGGTTTATTTGTCAGTAACTTTGTGAGAAGCCAGGCTGGTTAGAGGCAAAGCACACCACTGAGAGTAATCTGTTATGGTAACTTCGACGATCAGTCACGTCTTTGCATCTTTCACTTGCACTCTGCATCTATCTTTGCGTCATGCACCTTCACGCGTTCCATATAAAGTTAAAACATTTGCCCACTCTGAATTCTAGACAACTGTAAAATTCCAGACAAAATTTGCTCCTCATTGATATGGCCTTTATATCAGAAGCAGTATTTATGCTAATTTACTCAAGTGATCAGTGTCCTTATTCTCTTGACTTTCATGCCTCTTGTAGCTTCATTATATTTTGATAAGAAATCATATGCTGGTCACATAAGTTATCTCTATATTGTGTGCCAATGGAAATAAAGAGTTTGTTGTGTCGTAGGTTTACGTCGGTGTTCCAAAAGATCAAGGTGCTGGCGACAAAGAAAGACAAGGTATGATTTGAAATCTATTTTGTGGAGTTTATTACAGTGCATTTTTTCCTCTGTCGTTACAAATTTCATGTTCCTCTTTTTAAGACGCCATAAAAGCAGTGGATGAGGCTTGCGACGAATCACAGAGAAGACGCGTGCGCCAAGAAACCGCCAGAATAGTAAGCTATACTCGTTCCTTTCTATCGAGATTTCCGGCATACTTTCCGCGTTTTTCTTATGAATCTCTGACACTACTGTACTTAAAGGTACCGTAAGCTTCGGTACCAAGGAATCTTTGCTTTTTTCTCTGCCTGGAGCATAGTTTATTCGCAGCATAGTTTGTAATTTCAATGTTGTGCGTGGTTTTCTTTCAGGGGGCTCTATGGCACATCTATGCCGCTGAAGATGCCGACAAAATCAGGGACTGCCTCCGCGCGGTGAGTTGGTATCTTTATCCTTTTGCTGTCAAGCTCTTTAAATCTTTAATCTTTGATCATTCTTTAGACACGGTAAAAATTCATCAGGGTTTACAAATATATCATTACAAATTCATTTACTATATGAAAAGATGAACCTAGATGAACCTCGCTACGACCATACCCTTCAAGAATCAAGTGGATATTTGGGGAACTCTTCTCTTTTTTAGTGGGATGATAGGAATGGGAAGTCCATGAAGATGTTATGTTGATTTCAAGGAGTTCTCGGCACGAGGAAGATTGTTTTAAGAACTACGCAGCAACCATTTTATTCGCACGTAGAGAAAATTGATTTCTTTTTTCTTATTCAGGTGGCCAAAGAACGTAAGATGAAATACTCCGCTCATCATGACCCGATACATGACCAGGTACATGCAACGATCTTTTAACTATAATATTACCGGTAGGAAATTGAAAGGCACTACTCACTCATTAGCTTTTGTCAAGAAAGAGAAGAGGAGGGGAGGGGGAATACCTTATATGCTTTTGCCTTCTGTCAACCTCTATCTCTAGATAAGATGAGCTTATTTTAATTGAAAAAAGGTCCTTTCAAAACCTCCTCCAATGTGGAAGTACTGTATTGAATTTATAGAATTTGTTTGGTGAATCTTTGGGGGGGCTGTTGACAATTTTTCTGCTCTTTTTTGTGTGTAGTGTTTTTATCTGGATCATGACATCAGGCAGCGGCTAAAGAAGGAGTATGGAGTGGAGGGCTGGGCCATCTGTCAGTGTTTAGGTGACTCTGTTTTCATTCCAGCTGGAGCGCCTCATCAGGTATCTTGTGTTTATTTTACTCACACCTAATTAAGCGGTTCTCTGGTAAAGGAAAGAACGAGTGTGAAACATAGACCTTTTTCGTATTCTCGGTAGTGGACTAGGACTAGCTTGCAACTGAGGCTTACGCGGGGAGTCTATTCGAATGTTAATTTCAGTAATCTCTTTTTCATGATGTTTGCCCGCATAAGCCTCCATTGCGAGCTAGTTTCAGTCCGACGGTGGTATAATGGTTGATGCGTAGGAATCCGTGGGATGTCTTCGCTGGCGTGTTTTTAGGGTCCTCCTCTGTTATTCTTGAGTAAGACACTCCAGTGAGGTGTACATATGGGTACCGACGAACTAAAAAGGCTTTCTAGCAAAGAGTGATATTCGATGGACTAACACAGAAGGGAGGGGATGGAAGGATAGTCATGTTGCTTAGCAACACCCTCCAGAAAGACGTTTAAGAGTTGACCGGAGGGATTCCTCATGACGCAGCTCTATACAGATCCTTGTATTGTCGCTGATAAATTGCTGCTTGCGCGTCAAAAAACAAGGCCCAGTAACAACCAATCAGACACTACACGTAGGAGGACATGTAACTTTTTCTTTCCATTTAAGATAACTTTTCATTAATAATCAAGTCAGTGATCGAGTTACGTCTGCTTCCAGGTGCGAAATCTGTATAGCTGTGTGAAGGTGGCCGAGGACTTTGTGTCTCCCGAGGTATGATCTGTATAAGAAACAGCAGATTTTGTCGTTGTTCGTTTGTCGATTCTTAGTCATGCCTTTGACGACGTTATAGCGACGTGAAGTCAACACATCAGCATTCTAATGGCTTGTTTTGTTTGATTTTTTAGCGTATTGATCACTGTTTCCGGATGACTCAGGAGTTTCGTCACTTGTCAGACAAACACACAAACCATGAGGACAAGCTTCAGGTAAATCCTGTCACTTCATTCTCCGTACAAGCTCCATCACCAGCTGCTGTTCGGTAAAGAGGATCGTAGACCAGACTTGAGAGGGCGGCGGAAATCGAGCTCCAACAGGATCGTTTATTAAACAATTCTTGCCACAGCTTAATTGTTGTGAATTTCGATCGTTGTAGTTTCTAGTGCGAAAACATTTTGACTTGGCTTTGCAAACGTGGTCACGTGTTGCACTAGTACTCGACAGTTACTGCTGCGCTATTTGTGACGTTATTTGTGAAAGTCGGTTACATGGTACAACGGTTGTGCGGACGACTGATCTGGGAGTTGTTATAATGATGTACAGATTGTAGTCCACCTGCGTTCTGACCCATATTTCTTATTAGATTGCTGCTTCGCCGAGTAGCATTTTGTCATAAAATATCTATGGAATTTAACGCTATGTATTTTTCTCTCCTTTGGTCTGCCGGACCTCAGATTTAAATTTGAGAAGTCTGTGTTTTCTTTGCAGGTGAAAAACATCATCTACCATGCCGTCAAGGACGCGCTCAACTCGCTTAAACATTACGAACGCGAGCAAAGCTCAACCGAGGGACGGATGGAAAATGATGCAGTACTCTGAACCGTGCTCATGGAATTCTGTTTTGTTATTTAGTCAAAAACTGGTTACTAAGCAACATTACTGACCAAATTACCGCGATTGTGGGCTCTATTTTTCAGTGTGATGTGTCCACTAGTTCAATATAAACAAGTAATTGTCTTTTTTTTAAAGAAATTTTCATCATACATCTACGTTTAATCCAAGCATGATTATTTTATCCACAGAAAGCACCAAACATTAGGTTTTAGTGCGATTTATAGAATATAATCAGAGTATATTGTCTAATGTCTGAAATCAAAGTATTACCGTTGAGCCATTAGTGTTTTTTTCTGCCCTACTTGAGAGTGTTTGTCGGAGATTTAGTTGTAACTATTGTATAGAAAAGCTCGAAGAACTCCAAGTAATAGATTTGTATCGTGTTTCTGTCATACTGTACAGTGCAACACGTGAAACAAAGTAAAAACGGGGTTCAGGTTTTTTCGCCGAGAACTTTTACCGCGATATAGCATCTAAACATGTAGATATTATTTCATAGTGTGAACCAATCAAGTAATGATTTTCTTTCATACTGCTACAGTAGCTTGTAAAGTCGTTTCTTTAAACCGTAAACGTCATACTTAATTACTAGTAGTCGGTTGAGTGTTATTTTGATCGTTGCATTTCATCATTGTGTCATTTTTAATGGACATTATTTTCAGAATCGTCTCTTTGACAGTGAGTTTGTGATACACACGAGATGATCAAGTCGCCGGTTTACGGTGTTAAACCGTAGTGAAATAGAAATTAAAGGCTCCCAGAGATTGCGAACATTATTTGATGTCGACAGTAGTGATGGGTTTATACGCTATTAGAGGAGTGTTAAGTGTTTTTAACTTTTCTATTTATTCTCGTGATCAAGGTTGAGCAAACACTAATGAAAACTCTCGAACTGAATTCCAAGTTTTCTGGTAGCTGTGAGAACACCTGATCGCAGAAGATGGGTCTCAATATGGAATCTTAGTTTTTTTTCACAGAACATGGTTTTATAGCGAGATGATGGCAGGGTGTAAATAGCATAACTAGAGCCTTCTTTGCATTGGTTTGTATATTTTCTGCTTTGTTATTCAACATAATATGTATTCAGCAGATATTTGACGTACATTTTTTGGCTGCTCGATAATAAAGGTATTTTTGTACGGACATGCAAAATTAAAGTGTTTTCATTGTCGAAAAACTCTTTGGTTGATTGTGGCCTGGGACGGGACAGTGAATTGAGCCCTTGACGTGAGGGAATGGGATCTGGGACCAACTTGTGTACAATCTGTAGGGGAAAAGACGGCGGCTGATTATTTCACCACAATGCCTTGAAGAGGGGGCCCTCGGCCGATTTTGAAATTAATCGTCTGATTGCTGCGCTTGAATTGTTTTACTAATCGCTTGTTTCAGCCAAATGATCTACTGCTTTTCCATTTCAACGTTGCCTTGTACAATTCAAAAATGTATCGCATCATAACTCCCTTATTTTTCCAATCTTCAATCAGAAGTTGCTGTTATTTTTTTGTTGCTGAAAAAAACTGAAAACTCATTTCCCGTAGTCTGCACGGAAGGACTTTCGATGGTGACAAATGAGGAACACCATCTCGTTATTTCAGGAGGGTTTAAGCCTTCCTGTATTAAAGCAAGATTGGCGGCTTTCATTTTTTTTTATGAGCGGCTTAATACTATTCAACCGAGCTATCCACCGAGCCAAACCATACATGGCAATTTAAACGGCCTGTTGGTTAACCAGATGTCGTTAACCAAGATGAATAATCTCCTTTAGATGAATTAACCAAACTAGTAAATAGCTACATTAGCTCACGCGATAAGCAAACTGAGTGATAATCACCCAATCAGAGCGCAACAAAACGCCACTTCCTTACAGCAAACAGCTTTCTACTCTATGTGACTCGAGGTTAACCATTTGTTCCGCTGTTCCGTCTGACAAAGCCATATTGGGCTGATACGCTGCCAAGGCTTCAGTCTTTATCCGTGTAAGGGATGAAACTGCCAAATGAACAGTTTGTTATTTTCATCCAAGCGGATTTTCCGGATGCGTTACATCTACTCAACTGTAAGTTAATAGCGAGGATTTGCGGATTTTTCCCCTTCATGTTAACCTTATCTCCCAGCATCTGTCTAAGGCACTTTCCTGGGACTACATTATGTACTCAGTAAGTCTTTAGTACAATCACAAATAATTAACGCACGGATTTTTCCCCGTCATGTTAACCTTATCTCCCAGCATCTGTCTAAGACACTTTCCTGGGACTACATTATGTACTCAGTAAGTCTTTAGTACAATCACAAATAATTAACGCACGAACCAGCACAGCGTGATAAATCCGGCTTTACTCTAGTCGCGCAGTCTGCTCGACCAAGTCACACCCAAATTTTTTCGTCTTGTGCTTCGCGCACGTTCTCGCGCGCTTGCTTGCATATCGCGATTCGTCCCCGCTAATCGTCCTGTTCTGTAGGTTAGGAAAGATCAAGCTGCAAATCTTCTTCCCTTGTAGCATGGTAAATTTCAATGTTAAAAAAAGATTTCGATCTACTGAAATCGTACCAAGCCCCCATTGTAGCACAAAACGTCAGCTAGGCAACTTGCCTTCAGTCGACGAATCTTTGCGGAAAGCAGTGTCTTCAGTTTTATTTTTTACCTGGGTTATTGAAAGGAGCAGTTGTAAGATAAAAGCGCTGAGCATAAAACCTTTTTCCAGCTATGAAGATAATGGGTCAGAAAATAATCAAATACGATATGCCTTGCGCTAGACTGCAAATAAAACAGATCATCTTTTGTCGTGTCTCTCCCAGCTCCCTTAAGTAATCCCGTCCCGGTTGACGACTGTAAGTTCTCTTTCCAAATTTCCAGATTATATTGCCAAATCCCAGAGAATATAAAAATAAATTGGATAGAACCATTTCTAGGAGCATGGTATCTAGAGAAAGTATTTTTTTGGGAGAAATCCGACAGGATTTCAAAGATGGAAGTGGATTACAGATCATCATATGAATCGTGACTGCCATCCTGGTGAATCTTCTATGTTCTAGTAATTAACTTTGACAAATTTCACAACTTTTTCTAGCACACTTTAAACTTCGACAAACTTTTTTGAAGTTTTGCCGGGGCTTTTCTGGTGAACATTTTATTATTGCTTGCAGACGATTTTCCAGCCACCGTTTTCCATTTTGTGTTCAAAAATTGATCAGGAAATGCTGGTGTAAAGAATTTGAAAATCTGACATTTAGATGAAAGTGGAATAGTCTTGAAGATGACAGAGATGATAATACGATGTCAAACTATAGTATTGCACTATCGCTCTTTACATTGATGCAATGGCTGATGCAAGAAAATGTAAATGCAAAGAGCTTTCCTTTTGTCCGAAATTTGAACGTATGAACATTTTCAAAGGTACAAAAAGTGGCAACAAAATAATTGACAAAAGAATCAGAAAAAGCTGTATTCTTTAATTAATGCAACTGGTTGTTTATCCTCATTCATACACAAAGTGATACAAGTCTTAAAAACCGTTTACTTTATTCATGCAAACATTTACTGACCAAACGTCACCCAGTCAATGCAAAGGAATGGATGATGTTGTTCCATATGTTAGAAAACCGGTTAAATAAACCAGTCTTGATATTTACAAATAAATACAAATAATGAAATGGAACGAGCAAGTTTATAATGCTTGAAAACCTAAACTGCATTTACACCTCTCGCGATTAAGAAATGAAGAAAAACATGTTATGTTTTCAATTATTTAGGAACTTTAATAACTGATAAATGATTGAATCTGCATTTCTTAAATCCCGCCTGCTCTATGTCAACTCTAATAGGAAAAGTTTTAACAGGTAATCCGTAAACAGCAGTTCATTCCTCTCTTTTCACTTAATGAGAATCATAGCCTTCTTGGTGATCATTTGAATTATAATACAATTCCCTGGGACACTATCTGATTCATGAAACTCAAGTAATGCCAAAAAATAAAACTCAAATGAAACATGCTGTAGCATAAAAGTGAAGGTGAAGAAGTTAAGCTCTATGTTCAAAAGCAGAGAAGTTTACAAAATAAACAGAACTTTTTTTTACTAAATAACCAAACTACATTCTGTTTGGTGTTATTATCAATGATCATTTGTTTTAGTAAAAATGTTGTCACATTCTAATGGCAGAATAATAATTCTTAACTCATACTGGTATTAAGGTTGCTAAAAAGACCACTCCCATGAATAGTGTGACTGTGATGAAAGGCGTCAGGATTTTCCACACTGGCCACAATGAATAAATTGAGCTGCAAAAAAAAAAAAAGGAAAAAAAGGACATTGACATGATGACGAATGCATGAGAAGTTCAAAGCAATAATAATAATGATCTACGTGCAACACCCTAAACAGTTGCCAAAATGCTTATCACATATAAAGACTCCTTCCATGGAAACCACTTCTCTGCACTGGTCTCCGTAGACTTATTAGGTTACTACAGTGTAGCTAGGGAACATTCGATCAGCTACTGTTAAACAGGAACTTCCCCTTCAATTACAGTTCCTTCACTCTAAATGTATTTAACCTCTGAAGAAAACCCTTCCTCTGAAGGGAAATTACACTGTATGTATGTCAGTTGATGTTATTAAGGGTTTCCTATTGACCACTAGGACTTTTTGTACACAATTTCCCTTGAATGATGGTGTCCTATTTAAGATACACTACCTAAAATTTCTTAATACCAGACAAGTAAACCTTACCAAATCATACCAGCAATAAATGATGCTGTGGCAATAGGAATGAGGTAAGGAGAATGTTTGTCCCAGTCTGTGATCTTCTTGTAGTAACTCAACCATAAGACACAGTAACATCCAATGCTCAAGTTTACTCCAATCAGGGCACCTCCAATATACAGCCACATCCTGAAGAAAAATGAAAAAAAAAGTCTTTCAGATAATTTCTCCAATGCTGAGGTCATCAGTAGCACTGAAATGACTTACTTTATTTTTTCTTGTACTTAGGTGCTTTTGGCAGCAAATAAATGCTTTCTGACCCTGTTAGTCCACAATAGATCACAAAACCCAATTTTTGCCCTCTTCATAGTGATTGCCCAGGTATCATGTTGTATTTCTGGCTGCACCACATGAACTACATAATTTGTTTACATCACATGATTTGGTGAACTACAGTACAACCGTTAAAGATGATTCAAGCTCATCATCACACAGGTTTTAACCACATGATTCACCAATAAAAGTGATCATGTGATAGCCAACCATGACATGTGTTACATGTGTTGAATCACCCCAAAGAGGGTGAAAATTTGTGGTATAGCAGTCAACTGGAAGAGTAGTATAAATCAGCACTGGCATTGAAAAGAATGAAACCACAAATAGTTATTTCTTTTTCCTTCTTTCACGTGCTAATTGGATTGTTGGTTACAAACCACCCTAGTAGAGGACGGGAAGGGAAGCTCTCATAGACTCTTCAAATAAGCTTAAATGATGTGATGTAACTGCTCATAGTACAAATGTACTACTTTGAGGTTAAGACGTTGGTAGCAACCGTTTTACTGTGAGAACTTTGCAGTTTGAGAGCTCTGTCTTGGCTTATCCCAAGCATGTGCTTGATTTAAGTCTTACTAGTAGTGACTGTTCTTTTACAACATATTCTCGCTTCGCTTACCTATATATTCTTGGATCAAACCTCACTGCAATATAAAAGTCGGTGTAATAGAATACAGCTATAGCTGCTACCATCCAAAATATAGAATGAGGATTTATGCGAGAAGTTCTTCCCGGTGCATTCTCCTTTAGAATCCTTTCTCCTTCTTCTTTTATCCTCTCTATAAATTCAAGCAAACACAGTAAGTTTGGGAAAGCTTGATTCCGTAAACTGTAAGAGATCAAAGAATGACGTTAAGTTCCTTACTGTCTAAATCAGCATCATATCGCCCTTCTCTGTAACGTAAAAATGCTGCCTGAAGATCTTCGTGCAGTTTCGAATGACCAAGAGAAGCCATTTTGTGCTACGCTGCTACAAAACAAAACAAAAATATCCTAACCCGACTCCCAGACAGTGGGTATTTTACTCGATCCTCTGACTATATCGTACAGTGGGCTCGGTAACTTGATCACAGACTCCGCGGATCACAGGAAGTACGTGGGTAAGGCAATGACGGGCGGCGAAAAGGAAGACGAAATGAGCTGCAAATGATATACAAATGATTTTATATCCCAGTCACGTTTATATGGAGGACATGTCTTCGCGTTGAAACGAAGAAATGAAGATGAATCTTTTTGTAATCTCTTGTGTGGTCCTCGTCGCTCACTTGAGTTTATTGCAAGTGAATGCAGGTAAGCTTATTTAGTGTGGCGCGCTGTTTTGTCTGTTTATTTCCCGTGTAAGTCTTATTAGTTATATTGGTTTCTTCTGGATTCGGGTATAGAAAACACAAAATTTTCTTTTTCTTTAGTATTCCGTGTAAGTTAACCATGAAATTATTTTTACATTTTAACTACGTATAGGTGCACATAGCAATTTTGACCGAGAGTTGCGAAGCTACGAATTTGTCTCACTTCATCAGCATCAACAAGACCGATGGAAGAGAGAGACTTCAAACAAATCGAATTCAGTGAGTGGGCCAACATCAGTCTGTAAAATTAAATTTTTACGGTTCTTTCCTTGGATGTTAAATATCTTTTTGTATGCCATTTTTATTGCACCTATGTTATAAAATCGACTTACTTGCGGGGCGCTTTCCTCGAGTAGAATTCTCGCCAGCATTGCAGCTCACTAGTTCTACATTTTTTTTGCTTTTAGGATGATCAAATTGGAAGAGCGATCTTTTCCGTGAGAGGATTCGGCAAGGATTTTGTCTTGGATGTCGTCCAAAACCGGTAAGCTTTTTAATATTCTGCTTGGACTGAGTGTTTTTTCCTTCTCTTAAGTTTCCGTGATGTTTCCGCTGGGGTTTAATATATCGTCTTATCAAAATTTTATTCTTGTTCCACAGCGTTCTACTATCTGCTAATTATTTGTCAAGATATTTCGATGCAGACGGTCGCGAAATTATCAGCAAGAATGAGGTTTGTTCATCCTTTGTGCTTGATAAATTTGATCATTCCATAGTTGACTTTTGTTAATGTAACGCGATTGAGGGATTTTCAGATAAATGGGCCGATATTTGCATAGTTGAAAGCCAAAAATCTCTCAAAATAGTCGCGATCAAACAGGGGTGTTTCTAAGGTTTGAATTTTAATTTGTTTGCATTGTAATAAGTTTCAATTCAAACTAAACCAGGAGGGGTTTTGTGAATGGTTTGGCGTGGTTTGACTGAGATAATTTTGGCAAAAGAGACTTGTGTCCGGTTGTTTTGTCGCGCAAGTGATATTTAAAAGCGTAAATTAAGTGACTTCCGATTTCTGCAATCTAATCAGCCGACGACAGCGGCGAAACAGGAGAATATACGCAAATGGCCACAGATCGTGTTGCGATTTAACAAGATGTATCTAGAGGTTCCTGTTGTTTTAGCGAGAGTTTTAAAATCCATTTTACAATCCATCCAGAAGCATCCCTCATCATGATCATTTTATTTTTTGCATTCATTCGATATGATTTCTGTAAAGGCGAGGGAATCACCCTTGTTATGCTGACATTACATCAAGTTGTGTCTTTCTCTTTGTCGACAGTTCAGTTGTAACCATATGAGGTCATAACTATGAATAGGAAAGGTTAATTAACATATTGACCAAAATATATAGGTGTGGTTAGCAGACGTGACATAAAGTTCCTCCATCCTCCATGTTCAGCAGAGGGCTGGCAGATGTCCACGTGATATGGCAATCGATTAAAAATAATATTTTTATTTGGCCCACTCACTTTTACTGAAAAAAAAAACAACATGGAATTTACTGCAGTGTAACACTTCAATGAATTCCTTGTATTATTTATTTATTTTTTTTTTTGCAATGGTGTTCAATAACAATTCTGTCTGCAACAAAGTTATAGGACTTCATTGCACTTACATGTAGTGTCTTCCAATGCCTGAGAGAAAATTTGTTTCTGTTGTACAAAAAGCTGTACATGGGCTAAGAAAACTGGCTTACTTTGTAGACCTTTCCATGGGTCAAGTGGCTTGAGTTTGAACCTTCTAAATTCAAGTGTGGACAGGAGCCATGAGAAAAAAAGCTGCAGGCGGTAGAGCAGGGTATGGAAAGTGGAGGTTCAAACTCCCATGTTGTGCAAGTTCAACCATGACATCAAGGGCCTGCGAGGCATACTTAGCTATTGCCGGTGTTACTAGATTACGTCTCTTAATGACAGCCCTGTGGTTTGTTTTTGTAGGGCAATGACAAAAATTGTTTCTATCAAGGAACTGTTCAAGGCGTGAAGAACTCAGTTGTGGCTATCAGCACATGTCAAGGAATTGAGTGGGTGATTCTTGAAAATTTGTTCCTAGTCATAAATTGTTGTGAAACTGAATACCAGTCTGAGAGTTTCGATTTGAATTTTACTGTCAAAGTATTATCAAATGTTATTTTCTTCTGATAATAGGACCCATAAATACTGTTGAGCTTGGTTTTCATTTCATATTGTTTTAGTACTTACTGTCAGTAGTGCAGTGGAGGTATTTATAGCAGCCTGATACTATTTTGATGTTTGTTTTTTTGTATTTTGATGCTTGTGTTTTTATGTCAGGAGAATTTTTGAAGTTAGCCTAGCCAGTTTTTTTTTTTAATCCAAAAATCCAACTCTCCAAAATTGTGCATTTTATACAGTGTAGTATATTTAAGCACTGTTTAAACTTTTTTTTTTTGTATGCATTTATTTTTAAGGGGAACGATTTACGATGGAAATGAGACTTACTATGTACAACCATTCCCTGGTGATATGAACAGGGTATGTTGTTCTAGTTTACATTTATTTACTAACTGTTATTAATAATGATAATTATTGCTAAACACAAAGAGTCTTAAAATGAACTGGGTCAATGCGTTATATAATAAATAAATATATATTGTTGATTTTGTACACAGCATATTATGTACCGCACTAAAGACCTGAGAACTGGTGATAAACGTTGTGGTTAGTTGTACATTTGTTTACTTCAGTTAATATAGTTAAAAAGTTATATTTGAATTGACCAGACTGAATTCAATATTGACCTGGTTACCAGTGGCTTTATAGGGGATCTGGATGGTGTGCGGTAATGTTGGTTAAATCAGTTTTCTCTGCTTTAGGCTCATTTTAACTCGGATAATGGGGTTTCTCATTTGTGCATTCCTGGATCTGTTTAGATGTTTGACAATGGCGTCATTCGTCACAAACTCAATGAGGCTGGAGTACTGGGAGACTGTACAACTCGATGTAATTTCAGACAGCTACATTTGGACACAAGCTATGAATGGACTTGCACTCTCAGCCTTAAATAAATCATTATCAGAGTTCAGTGGCTCACAGCCACTTTGTTCAGCTTATATCTCCGCTAAAAGTACATTTTGCAGATCTCGGATCTCAGCTGTCAGTTAAAAAACTCTACTCTCAGCTCAATATAGGTCACTTTCATGTTTATATTACTTTAATTTATATTTTCACCTTGCCCTTATGATAACATTATTTAAGAAAAAGAAAACATGTACTATCCTGTTTCTATCAAGTTGTAAAAACATGAGTGGACGTTTGGGAGAACAAGAAATGTTATGGGAACACGAGCCGTTAGGCGAGTGTTTCCACAGCTTTTTTTAGTTTTCCCAAACTATCACAAGTGTTTCTATAATTTCGTAGAAACACGGAGGACATATTTTCTCTTTCTTTTAGAAAACATCGTAACAAAAAAAAAAAAGAAAAGCAACTTTTTAAATTACTTTGATTATCAAAATGTGTACCATCATTACGTCGACAGCTCATGCTAGCTCCTGTGCTTCTATCAAGTTATAGAAACACAGTTTTAAACCAATCAGCGTGCTTATTTTGTTTGGGCTATTTCTAATTGCAGGTATTGCTTGCTTGTTAAGTGCCTTGTATTATTGAATTATCTTGTTAGGAGTAATGCTTTTGTTTTTTCTTCCTGATGAATTTAATTTTAAATTAACTGAACAGGAGTAAAACATTCTGATATTCCATCTTCTGTGGATGAGCTGGTTTCACTAAGAAAACACAGAGTGAGTTGACTGTATAGTTGAATAGCGATAACATTTTTGAAGAAATTATATCTTTATATTTAAAGAAACAATCTCATATCTAACAAGTGCAAGTAGAATAATTGTTTTAAGTAAAATGCACCCATAATATTGAAAACTAAAATGAAATAAAAATACAAACGCCCCAAAAAATTGCACATGTGTACGCTTACCACATTTGTAGACCATGGTACATTGTATAATGGTTCATATACCATGATGGTTAAGGCGATGAAAACTCTTGAATTGCATTAACCAATGATCCAGTGTTTAATAAATTATTTCAGTTATCATTCTAAAGGAGATCAAGAGTAGCCAAGAGTTCAAACTCTTGCTCTCATTATCTTGCTAAATCCAAAGCACTCTCCCTAAATTTTAGTCTACTTTTGGTTGCTCCCATCAAATTTGTACCTGCTCTTATATTTTGATTTATGATCTCAAGTTGTGTAAAATTCTCATGGATTAGTTGATTTTTGTCAACTGTTTTCCTCGTTTGGCAAGACTTAAATGTCATAATATTCTATGAGAACTCTTGGCAACTCCCTTCCTCAGTTGTTGTGCCCTGGGTTTATATTTCTCATAAGAACAGGCCTTTTGAGTATCTTGTGTACCTCATGTTAGCAAATGGAACTTGAAATATAATCTTGATCAAATTCTGCTATTCCTAGTACATGTAGGAATAGCTTAAAATATCACATAATGGTCACCCAACATAGTTCCCATATGTCTTAAAATGTTCGACTGGCAAGGGGTGTGAAAGGTTGTGGGTTTAAGACTACTAGGCAGGACATCATTAATTGGTGACATGCTTTATTACTGGCTGAATGATATCAATCTCATTCTATCTGACCTTGGTTTATGTTTCTAGACACGACGAAACATAGAAAGTGAAACAAAGTTTGTGGAATTACTTTTAGTCAATGATAACAGTCAGGTTAGAGTGGTTTTTTTAAATTTATAATTTATTATTATTTACTTTGTTGAAATCTTCTTAAAAGTTTGATATTACTTATAGATAATAAATTGTTGTTCACAACCTGATGGTTAAGATGATCTGAATTAAGTAAAGTTGCTGTCCTGACTACCTTAACTTTCAATATATAATATTTAATATGCTGCATTAATGTTCATTACAATGCTTGCATAAAATTTATAATATCTGGGTTACATTGATTGTATTTTTATCATTATAAAAACTAAATAGAAGCTGTTACAAGTCCTCTTACTCCCACAGTAGATTTTTGTTGTTATGGTCTTTTTTTTTTGTAATATCATTTTGTAGGATCTAATTTGATGTCATGTTTCTTTATAGTATTTGGATCTAAAGAGCAACAAGACAGCAGTAGAATACCGTTCAAAGATGATTACTAACCTTGTAGACTCTGTAAGTAACTGATTGTAATTCAGTCTGAGTATTTTCAGCCCCATCTTCCAGAGAACCTTTGAGTGGGTGGACTTACCAGATAGTTAACAAGTTCCTGACCTACGAAATCTTCTGTATATAGTGGTTGGACAAATACTATATGCTTGGCCAATTTGTATGAGTAGGTAGTATAAAGCACTCCAAAACCAGTTGCACCTAAACTATTTTAAAGAAAAATTACCTCATTCTGATAACTTATCACATTTTATCACACACTGTCAATTTCCTCCTCCTCTTCGTCTTCCTCCTCCTCCTCCTCCTTTAATTTAGGTTAGTAGTAAAGTTTTGGCTTGGTTTTCAGCTCTTCCGACCTTTCAATGTGCGTGTGGCTTTAACAGCTGTTGAAATATGGAGTCAGTCAGATAAAATCGTTGTCGACGAGGACTCAAACAAGTGTCTAGATAATTTTATGGTATACAGAAATAAAGAACTTGTCAAGACATATGATCATGATAATGCACAGCTGCTAACGTGAGTATTAATTATTAAGGCCAATGTATATGTACCATACATAAAATTGTTCCATATTTAAAGAGAGTGCAAATTGTTCCTTGGATGCTTTGCAGGTATATGAATAACTAGATAATAACTGTTTTGTAACTGTAGGTTATTATTATTGTACCCCTTTTAATTCAGCCACTAGCGAGCCACCAAATGATGTGGTCATGTTAAGGAAGTGGTTGTATTAATGTGGTTCTTGACTGTTGTTGCTGACTAAGCTTTTCTGTGGACAAAAAGGGAGTGGCTTGAACTGTGAGGAGACTATATTAATTAATGATTCAGAAGTGATTGCAATATACATGTAGGTTCTATCCCTGTTGTATGTTTCATATTACACATGTCAGTAATGCCATAGGTGGGTATTGGACTGTCAGGTGTAATTTTACGTACAATTTTTGATTGAACATTTTTTTCCAGGCACCGTGATTTTAAGGGTGCCACTGTTGGTAAAGCTTCAGTAATGGCCATGTGTGGAGAGAAATCAGGTGGTGTAGTGCAGGTATACATCATACCTACAGTATTATTTACACCCCAAGCAATAATTTGAAGTTATTTAGTACAATCCAAGCAAATGGACATCAATCATAATTGATTGCTTATCGACGCCCCTGTCAAAATGCTTAAGCACTGAGGCGGGGTAAAATATGAATAGGAGGAGGCTGTGAAGGTCAGAGATACATTAATTTATTATTAATCAGGATTTTGGCTGCCTGTACATTTTTACATTATAATCAGAATTTAGGCTGTTTTCTCATTTTGTTAGCTGTTAGCTCAGTCAGATCCCTGAAGATAAAAAAACTTAACAACATGTTGAGCTATGTTGTAGGTTGTAACTAAGCAAAGACATCTCAAAAAGATGGATACAAAGATTATACAGCATTATATGGTAAAATGCAATAAATATATGAATAAATGGGAATTAAACAGCTGGAATAATCAATGAAAATTGTTGATCATAAGGAATGAAAAGTGAGGGACCAGAATTCAGTCAATTGATTTTTAAGTGGTTAAATGAACTAGCTGAAGTTGACAAACAGATTTCAAACACCGTGTATATTAAATCAGCTTTTCTTTTTCTTCCCTGTTGTAAGGATCATTCATTTAGTGCAGCAGCTACAGCAGCAACCGTAGCTCATGAAATGGGTCACAACTTTGGCTTGTATCATGATGAAGATAGTAAGTAAAACTAAATTGTACTTTTAAAAAACACCTGGCAATACCATAATGTGAGGTATATGTTCATGTGATTTGATAAAAACAGGGCATAACTTTGTCCTGTAAAATGGGTTTTAAAAGAAAGTGTGTTTGTGTCAACGGTTGGAAGTGAACCCCTTGTGGGATGATCAAGCCCAGTTCAGCTGCTTTTGCAGCTGTTTAATCAGAGTGAGATTCTATTAAAAAAGAAAACAGAACTTTAGAAAGAAACCTTCCAGTAATACACCATTCCAAGTTTGCCTTTTGCCTTTATCTGTGTCAAATTGAGTCGGGGGGGGGGGGGGGGGGGCTACTCCCCTATATGGGCTATACAGGTATGTGCTGCAGGATAGGGTATGGTTTTTTGAGGTTCTCGATCCTTAAATAGGGTAGCATTTTCACCCATGTTGGCATAGTGTCCCGGTGTGATCCTTAGATAGGGTGCCTAAATTATATCAGAAAAGATTTACCATGTTTATGATGGCATATTGCTAAAGTAGGCTTAATCTACCATAATATGCTTGATGTTGACTTCCAGGTATCACACAGAAATGAAGTAAAGTTGACCCATTCAAGCTATTTTGAGTTTTTGTTCTTCCCTTCCATAGGGTGTCATTTTTCGGGTTTGGGCCTTAAATAGGGTATCAATTTTCGTTTGATTCATCCTTAAATAGGGTCAGGGTTTAAGACCCTTCATGGCACACACCTGTCCGAAATTTATGGGAGTACCCCCCCCCCCTGGGAATTGAGTCTTCAAGTGAAACCAATCAATGAAAATTTGCTGCACATACAAGTTCATCTTCATGCAAATCAAAAATCATTTTCATTTCATGGGTTTTACACAGGGACTCGTTTTGAAACAGCATTAAATAACTCAGGAATGGCATATTAAAAACATTTCTTTTCTTTTATACCAACAACCCTGTTTGTGTTTTCCTCAGTTGATGGTTGTAAATGTGATGCACCAGCTGAGAATCAAGGTTGCATTATGTCTGCAGTAGCCAAGTAAGACTTGTGTCACTATATATATTTTTTTTTTGAGTTGAACTCTTAAGGTCTAGTTGTTATTTTCTAGTGGTCAAGACATTTGCTGTACTGAGCATAACAAGGTTCACTCAGAGTGACTGACAACCTGCATTAACAGCTAAACTTTAGGAGAACTAACACGTCAGTCAAATGTAAGAGTTCAAATTTCCTCTCCTTCCAGGAAGACCTCTGAACATTTCAGCTATTTTAAAATATTTTGGTCAAAAATGTCGGCAAAGTATGTACACAGTCAAATTCTCCACCCTCTATGAGTTTTGACAAAACTAAACTAGATAACCTATAACAAAATGAACAACTCCCCCGCTATGTTCCTTCTGTCCATATGTCTTAAGAATTGTTGTTTTTACTAACAGGTACTAACTTCACTGGTACTGTCTCAATCTATAAAGGGTTTCTGGTAACTCGTTTTTGATTACTTAAAAATTGAAAAATTCCTCTATGGCAGCAAATCCATAGTTAACGTGTCTTTCTATTAAGGGAAAAAGATATGCTGACAAAACAGAGGTGGAATAGCAGAGTGATGTGAACAAAGGCCCTTGAAGATCCATTGATTACAAAATTCTTTTAGCTTCTGACCACTAACCAACATTTTGTCAACAGTCAAATGCCTGAGCTGGCAGGCCTTATATCGGAAATTCTTTACCGTACAGGGCCAAAGTCATACCTAGTTACATTGTCTCCAAACAAAAAGAATTTAACATTCTTCTTTTCAATATTAGGAGTAAACCTTCAACAGAATGGTCTTCCTGTAGTTTTGAATCATTTGACAAGTTTCTGAAGAGAGGCTTGGACGCCTGCTTATTTGACAAACCTTCAACTGTAAGTTCTCATAAATTTATATAGCCTAGTCTAAACATGAGGAGGGTTGGGAGAATTCAAGACATTTATGCAAACCCATGATGCAGTCAATAGTTTGTATAACTTTTCAGAATTCTCCCAACGCCCCACATTTTTAGATGAGGTTATGTAAGCATTTAACATTTAAGCAATTCATTTCATTTTGGAGAGAAAAAAGTGTTTTTGATGTTGCTAGGGTGATGACCTAAACTGGATTAATTTAAGACCTGCTGTTTGCAATCCTTGTGGTTGACTGTATAGTGTCACTATGATGATTGAAGACATTTTTAATGATGTAGCTGGTAATTTTCTTAGTTGTTTGGAGATGCTTTGTGTGGTAATGGATTCAAAGAAGAAGGTGAAGAGTGTGACTGCGGCACCATTGAGGTATGATAATATTGAGTAAAAACATGGATCATTGGATAATGCAATTTAAGAGTTTTCATTGGTGTAACCATCATGGTATATGAGCAATTATACCACGCCCTGCAAATATGGTAAGGGTACGCGTAACTTTTTGCAGCGTTTTTAGTTTTTTAGTTTTTTTTTTTAGTTTTCTATATAATTTCTATATTTTTAGTTTTCTATATTTCTGAAAGCCTACAAAAGATACAGACCACCCTCTGAAAGCAACCCCTGCCACGATGGACTCCTGGCTGTTTAGCTTTCTTAGATGATATAGCAGTACACTCTAGTTTCTGTAGCAAATGTTTAAAAGAAGTGCTATGACTCATCCTTGATAAGGTGCTACCTGGCTTAGACTACTGCAGCAGTACTTTATTGTTTAGCCTTTTAATTAACAACTTGCTGGTAATCATTAATACACCTGAGTGGTGGAAAGAGTTATGGTGATCCCAGTCAGGGCGAGATGCTCCACCTTGGATTATTAGACACCCGTGCCACATGTAGTTTCACATAACACAAGACAACAATGTTTCAACTCGTTTGGTGCTTGTGTTTGTCAGGAGTGTGAGAAGTATAGTGACAACTGTTGTAATGCCACGACCTGCAAGCTTCATCCCAGTTCTGAATGCGACACTGGACCATGTTGCTTGAATTGTAAGGTAGGTTTCTCTCAAATCTGGGAAACGTACGTCTAGTTCTAGGTTTTACGGGTCAGATTACCACGATCTGAGCCCGCAGTTTTTGTCACTCATGTTGCTCGACAACCTGAAGGGTCAAAATATGCTATGGTTGTTACCAGGCATAATTGTGAATAGCAAAAACTGGGGCTGAAACTGATCAACAATAACACTGAAGGAACTGAAACATTTGAAGAAAAATTATTATTCTTCAAATGTCTCTGCTCCTTCAGTGTCATTTGAAGTCAATCAGTTAACATCATGTCAGTATCATTTTACATCAGCTTTCGGTCAGCTCTTGTGTGCTTGATTGTGAATCGAGAATTTGCAAGTGCTTTGACGTAACATTTCAAACACGAAAGACCGTGTTTGACCACATTCCTAAACACCAAGAAGAGAGTTGAAAATACGACGCGCAGCGGAGTATTTTTGACGATCTTCGAGGTGTTTGGAAATGTGGTCAAACACTGTTTTAAGTGTTTGATATATATTCTCAATCAAAACTAAAACTAAGGAGAAAACGGAGAAATAAAATCGTAAAAATCTATGCTAATTAAGATCAGATATCCGAACACCGTCACGGTCATGATTTCCTTTGTTTAAACTTGATGAATTATTAATGAGTTTGAGAAGACGATTTCTTAGGCCTTTGATTCCACAAATGTGAACATGGTTTACTGTGCTAGGCTTATCAGAGAACAGTTTTCACACCTTGTTTGTATTTTTTGACTTTGTGTAACTAAATCTCATTGCTTTTGCTTTTTTGCAGCTCAAGTCTGAAGGCTCACTTTGTCGGGATAAAATTACTGAATGCGATTTACCAGAATTTTGTACTGGAAAATCGGAATTGGTAAGTAGAAGAATAGTCACCTTTAGAATAAGATGATATCTTCTAACCCACTGTCAGGTTCCCAGTTGGCTTTTTTTGTCTGTCCTTGTAATCCCCACAAGTCATCGTTTCGTGGTGTGTCCACTATGTTACATCAATTTATGTCAAGCTTACAGATTAGAGAATTGAAACGATTATTAACGGATATTGCCACGGTATGTATGCAAATTCTCACAACTTATTTTATATGACAGGTGATGGTCAGTAAAGATAATTTTTATGTTAATATTTAAGGACTAAACGGCGTCTACTTAATTGCAAAGCGTTCTTAGCTGAAGGAACTTTAAACAACGAAATTTTTATTTCAGTGTCCGAGTAACAAGTACGTTGTTGATGGTATGCCTTGTGCTGACAATAAGGTAAGAAGTGCGCCGTCTTACCATCCTATGGAAATGGGTTAATTTTTAAAACGATATCCCCAAGCTCTCCTCTCCATACTGCTTTTTTCATTGTTTTATATGTTGTTCTTTTCAAGGGATACTGCTACAAGAGCGAATGCCCTTTACACGACGTCCAGTGTCAAGATCTGTGGGGACCAGGTATGAGTTAAGCTATATACAGTTGTATTAAGACTGTGCAGTGTTACAACTTTGCTTTGTTTTATTTGCCGTTCACTGAAATATTTGCAGCTCAGAACCTAGCTGTCACGTTAATCTATTCTACTTTTCAGTTAACTTTCGGTAACTTCTTCAACTGCTTGCAGAAAATAGAAACTTACGCAACGAGCATTTCTGTAACTATGGGAAAAATGAACATTAATCAATTTTTCCCTAGCTACCTTAAGTTTGTTTAATTTATAATTCTTTAGCGAAAAGCAGCTTAAAGCGACATCAAACAACTAAGTGTGAAAATCTAACGTAATTAATTCAACATAATCATAGTGACGTGGAAAAACAGTTACTTACAACTTACCGAAGAAATGACTGCACCAGTAGGCACCAGTAGGCACCAGTAGGCATCACTACCTAGGCATCACTAGTAATAAACAGGGAGGAGACTGAGTATATTTTTCTGACCGACTCCACAAGACGTGAAAGACTTGTTCATCATGGCAAGACATCTCCTGTAAACAGATGCCTTCGGCTTCATGTGGCTCTGAGCTAATAACTTTGTCGTCCTTCAGATGCACTGACGGGTCCAGACGGTTGTTATATCTGGAACGAGAAGGGAGATTATCGAGGAAACTGTGGCCAGTTTGGTGATAACACGTATCTGAAGTGCGCTTCAGAGTAAGTGTTTAGAATTGTAGGTCCGCACAGCTTATATAATGGCTGTTTGTGCTAAAATTAACATGAGCGTCAATTCAGAATTGACCCGTAAGCATACCGAGCTGCCAGTGTGTTTTTCCCAAAAACGACTCACATACTTTATACCTCAGACATGCTGCTTTCCCCTCACTTATGCTCACTTAAGCTTAGGTCATTTGATCACAGGAAATTTCCACGTTACTTAAGCTACTTACAGTCTATAAGTAAATATTTGAAATCTTTCCCCTTCACAAACCTTCTTCTGGACGGTCATGAGATCCAGTTTCCACGATTTCGTGACTGGCCTAAAGGTGGTTCGCCAGCTTGGGTAGCAACGAGTTTTGACCAGTAATTGTTGTTACCCTTATAGGGACAAGTTGTGTGGCATGCTTCATTGTACCAACCTTGACGGGGTTAAATTTCCTGTTATTGGAAGACATCGAGGTATTTACACACATACCTATGGTTCAACGGTATGCAAGTAAGTATCGAACTGTTTTCCGCTCTATAAAAGCGCATTATTGTTGTAAATAGTCAAGAGTTATTTTCATGACTTTGAACTAAACGAGTTTAGAAATTTGATGGTTGGAAGAACGTTTAAGCAAACGCGCATGGGTTTTGGTTGATCAGGCGAACGAAGTGTCGACCACTCAAAAGGACTCCCAAGAGTTTTTTAACCATTACTGGCCCTGTAGCAACCCACTTAACCACGAGTAGCTCCCTCTCAGTTGACAGCAGGGGTGGGGGAGGGAAACGCTGAACATAAAAATGTTTGCGAAATAGGAGAAAGGTCGTATTAGGTAAATGTTCTTTTGCGCGTGCAGGAGGATTCTAGTGGCGTAGTGCGAACGGCAATACACACCAGAAACAACCCTTTAGTATCCGTGATTTGGTCTGCTTTTAAATAAAACTACTGAAGTGCTCAAGTTTTTCCTGTACGTTTGGTTTTAGAAGCACTTCTGTGAGCCTTGGTCTAGATGTTCCTGATCCAGGGCAAACTGTGGACGGAACAAAGTGTGGAGATAATAAGGTAGCTTGACTTGACTTGGTTTAAAATAAATAGTTTCCAATTATTATTTGAAAAAGATTTTTAGAATGACGATTTTTGTTCTTCCTTTTTCCAGCTTTGTGTAAACCGGAAGTGTACAAGTATTGAAACGTTCACTGCCGGCTTCAAGCAGTGTCCAAACAACTGTTCTTATTCTAATGGAAACGGAGTAAGTTGTTTTATGTTAACGGGCTTAATGTTTTTAAGAGTCGGAAGAAAACTAGAAGTCGAATTTTCTCATCTTTGGCGTGTGATATCGACTATTCCTACTCATCGGGGGGGGGGGGGAGAGGGGGAGGGGGAGGGGGAGGGGGTGAAAGCGCGCTAAAAGCAAGAACATAAACTTCTGTTTGAGGTCTGTGGTTCAAAAACGTCTGTGCTTAATGAGCTCTCTTATCTTTGCAAAGCGTCCTTGCGCGAATGCAGGTGTTCTTGAACATGAAGTGCACGTTTGAGAAGTAATGCCTTACTGGTGGTTACAAATGAACACGGTTCGTTTGTAGCTGACGGACCTTCTTTTTGAATATCCCCTTTCCAAACACCACAAATGTAGTGTTGGTATCGGGCAGTGTCTTCAACTTATGTTAGGGCCTGTTGACAAGGAGGGAGGGTTACCCTAGCAAGCGGGTGAACCCTAGCTGGACGGTAAAAGATAGCCCTGGTTTACAAGCAAAATTTCACAGGTAGGGTAACCCTACAACCCGGGACAACTTAGCGCGCGGTTACACTCAAAGGGTCTGGAAACAATTAGAAAGTTAACCCGGGTAGGCGGGTTAACCCTACCTGGAGTGTTTGTAAGGGAAAAAGTTAACCCGCCTACCCGGGTAACCCTAGCTACCTTGTAAACACGACTAACGAAAAATGAGGAAATATTTGAGTGCTAGGGTAACCCGCTCGCTAGGGTAACCCTCTCTCCTTGTAAACAGGCCCTTAGAGACGGACTGTACCTTACGCGACAAAAACGATACGAAACGCACTGGAATTACTCCGTGATGGCTCGAGTGTCATGAAGATTGATCAGTTACTTCTTTGACTGGTGTGTAACTGGCCTTTTTGTTCGGTTGTTATTCCACAGGTATGCAACAACGAGTTCGAGTGTTTCTGTTATAGCTGTTGGCGAGGAGCAGACTGCAGTGTATGGGAAGAATGCAATACACAAGGTACGTGCGGGCCAACCGAGTCTAACATGTCGCTCCGTTTCGGCGTCATTTGGTCCTTTGGTTGTCATGGCTACTCTGTAAAGGCTTGCATGTTTTCTTGTAAGAGCAGGAACTCAGTGTATGTCCTTATTACAACAGAGCTAGGGGCGGGGTACTTCATTTGTCGTTGGAGCCTGGGAAAGCAGATGATCCCTCAAAGCGCGCCGTACTCTTGTCCGCGAATAGGGTGCGGTGTGAGATATGGTGCGCTTTCTCGAGCTGTTAAAAATCGCGACGAAGTCAGAAGTCATAGTTTCATACTGATTTGAGTTTTGTGTGATTACAAGGTCACTTCCCGCCTTACTAACTCGACAACCTCTGAATCAGACGTATTACGCTTTACAACATAATGTCATGCACAGCGTTTCACAGTTCTTGCGTCACATCTCTACACAAAAAAACGTGTTTCACTCTCTGCCATCTTCTTCATCCTCATTTACCGCGCTGGCGCTAAGCAAATACAAACATCGCAAATAAAAAAAATAGGATAAAACAGCGATTGCGCTAACGATGCATTCACGATAAAAATGTTATAAATTAAAACGAGTTACAATAATTTAACTTTAAAACGTAAAGTGCGAATAAAATGTAAAAAGATTAACGATTACAATATTGAGCAATAGAATTAAATGCATGATACTAACGTGAATAAATCCCAAAATCACTGGCTCAAATCTGACCGTAAATCAAATGCTATCTTACCAAACATAAATAAAAAGCTAGAGCCCTCGTGGTTCGACTCCGGCAGTAAACCGCGATTTCCTCAAAGTTCACACACTTGTGTTTGAATTACTAAGACTAAGTTTTGATCAGTTGAGTCTGGACTTTGTGACGTCTTAATAATACCAGCATGTTAACGTTATGGCGTTAAATTAAATGTCTATAATCTAACGCCGTGTCACTAACACGTAGTCAGAATCAGTTATCACGGCTGAACTGCTTTTGCTACAAACAATGTAAAGTTAACTCAGTATGGCGTTAAATTAAATGTCTTTATTATGTGGCTAGCTCCGTGAGCGGGCAAGATGAATCAAATCCTGCTCTGTAATTGGTTATCCGAGCAGGCAAGATGGAGCTATCTTGCTCACTCGGTACTACCTGCCGTGTCCCGCAAGTAAAATTTCGCCAAAAGCCGTATAATAAATCCTTTGTTGACCAGGCTTGTTCGGTCAAGATGGCTTGATATTGGCCTCGTTCTTTTTTTGCGAGTTTATTGACCTCGACTCCGTCCCAGTCCATAAACACGCAAAAAAAGAACTTGGCCAATATCCAGCCATCTTGACCTCACACTTGGTCAATAACCCATACATAATCTAACGCCGTGTCACTAACACGTCATCAGAATCAGTTATCACGGCTGAGCTGCTTTTGCTACAAACACTGTAAAGTCAGCTCAGTTTTTGCAGTTTACTTTTGCTATGTGCTTCACTAGAAGATCAAACTTGACTATAACAAAGTTAGAAAACACAGTAGAGCGAATTTCTTTTGACTTCAGAAAAAGCCATACGATCTGAGTAAGCTTCCAACCAATCAGAGGCAAACCCGACACCAACCATGGCTTGGGTTTCTCGCGCTTGCATCAGTAGCTCGTTCTCCCGGCGCGCTTGGTACGGATCGAGTTTTGATTACTTAATTACGTTACTTGTGTGTGATTGACCAAATGGTGCTACTCTGGTTTAGGCGTACAACAGTCATAAGAAAATAGTTCTATTTTTAGTTCAATAATGAATATAAACTTGTTTAATAAAAGAATCAAAGTGTTGGAGGGCTGATCTCGTGAAAATGTTGAGCTCCTGAACTATTTTCAGGTATAAATGCATGCTTTAGTTATTCTATATGCACGAATAAATTATTGCTTTCTTTTCTTCAAAACCCACTGAAGTACATATGCACTCTCGCTGCTGTATTAAAACCTTCCTCAGGTACAGATAACGGCACAGAGCGCACTATAGTCCCCCCTACAACAAATAACTACACAGATCATGAGGTGCCAGGTAAGACCGGTTTTTCTTTAACTCTCCCTCTGCACGACTAATACATATGAATATGTGCTCTGAATTATAACCATAATGCTGTAAATTTGTATAACGTATGTGCTTTAAACAGCTTTAATAATGCTTTAATGCTTTTAATAACGCTTTGATGCATCAGCGATGCTAATGCTTTAACGAGATGATGCTGAGAACAGTATAAGCATAAACATAAAATTATGTAGACTGTTTGATGCATCTAACCGTTGCTAAATGTAAAAGGTGATCAAGTAATCTGGATTATACAAATGTTTGGTAAGTTAAAATGTCTATCGTCACTCTTTCACTAATGTCGATACTTGGCACTGCACCAGTGGACAGACCTTGAAAACTAGTGATCAAACTCAATTTAATATCTGTGCTGTTATTACCCAATCAGCGGACATTGCATCAAGCCACTGCGTGAAATATCATACTGCATGCCGTGATGAACTGTATGTGTCGTAGCATATCACTTTCTTCTAAAATATCTTAAAATCTCAAAATAAATGCGCCAGTATTTTCTATCGCTTTCACCTTCTTGACAAGTCCACCGTCCTATCTGTCTGCACGTACGTCCGCGTAAAATATTAAACAATTAGATTATGAGCTCGAGATTTCTATCACATGATACTTGACGAGGGCGCTGTCCGAGTCAACTATCACGCAGAGAAATCGAGAGCGAATAATCTAGTTGTTTAAGTATAAGTCTACTAGTCGTTCAAAACTTGATCTAAATCCTCTTCACAGACGCTTCGAAAACGCAAAGAAGCGGCCACCATTTTGTTAACAGGCGCACAATGGTAGGCTACCCACTATCTACAACAGAATAGATAGTAGCGCAGCCAATCAGAGGACGGTATTCGTAATAGAACGCTAGTAGATTTATACTAAAAATGAATAGAAACGGCGAAGGTACAGAGATAATGAGAATATGTCGTAACCATGACTACTGGGTCGTCAAAATTATGCCTTTTCCGCACAAATAAAGCGGGCTGAGAATTGACAATTGATAGATAAGCAGCTCAGTGATGTAGAGTACAATCGAATTATCATCCACTTTAGTTACTTTGGGTGGAGGAATTCTTATCTCGTAAGGGGATTGTTATCTTCAGGGGGGGGGGAACCGTATTGTCGGAGGGGTTGTTAGTTACAGGGATTTCACGTCAACGTGTTGGTTAATTTTGATGTCACATTTTCACTGCATGTCTGTATAATTTTAACAATGTAAGCCCCCAGCTTCTGAATTTCTGGCTGTTTATATCAAGTATAAGTAGGGTGGTTGTGTCCGAAATTCTTCTAAGAAGGGTTAGAGGAAGCGTCTGAGAAACTGTTGGAAGAATATCGGTTTTCATGTTTGCACTAAGAGGGTTAACACTGGGCACTTGATTTGTATCAACAGCAACTGATGAGCCAGAGGCCAGGCGAAGCAACTTAGCAGGGATTTTAATCGGTGTGTTTCTTATTATTTTGTTGGTGGTCGGTATTGTTTGTGCCATCATTTACCGAAAACAATTGATGGAGAAATGGCGCGCCTTCCAGCAAAAGGCCCCAGTCAGTAAAAGGTAAGTACCAAGCTACTAGTAATTAAGATATGAATCTCTTTGTGCCTGTCTGTAAATCTTACCTGCCTGCTCCGTTTCTTGCTTGTTTCTCTGCCTGCCTGCCTGCCTGCCTGCCCGCCCGGCCATTCGCCCGCCCGTCCGCCCGCCCGCCTGATTGCCTGGCTGCCTGGCTGCCTGCCTGCCTGCCTGCCTGGCTGCCTGCCTGGCTGCCTGCCTGCCTGGCTGCCTGCCTGTCTGCCTGCCCGCCCGCCTGCCCGACCGCCCGCCTGCCTGACGTCTATATGTGTGTGGTGACTGGTATTGATCGTTAAATGGTCTTCAACATTTGTAATTTATGAGAATATTTTTTTTATCTGAAGTGCAGTCTGTCTTGACTACACTATTAGTCCCGGTTCATACGTCGCATTTCTGCCGTGTGGAATTCAATTAAGAACGAATTAAATTCGACGTCTGAAGCGGCTGCCGCATTTCTGCCGCATGTTCGACTGGTCTTGTCGCATTATCCGACAGAAATACAACACCGATTCAAAGACGTCGTATTTCTGCCAAGTCGAATCTAATACATACATTATGTTAATGTACTGAGAATGCGTAAATTTGGTCCCGCCAAATAAAAGAAAGAAACTTGGCCATTCTCGTTCCAATGCTACCTGGCAGGAAAGCGCAGAGGCTCGATAATCTCGTTGCTGCTATGCTAGATGCGATCTGCTCAGACGACTTCTTTGCAAGGACAAGTTGCAGTTTTAACTCGTGCCTTTGCTGGACATATTGCAACATATACGGCTGCATTGTTAATCTTCCCCTTCTTCTTCTCATGCCATCAACTATTTTTCGCAAAATTAAAATCCTTCGTCGCTCAAAATCTTCGTCCGCCAAATTGAATAATCCACGTTTAAAACATTTTCCGCTGAGCGACATACCTAACAGTATTAATTCTGAGTTAAGTGCGTCACAAGTGCGACGTATGAATCGACAGTCGCATTGAATTGATCATGAATTCAACACGGCAGAGGTGCAACGTATGAACCGGGCCCTAAGATTTATTCTCTAATGACTATCGTACAAAACCAATCATTACGGAGTCAATCGCTGCGGCCGCCACTATCTGAAGAAACCCTTCAAATGGGTGGCATCTGATTCGCTGATAGGGAAACATTTTCACCCTGGTTAGCTCAGTTACGCAAAGGAAACCAAAATTACTTGGTTTCTTGGCATGTGTGAAGTTCTTAAGCCTGGGAGACGGTTGCCATTTCTGGTTAATGAATTTTGTCTCCAAAAATCAAAGTTAGCACTCAAAATCGAACTCTGCAAACTAATTTCGAACCTTGTAATTTGAACGTTCTTATTTGCAATTCTAGTGGTGTTCAAAGTTTGAACCCACTGGGCAAGTGATGTGCGCGTAATTCTTAAAAAATGGCTCTATCGACAGACGGATTGTAACTCTACTTTATCTACACAATTTTTGATCCGCTGACATTTAACTTAATATTTTCCATAGGTACCAAGGTGTGTCCGCTGGGTCTCCTAAACGAAGTGCGGCAGCGCGTAATGGAACAAGGGCCATTGCAAAGGCAAACGTTGAGGCTCCTAAATCAAGACTTGATATATCAGGACCCACACTCCAGAGCTCTACCCGAGCAGAGCCTACTGTTACTATAACTCCTAATCCGCTAAGGACATCAAGGTTCTCAGCTGAACCTGTTAAACAAGATCAACCGGCTTCGCAACCTCGAGTAGCTTTAAAGCCTACTTCCTCAAAACCAGCTAAACCTGGAGCACCTGCTGTGAACAGGGAGGAACGTCCTCCAAAGCTTCCACCCGTGGCACTTCGAACCCGTGAGTGGCCACCCAAAGGCGACAAAAAGAATTCCTTAAATCGAGCCTCCAGTCCTCCAGTAGTAACGGAACCTGTTAAGCCTTTTAAACCTACTAAGCCTCCTCGACCAGAGAGCCACGCGGGAGTCCTAGATAAAGCACCATTGCCTCCGCCTCCTGCTAAAAAGGCGCCTAGGGAGTGGCCTCCTCCTGACCAGAAAAAGGACGCAAATCCAGGCACAGCTAATGACGCCAAAGCCCCTGGAAGTCAACCGAAAGTTGCACTTAAGCCTGTTCCAAAACCGATTGACAAGAGATTCCCGAAACGACCCTCGGAGGAAAGGCCAACCTCCCTGCCACTCAAACCATCTGATATCAAGAAAGGACTTAACGCGAGCAACGAGCGACCTCTGTCTACTGCAAATGCTGGACTAAAGAAAGCACCTCTTAAACCCCCAGGCCCCATTCCTCCGCGACCTGGGACAAAGCCCGCATGAGTTGAAATCGTGTACGTGCTGAAGGACCTCCTGAACCGCCATCAATAGGATGGTTTATGGAATAAATTGTTACAGGATTCTCTTCATGATAAGATAATAATTTATCACTGCTTTCGCTCTTAGTGAAAATATCGAAAATTAAATTAAGCTAGGCAAGATAACAAAATTAAAATAATTTAGCTGAATTATGCAATTAATCAAAATGATGTCGAAGTTAATCCAGGTGTTGACAGAATCATCAGAACAGTCACAAAATATTTGCACCAAATATCTAGGTACTTTTGTCAATTCGTTGAGTCATGTTTTATTGTACAGTTTGAAATTTCATATCTTTTGGGCTTAATTTTTTTAGCATTTATAACTTGAACTTACCTCGTGAAAAAAATGTCAAGTGATAAGAAGCGTTTTATTTGTTGTTTTAGTCTCAAGTATGAATTTATTTCTTCACACGCGTAAGGTTAAGTTGTACGCTTAAGTTTAGCTTGTCAGTGATAGTGTCCTTCAAGCTAGTGACAAGAGGCATCCTATGTTTATACTTGAAAGAGTTTGTAATAGCGTAGGAACGTGAACATTGGGTTTTGTCATAGTATAGTATTTTATTTTTCTACGCATTTTGTTTTAGTGTAAATTGTTTCGGATAACTCCGTAACTTGTTAATTGGTTTCAAAATACCGTCGGATGAACGGCAGGTAAGGCTAATCATAGCCTGAACGTTATTTTAAAAAAAAAAACCTTATTTAAATACGTACATACATGTGTTGAACAAGATGTTGGTGTCTTGAGAAGTCGCAAGCTTAACTGAGACGCATGAGATCATTGGAAATTTTATCCTGCATGTAAATTATACGTTGATATAATTATAATGACAACAGTGAGCGTTGTAAATTAAAATTATTGCCATCAAACAAGCGGATCATTTTTTCGTCGTCTTACAAACTCCCAGCTATCAAACCGGGATACTTATAATAGTGACGGAGGAGGAGGACTGAGATTTGAAATTTGAAGTCTGAGGACTTCGCTGGGGTTAGAAATTTTCGGGAATCTTTGAGTGTGAAAGATTTATACCAAAATATATAAATCTGAACATTGTGTTTGATATCATTTCAGTCAGAATGCTTTCATGTTACCTTTGCTGATTTATTTCCTAACATCCTAATTTCTATAAATATGCCTTGCCGTTATTCTTAATTTATCCATTTGACAATGATGACGTGGGGTCATCGAAATGTCATGTTGCTTTATTACTTTCGTTGATTTTCTTCCTTAAATGTTTCCGTTGATAGCGATTTCCACTGGACTGGAAAAGGGCGGCTTTTCGTCACATTTGTTTCTTATTTCAAAAAAAGGTCGAATACGTGTTCAGGGTCAGCTTTGTAAAAACCGCAAGAAGCGTTCCGATACCTAGACTCTGCATGACTCTGATCTGGAAGCATCCGTATCTAGCGGAATGGGCCTTTTGCACCCCTCTTTACTGTAAAAAGGAAATATGGCAGCCTTTCAGTCTTTTGAGCATTAAAATAATTTCCGTCTTTATCGCCTTCTTCTCTTCCCTGAGGACTTTCGCACGGTATGATGCAAAGTATCAACTTACTATATAAACAATAGCCCCTGATACGTACACATTAACAACGCAGCTGAATATACACACACAGCAAGGTGCGACATTCAAATATGCTTCACTTTTTACCATCTTTGGACTATATTGTCCTATATTGTTCGTACATTTAGGAATCTGACCTTCCTCTCGAATAAAATGGCACTCCCCGACTCGAAATAAAAAGTTGTGTTTTTTTTATCTCGATCAAGGTCGAGATTTTTGGTTTTGCGATATATGTAGCGTGGGTTTGTTGAGGCGACAGGAAATTATATTTACAGTGAGTGAAAGTTCAAAATATCACTGAGTGCAACAATATAATTTGGCTTAATGTCTTTTTTAAGAGGACGGTCGTGATCAATTACATAACAAAGAAATTTTGTAGTAGCCATCAAGGGAGGTATTTGGGGTATTCGATCAGTGCACATTAGACTATCATGAATGTCATACTAAAACCTGCGCGAAAAATAACGGTCTCGCCTTTCTCCGACCACCAAAACGAGAAAAAGGCTATAAACGGGTATCCCCAATCATTTGACGTATTTGCATATTACGTAAGTATCAAATATTCCTTACATTTATTCCGTTCTACTTCCCAAACAGACTTTGAAATTTAGTACAAAAGAAATGCTTATCAAGGGCAAGGTACACAAGCAACTGAAGCTGAGATTTAATACGTTGGTTGCTCAATAATTTGAGAATTTTCATCTCACTCGCAATTTGCAGCGTTAGCGTTTCTTGTTAAAAATAGTGCATGCCAACCATATCTGCATGTCATGTGATACCGCACCCACCACAAGAGCTGTTCGTGTGTATTGTCGCATTCGACCCTGCACCCCAGTCAGAGCTTTGCTCAAGACAATCGAAACTTTATGTAAATGATCGCGTGGGATTCAGGATTCCGGACGTGAATTATTTCCGACGTGTTATCAGTAAATTTTAGTTTGCTACGGAAACCACTTCAATTATTAACCTTTTGAACGTGGGTCCCTGCTAGCCGATGTTGCTTGAGGGCATATTGCTCATAAACTTTTCGTTTCATTCCGTCACGTTTCCTTGTTACCGCGGTTATTGTAAGTGATCAACAAGACTATCAAGTTCCCAAGATCACTCGCTTCAATCTTTGTTTCCGAGGGACTATATATTTTTTACATATTTTCGTTCTCTGGGGATTTACATTTAGACACGGTCACTTGCCAAAACCATCTAGGCATAAGGCAAATTCAAATGTTCGGGAATTTTTTTTATATAATAGCCTTTCGTGTACTTGCAAGCGAAAAACACTTAAGTATGTACCCGGGAGTATGTATCAGCTTGGAACTGATAAAGGGCATGAACGGCTGACTTAAAAGTTTAAAAGGTTTTTAATCTTCTATGCCGTTCAATGTGAAAAATCGGCCGAGAAAAATTCTGAAAATTGCGCAAGACCACGTGACATTTATCTCACTGCCAATTGGTGGTTTTCCCTGGGGAGAAAAATTGAGAGGCAGTATGCGAAACAACAAAACAAAAACATCTTCGGTTTCATCAGTATCGATCAAACGAATGAAAGTGAAGGGGCGAGCTCTGATGAGTTGTTCGATAACCACTTCTCTCATGCTGTAGTCTACTTTAAAGGACAAAACGCGTTTGAACTGACCGCACGTTTTCTTGGTATTTTCACAAAGCTTAACAACAAAGACCCTCTCGTGCGCCTTGTCAGATAGCCAAGCTTATGAAAGGACCCGTGAGACTCCTCATACAACTCAACTTGTACCTTATCTCAGAAATTTGGCCGTTCTCGTGGATGTTGGCTATTTACGGAACGAATTTCTCGATCGTCGCCATTGGCATGTTCTACGTTATTGATTTTCGTCGTTTGTTTTGATGCGTCGCGTCGACTCCTCGCCACTCCTTGCTTTGACCAGCTTTCACCATCACGTTTCCGCAGCGCAACGATTTATCTCGGTCCACTAAGAGACGAAACCGGACGTGCTACGTTTTCTGGTAGAAAGAGAGCATTGGTCTGAGGTATGGTAATGTTACAAGGAGCCTTGATTGACGTAAACAGGCATTTTCACACCAAACTGAGAAAGTCGCTTTTCTTGCCAGTTCGCCCGCCATATTAAACGCCATCAGCACGCAGTACGATTTGGAAGAGACGTCACCAAAACAAACCTCAGTATCACTGTTTAGACTTCTCACGGGAATATTCTTTTAAGAAAAAGTTTTCCATTCTTTCTGGTGTAAAGGCTTAACTTCTTTATACCTGTGCGTGCGGACAAAAGCGTCGCCTATCTCGAATACGGTTTATTTAGCTTTGAGCTATTTAACCTTATTGGAGCGCCCTCTAGACAGGGCGGGAGTTTCAAAACAACTATGAACGAAATCGATTATGATCAAGAGCTACCACGTGAGCTCATCAAATGCGTCTTGGTTGGAGACACAGGTGTTGGAAAGACTCGACTAATTTGTGCGCAAGCTGTTGGAGTTGGTATCCCTGCACCACAAGACACCAAGCAACCTCTTCACTTTCCAACAGTGTTTGCCATCGATCAGTACCATGTTTCTCGGGAGATAAAGGAGCGAGGCAACTTTTGCGTTGATGGAGTAGACGTAGCCCTGAGGCTCTGGGATACGTTTGGCGACCATGAGTTTAACCGTAAATTTGCCTATCAGCATGCCCATGTAGTAGCACTTTGTTTTGCCATCAACTGCCCTAAGACATTTAAGAATGTCAATGCTGTATGGTATAGTGAAATCAAGAAGTACTGTCCAAGAACCCCAATTGTATTGGTGGGAATGCAGTCTGATTGGCGATTACATGGCAAAGACACTACAGTAAACACCAGCATTAGCTTGTCAAAGCGAATGCGAGAGTGCTCCCTCATTACACCTGATATGGGACGCCAAGTGGCCAAAGAGATTGGTGCAACATACTATGAAACAAGTGTTGTAACTATGTGGGGAGTGCAGCAGGTATTTGAAAATGTAATCCGCTCAGCGCTGATCACCAGAAGACAGACCAGGTTTTGGTCTTCACATCTGAGAGGGGTCCAGAAACCACAGCTTCAGCCTCCTTACCTTCCAGAAAAACCTGACGCTCCAAATGTCAGTGTACCATCCTCATTATACAAAGAAAACTTGAAGGGGTTGCTTGATAGTGGGATGTGTGCTGATGTGGAATTTCTTGTTCGTGGTCAAACCATCAAGGCTCACAAGGCAATACTGTGTGCAGCAGCACCAACATTTGCCAAACTCTTCTCCTCTGTGGAAGCTAAACTTCGCATTGGTTTTGGCGTTTCACAAAAGTTATTGTTACAAGATGCGCTTTTGTTTGGAAAGCCAGGAAGCCTACCCAGAGGTTTTGTGTCCATTGACTCCTTCAACAGTGGCTGGACAAGTGAAGATCACAGCTCTATCATTCAAGTGAAGGTGGATAACTTTGTTTCACACAGAACATTTGTATATATCCTTGAATTTCTGTATAATGGCAACCTTCCCCTTGAGGCATGCACTGAAGAACTTGAAGAAGCTGCCAGAAATCTTCAGCTCGTTAATCTGGTTGATTATATTGCTAATGTAATAAACAGTGCAGAGTACATGAACACTGAAGTCCATTCGCGGATGGTTCGAGAGATGACTTCGTGTGCTAAGAAGCTGGTGAACTCTCAGATGTTCTCTGATATTGTATTCCAAATTGAAGGCCGGATTGTTGTGGCACACAAGGCATTTTTAGTAGCACAGTGTGAAATGATGGCAGCAATGTTCATGACAGGCCATTTCAAAGAAAGTGGAGTACAAGTGGTAAGACATTGTATAACAGACGTGTTTGAATACAGAAGTCAGCCGGAAGTTTATGTTTGAACTTGCTTTTGGCAGATTTCATTGCCTTCCCCCCCCCCCCCCCCCTCCCCTTTTTTCTATGTAAGACTTGACTCTTTTTTCACAAAAAGTTGATAATACATGTACCAAATAGGAGAACATTATTTTGCTTTTTGGTTCCTGTCTGTCTCTTGAAAAAGTGTCTGTGCTGAATTGGGAAAGATATTTTCAAATGAATCCATGGAGATGCAGACTTCCAGGTGGTAAATGACATATAAAGAATAAGAGTAAATGAATACATGAGTTAAATAACTTTGTGTTTATTCTCTGTATACATAATGGCTAGCTGGATCATCTTGAACTTGTTAAACTGAGTTTACACAGCTTGAGGTTATATTTTGACACCTGGAGCTAATACTGAACTCTTTTTAATTAAGCAATGTAAAAAAGATGTTGCTGCTCTATTATATATTCAGCCAAAAGCCTTGCAGTGATAAAATAATGTTAATTTTGACCTGGGCATCTTACTTGCCCTTGTTGTGCATTGTGTATTTCTTTTTAGAGCTGAATACATGTATATCACTTGTATTATGACACATCTTGCTACTTCCTTCCTTTCGTAGGTGGAATTTAAGGACACCAACTTTGATGCATTTTTAAAAGTCCTTGAATACCTCTACACTGGGCAGTGCCCAGTTTTGACTGTGGATGACATCATTGGTGTGCTGGCTCTGGCAAACTTCTTCTGTCTGCCTAGACTTGTTGCTCTTTGTGAAAAGCTCATTGTTAAAGAACTACAGGTTGCTATGGCAGCAGATGAAATGGCTGTTACTGAGGATGTCATTGGTATGGATGTACATTATTGCTTGTTCGAAGTTAACACCTTTGCTGGTTTCCTTAATGTGTAATTTTCTCACCTTAAGCAGTCACTGTTTTTAGCATAGCAACATTAATAAATTTTCCAGACTGGTACACCCAGACATGTGACTCTAATTTAAGAACTGAACTAAATATCAGACTACACCAGTTAAGAGACTGTCTGTGATGCTTTTGATTTATACGATTACCAGTAATCAGTTGGAGAGAGTCTGGGTTTGCAACAATCTTCAAATTCCAGCTCAGTTCTGCTCACTGGAAGCTACATATTTCTGTAAACTGAAAGGTTTTTCGAAATTTTTAGAAAATGTTTGGAGAATCTTTGGAAATCTTCAGAAAGTGGATGGAAATCTTAAGAAAATTGTCAAAAACATTGTTATTTGTTTATATAATAAACAAAATAATATATGGTTGCTTGTAGATATGGAATTCCCCTTCTCATGTTCAAAGCTTTACCTCAATAACTGAACAATTATTGTTCACTGCACTCACTCGTGAGATGTAGAGTTGAACACTCAAAGAGAAATTCCATATCTATGCATGCTCATGTATCATTCTCTATTACAGGTACATGTTAACTGGGTAAAAGCTGCAGTCTGATGTTTGGATCCATGGTCTTCCTCTTGGAAAATATTAGTAATTGTACCTAGTGGAGTACAATTCATAATTGGATTTTGAACTGAGTGGAGTGCAATTTGGTCTGAAATCATACGTGTGATTTCAAAATCGAATGAGCGCACAGCACGAGTTCGATTTGAAATCACAAGTATGATTTCAGACCAAAATTGCACAACACAAAGTTCAATTGCCACTTTATTAGATCCATTTTGAAATCGCACAATTTTATCACCTTAAATTTTATATTTTGGTGTATTGTTCCATTACCTAGTTGGTTGAAAATAGCGGAACTGGAAACGTCTTTACGTCTCATTTAGTATGCAAAACAATGTCATGTGACGAAAACTCATTTGAGCATAAAAAAGAAACAAGCAGTTCTAAAGTTAGAACGAAAACAGTCTACTTCATCCATAAAAGTTCAATTCTCATCGCCTGAATCAATGATGGAAGGCCTTCCTTTCTTCTGTGGCTGAGACTGAGAATTTTTTGTTGTCTTTAGACAAGGAATTTCAAGGTGCATCCTGTGTAATTCTGCAATGAATTTCTTTTGAGTTGTGAAACTCCCTCAAGTGCATGATGCCCATGCAGTGGATAGTTTTTTTTTCTTTTAAATACTGTTCAATGGCACTCTGCATGATTTTCAGGGATTCCAGCTTGTTATCATCTCCGTTTCTTTTTGTGACCTCACCGTAGAACTTAATCAAGACATTCAAGTTCTTGTTGCGCCACTTGATCAGTTTCAAGATATTTTCAAGATGGCGGAACCGGCACCAGCTTCGGAAGACGTTTGTTCATTCACTGTTTTGCGGAGCGGGGCATATTTTGACTATGTTTTTTGACAGCGACAGAGTTGAGTTCTTGTGTTGCTTCATTTGAAACTGCTGGAAACCTGGAAACATCTGCATTCTTGAGATAGCTCTGAATTTGATGCTGTGTGGTTTTCGTTTGTTTATGTTTTGCTTGACTTGGTATCATACGGATCTAGAGCAGATGTTGAAGAAAAATCACAAAGATATTCGTCAAAATAGACACTGAAAGTTGGAAACTTCCATTAAAGTAGGTCTTCAGCCTGAAGGAGCTCATAATCGTCATTCAAAAACTGTAATTCATTAACTTCGTTAATTGTTTTGGAAAAAACACTACAATAACAACAATTTTTTGGCAATAGTAGTTGCAAAATTCGTCACACAATGGCTTTTTGCCTTTCATTTTGCTGAAATTCTATTGGTTACTTTAAACTAACATTGGAATCTGATTGGTTGTTTTGTTTTACTGTCCCATTCTCATTGGCTGAGAAAAAGATGCGATTTAGAGCAAAAAATAGTGCGATTTGTGAATAAATCGCACCACTGAGAGCCAATCAGATTGCAAGGATAACCAGTGATTTCAAAACAGATTTAATCGCACAAGTAATTCCAAAATCGGATGAGCATGAAGCACAAGGCTAATTTGAAATTGCGAGCACAATTACTCCCTGAATTGTACGTCGCAAGGTCCAATTACCAATTAATCGTATTTATAACAAATTTCAAAATTAAAAAGTCTTAAGAGAACTTCTTTTGAGTGAAAACCTTTGTAGCGCTTGTTCGTGAGTTTTGAAAACTGTAGGAAACATTAAGAAGGAAGCCATTAAAGCACACATGGGTATCCAATTACAAAAAGTTCAAATTAGATACCTGTAATTGGACACCCGCATGATTGCACGCCTACATGATAAATGGTCACATGAAGAACCAATCACAGATGAGAATGTTGTTATAGATACTATTAATAATAAAACCCACTTGATCTACCGGTATGTGAATCTTAAAGTGCCTATGAAGTAAAAAATAGTTGCTGCTGATTTGAAAGGCTTTTGAAAGTAAAGAGGAATGGCATTTTCCTTTTTGGAAGATCTTTTTTCGTTTTAGAGATATTCACGTTTTTGTATTATAAGTGATGACGTCATTGGTGGTTCCACTAAAACAATTCAACACTCAGTCAAGAATATCTCTAGAAATATAAGAGCAGTGTTCTTTAAACTTGGCACCAGAAATGTACATCACAAAAGAAACAAAATGACACCCACCGTGCCGTCACCATGACAACAGTTATGCCGCTGGTCTTGTTTTAATTAAAACTAACATTACCAGATTTTATCTTAAACAAGGATCATCCACTCCCAACAATCTGATGGGGAGAGTTAAGACAATATGGGAATCATGTGTGTTCCAAGCAAGACGATCTGTCCCTTTTCGAAGGGTTGCAAATTAGCATATTTGTTTTTTCACAGAAAGAGACTGGAGCCAAAAGTGTTGCCATGGCAACAACACAGAAGGTGTCATTCTGTTTCTTTAGTGATGCACATTTGTGGTGCCAAGTTTGAAGAACACTGCTCCAATATTTCTAGAGATATTCTTGATTCATCGTTTTACTTTTCAAGTGGAACCACCTATGACGTAATCACTTTCCTCATTTGCATAATACAAAAAGGTAAATATCTCTAGAACGAAAAAAGATATTCCAAAAAGGGAAACGCCATTCTTCTTTACTTTGAAAAGCCTTTCAAATAAGCAGCAATTATTTTTTACTTCATAGGCACTTTAAGTTTTCTCAGTAAGAAATGTTGTTTTTCTAGGATATCTTCTTGAGGCTCAGATTCACAATGCCACACAGCTGGAATCCTGGTGCATACACTTCATTGCAACACACTACAATGCTGTCTGCCAACAGTGTCCCAAGCATATCAAGAACTTTGACTCATCGACTCTCAAGTCCATCGAAACGAAACGTTGGCCGCCACCATGGTACATTGTCGAGGCTGACTGGTACGAGAAGGCCACAAGAGAACTTGATAATGAGAAGGTAGCAGAGAAGCTACGCAAGTCACACAAACACATCAGACACAAACGAAAGTGCAGCTGTCTGTGAGAGCCCCTTTACAACAAGGTGAATTAACAGTACTGTTTGCAGTGAAGCAGAATTACAGCAGTCTGTTTCACTTTATACATTATTAAAATAGAAACACCAAAATTGTGTATCATCGCAGTGCTAGTTGTTATGACTCTATAAGTTTATTTTTTCCTCTTACGAGCATGTAGTCAGTGCACTATCTCCCTAATGTATTGACCCATCCCAAAGCACCTTGTACTCTGGACCAAGTGGTCCAGGCTTCAGCACTGACTAGGGGTCATTGTTTTGTGTTTGTAACATCTGAAGGCAATTTACCCTTAGTGCTAACAAAACTGTAAGAGCAACTTGACGAAATTCTAGGGGTATCCAGGGAAAGTACATGTCGCTGTACTTCTAGTGGTACTGAAAATGGGAGTATAGACTTTTCCTTACCCTGTACCCTTTGGAAGAGGCATTGTAATGTGTAGTTAATTAGTTTTGGGATTTCAAGAGTGTCAGTAGTGTGTTGGGTTCATGGAGATCACTTTTCCCTAGCTAATTACACTGTAAGAAGAATATAAAATTACTGAAGTATCTGAAGTTTATTTTATACGGGAAGACTTGGGTATGTATTATGAATCATACTTAAGTGTACTAATAGGGTTATGATTATTGTGGTCAGTATTAAATATCGAATATTAATTAATGAATCACAAAGCAGACCAAACATGAATACCATTAGCATTTGAGAAACAGTTTTGTTTGTACACATACACATAAAAACTTCTCTTAGGTAAACATTACACATGTAAGGTTCACCTCTGTCTTTCCTTTTCAAGAGTTACTTGTTAATTTTGAAGTTGTTTGCATCTTGAATCTGTTATAATTTCTGAAAATTTGTTAAGAGTACATGCATGTGTTGGTTATGATTACAACATAATTGAGAGTTATTGAGATTACTTTTATAACAACATTGTAAGTATAGCATACTTGAAACAACTGCAGATTTATTTATAGGAAGTTTAGTACTACAGTAAAGTTTATATTATTGTATGTCAAAGAGATATTTGTACATGTATGTTTTCTTTTAAGTACGTTTTTCTATTATACAATTTGTTTATGTACAATGTACAGTGATGTCACTATTTTACACTGTTATACATGTACGTATGAAGAAGAGAGATACTGCTGTTATTAAAGTCTCTCTGTCTCTAAATAGCACTTACAGTATTATACAGGAGTTCAATTTATTTGTATTGTTATTGTTCAACTGTTTTTTAATACTAGGCAAAGTTAGATTGCATAACGAACAAGCACTTCATGTTGAATGTAGTGCTGGCTACATGTACATTATGTTACTTTAGAATTAATTGAATTTCGAGGTTTTAGTTGGTTAAGTATTTCAATATTTTTGGTAGTTTACTTACAGCAGAGTGCTTTTGTGTGGCATCAGCTTGTTGCTTGCATTACAAACTACAGACTGTGTTAACTCAAGATGCATTGTAAATACACAGTACTTCACAATTCCAGCTATTGTCATGCAAAAGAAATGTGACAGGCTTGAGCATTCAATTGTACATGTACAATGATGTATCTCAGCAGATAACAGAACACTGCTTGATCTTGTAAATTTTAACAACCAATGACAGTGTCAACAAGCTGACAGTGAATATTTCATGGAAGGTGGTGTTTACATGATACCCTGGTGACTTTCATACCGGTTCCCTTGAGGCTCTGTATTTGTTCACAAGGTACCACAACAAAATGTCATAATGGAGTGAGTCATACCAGTGTTAGTGTACTCCTGTTGGCTGTACTGAAGCAGAATTTTTATTCCATTGTGAAAATTCATTCCAGTTTTGTGGTGTGACTGTTTGTTTCATATCCTTTCAAGTTTCATCGATTTTACAGCATTACAAAACTCATCACCATAAAGACAGCTTATGTAAGTATGACTCTTTCATCTCATATGGGAATAAAAATGGTACCAGTATCATGTAAACTCCCCCTACCATAGTGTTGACTTCGGGTAACACTGAGTAACATGCAGCAAGCGTTGTGGTAGATAAAAATAATGTTCCCTCAATTAAGGTACAAACTATTGTTGGCTGTGCCATGAGTTGAGTCTGAAACATTGCACAGAGTAAGGTTTGGTGAAGTTAGTTTCTCTACCTTCACTTGATGCTGATCTGCCTTGAGAGTCTCAAATTTCACATCATTAAAATTATCCTCGTAAAGTTCTCTTAGCTAATATGTGCTTATAACAGTAAGGTATTTTTGGCTTCCTCTAGAAATCCAAGTTACTTCATTGCAGTAAATTTGAACTGGAAAATTCTAATCTGTCACAAATGTAATAATAATAATAACAACAACAATAATAATAATAATAATAATAATAAATAATAATAATACATAATATTTTAAGAGGAGGCCTCCAATTACCATAAGGTGGTTTTCAGGAGGGTCCTCTAAGAAAATAAATGTTAAACCTTTAAAATACATTAAAATCTAAAATACAATAAGGACCAAAAAAAACCAATGCGGTAAGCTAAATAAGATTAAAAACTAAAACAAGAATTAATTTAAGTAAAATCTAGTCTAAAATAAATGACATGTGAGTTAAAATAATTATTGATGAAAAAAGGAAGTTGTTAGATACAGTTTAAGCTAGTTTGGGTACCTTAAATTGGTTTGTCGTTTCTTATATCATGAAATATTAAGACTCTCATGCAAGGCGGCAATGAATGTTGATCATAATGTTGCTCTCTCAGTGTAAGTTTCCTGGTACTTTGTTAATGAGAGATTGTAACCCAAATTTGTAGAAAAGTTAGTTTAAACGCATGACTGTTGATTTGTGTTTTATATCATTAGTTTTTCTTCCATTCACTAGTTTAACTGGTATGATACAGAGTCTAAAATGGCTGAAGTATTCAGCTTATTTAACAATGGCAAATAGTGTTAATTAATCCAGAGCAGTGATTGTTTCTAATTTCCAACTGGATGACATACATTCAGTCATGAAAAATCTGGACAGTATTCAAGTGAAGATCATGACGTCAATGTAAAGCATGCTACTATATTTGTTTCTAAACAGCAGCTGCTGATCAGTCAATAGTGGATTTGGAGTTGAAATTGAAACAAATTAGGTTGTAAACCTCTCTGGTTTTTTAAGTATTGCCATTTTTAAGCAGTAATCTTCAGCCCTTTTGACTATAAATGTGTAGATAATTTAGATATACATGTACAAGGGAAGTAACAGAAATAATTGGCTATGAATTTAATTACTATAAGGTCTATTTTCTTAAGTGTTTATTGTTTTTCTTCGTAATTAAGGGAAAGAGAATTTTACTAATATTACTAGGCATGTTGCATCTTCTTTTCTAATGATCATCAGTTTATCACTCTGTTCAATTAAGAAAAAGTGTTTTGTGGAAACATTTTATAGAGAGAGGAGTTACTAATCAATATCTAAAAATCAAATGTGTACTATTATATCAAATTTAAATATTCATGTGTTATTAATATAAGATTTAAACAAATATATATTTAATAAATGTGGTTGATTACCATCTCAGGCTCTATTCACTATTTGCAATGTTTAGGGATGCACAAATCCAAGAGTAAACCACAGGTGACCAAAGCATCCCATAAGGGTTTGTTTGGGCTCTGTTAATAATAGAAGTTTGCAGAGGGAAGGGAAAAGTTTCCAGGCCTGTACCAAGTTTTCAGACGTGGTTGTCTAATAAATAGGGACCAGTCTCTTTTTTCAATTCTGTCCTGGTGGTTCTTGAAGCAAGAGTAGAGGTAGGAGCAGAGACATTTCTACATCAGACAACAAAAATTAATTTTGGCTGGATGATCAGTTGTCTCACTTTCATGGCAGCCTGGTCACTTAGCAAGTCCTGGCCCAGGTTGTTCTGGTGAAACGAGTAAGGATTGTGAAGAACATTGTTATTACAGAGACACCGAGTGACAACCTGTGGCTCTTTCCCTTAGTTGACTTTTGTCAACCTTATTAATCTTCTCCTGCATCTTTGCTCCATTTAATAGCTGCCATGTTATGTAACCAAGCCTTGTCAACTGCCCATACCTCACCAGCCTGCCGATATTTAAAGCAAGGCCTATAGAATTAAGAAATGAAAGCTCTTTGGGCTGCCCTGTATCACTTGGTTTAGTGTTGCACTGGACATGTGGCAGCATTTGCCTATCATAAATTTTTAAGCCTGTAATCAATTTTGTTGCTGAAATTGCTGGCATGCTTACGAAAGGACAATAGAAAAGCCAGGGTGGTAACTTTTCATGTTACAAGAACTTTTTGGTCAGTGTTTATGCAAGTATAATTATTTAACAATTTGATTATGAGCTCAAGCTAATTGTTTTAGTATAAAATCTACTAGTCATTCAAAACTTCATCTGAATTCTCTTCACAGACACTTAAAAAATGCAAAGCGGCTGCCAGTTTATCAAAAAGCACTCACTGCTACACTACTATCTGCAACAGAGTATTGAGTAGCGTAGCCAATCAGAGAATGCCATTCATGATAGGACACTAGTTACATATTGATTATATCCGTTTGCTTATTCTCATACAATCATTTTTCTGTCATCAGCTCATTGGAATCTCTAGATTTGTCTGTTGCCAGTGGCACCTATTAAAAAGTCTAATCAGAATAGCTTGACTGAAGTTACCCTGTCATTCCAAAGCCAATTATCCAAACAGCCATCACTTCAACGTTTTAAGCCAGTCATTTGAAATTTATTGTTGTAAAATTGATTAAATTGTGAGCGAGTTGCACGAACTGTGGACCTGCTTACTCAAAATTGGAAATGTGTAAAATCCTTAAACAGGAGTCTTATATTAAAAGGCAAAAAAATCTTTGCACAGGGATCCTACATAAGACATGCAAAGAATTGTTGCACAGGAATGTTAGAATAGGAACATTTACAAAGAATCCTTAGTACATAGGAATGAATGAATTATCACAACTGTCTTGTTCATGATTGTGTAGACTAGTAGAATAACTGTATTTCATTCTGAATTTAGAAAGAAAGAAGAATGCATCATAAATAACTTGATAAATAACGTCCATTACGTTGGCCAAACAATTTAGCTTTATTAAAATTACAAATTGAATTCACAACTCAGTAAATATTTACTCAAACATGCTGTTCCAATAATAAAAGAAACAAGAACTACTTGTATGTTATGGATATATGTTTCAATTCTTACTGGGCTCTGAAGCATAGACAAATAAAAGAAAAGATAATTCACATTGTCGAACACCGCTATTTCGAACTATGAGGGGGAAAGACAAACAGTTTGAAATAGCGGGGACTCAACACATTAATAACCAGATAAGCATTAAATGAAAATAACAATCAAATGCTAATTAATTAAAGTAATCAACATTTTTTTATTGACCAAAGGTTAGAAGAGAACACCTGAGGACAGTTCCTAACAGTACACAATAATTGTGTACTGTAAGGACCTTATTAAAGTGCAATGAAAAGCCCAAATTGCAGTTTTCCAGCTATGTTCAAACCTGCTCTGATGTCATGATGATGTTCATTTTATGTACAAATGAACGGAGTTGATTTTAGGCCAAGGGAAACAGAAATCAGTTTGAAACAACGGGGAGTTTGAAATAACTGAATATTTTGAAATAGCCAAATATTGATAGTAAGTCACTGAAAAAGCAAGCAGGGTAAATCCAAGGGAAATTGGTTTGAGTTTGGGATAATGGGGGGAATTCAAAATAACCAAGTTCCATTTAGCAGGGTCCACCTATATAATAATTCTCAAATTTGGGCTTTTTCTAGCACTAGCTATATTTTCAAATGATTTTGGTAACCTTTGACAGTAACAGCATCTAACAATAATTTAAGTGCTACAGTGTCTAAACTAAACAACAGAAAACAATGGGATGAAATTTAACAGTAAACCTTTGTGTTGTAACTATTCCACAGGTCACATAAAATCACACCATTGTAAAAAACAAAACAAAGCACAGCAAAAATGTACGGCCAATGCCCTGGAAAGATCTCACAATTCCTGACACTTGATCTTCTATTCAACAATGGGAACAGCAAATGCACAGTCTTTTTCAATTGCCAGGTTGTAACTTGCCCCTTGTCCACCTTTGTATTCAGAAGTTACAATCCTTAACCAACCCTCCTCACCCCATGGTACCCCCCAGGAGTTGCGCACAATCCAGTACTCTGTGCCGTTTTCCACGCCCCAGCCGGCAACAGACACTATGTGATTTATCATAGGATCAGGGTTATATTCTGTGTAGATCCCTCCTTCATATTTTTCCAGCGATGGAGTAGCCATGATGCCACAAGCAATAGGACCCCTGGCATATACTTCTGCCATCATCTTTTCACGTCCTTTGACTGAGCCTGAAAAAGCAAGGTTATGTTATTTTAAGTATACAGTAGATGAAAAAACTGTTGAATAGATACAAACCTTCTAAGCATAACAAAATCTGCTGAACTCATGATATTGTGAAGATGATGATACATACAGTTGCTGTAAAAATTATTATCCTTCAAAACATATCATTTCTGCATAAGAATTACTGCATTTAAAAATAATCTAACAATACAATGCAAGGCAACTGAGAATTTTGTTTTACAATCATTTTGCAAAAGAAATTCATCAAACAGCTGTTTCCTGTTTAAAGTCTAGATCATCAATATTCTAATATATAGAAGATATATAGATTAAGCTGAGTCTCAAAAAGCAGAGCTCAGGACTGGGAAGGTTGTTCAAAGGGATATCAAGCTAACCCAGGATAAGTGAGAATTTTGATTTGAGTTTTGTAACTTTGTGGTGACTCAGAGGTTTTCTGTTTTACCAATATATTTTGGCCTTCTATTTTGAGTTTGAATAATCTCGAACTACACAAACAAAAGCAGTGAAAAGCATTTGTCTACAAGAAAAGTTTATTTAAATATACTTCAGTTCACTTTTAATCCTGGATTACCGTAAACTGGCTTCCAAACAACCCAGCCCTAATTACAACAAGTTAACCTGACATGAACCCGTGATCCAATCTTCAACCAACAGTCGGTCAGTGGTAAACTTCAAAAAAACATGATCTCGATGAGCTCTAAACTTGAGCCTGTGATATGGTCACGTGATACTGGTCAGTGGATACCTCGTTTTGACAGGTGCCAATTGACCATAACATGGTTGTCCAATATCAAAGAAGTATGCTATAAAACAAGGCGGCATGTCTATGTCAACCCATTAGCTGGAGTATGTTGCACGACTCCACCATCGTCGTTGAGCATATGTGCCCACAAGCAATACTGCTAAGCATGATAACCATGAGAAAATCAATTCACTGGTTTCCTTTTCTTTCCTATATGAGTATGGTGCTCTGCCCTGGGCCGCCAGAGCTCCCCTATACATCTCCTTCTCTAAGCTTTGTAACACTCATAAATAAATCCAAGATGTGAATGAAATTTTTGTTAAACTCATCTCTTCTCAGTGTTATAGCATCTTTTTCGTATGGAATATTCACTCAATCATGTATTTTTACCACTAGGCTAACCACTCACCAAATTCACTGACTTTCCACGAGGTGTAGTTCTTGATAGGGTGGCATTCCCCAAATGTGGTGCAGGTACCACACTGGTTAAATGGTGTGCACTGTTGGTCTTTGGCTTGATAATTATTGCATGTTTCACTGGGTATACCTGTTTTATGAGCATAGTTATACACTTGCAGCATACCACCACCATGGCAAGTGCCAGCATCGCCTGTTGAAAATCAACCAATTAGGAACATTGTTTAATACTAGCTGTGTCACAAGAGAGACTTCCTAGCTAGGCACAGAAGGAACTACAAAATCCAGAGGTGTCCAAAAGGTGGGAGGCTGCCTAGGGAGGGCACGTGATGGAGATGATCAATCAAGATGATTACCTAGGGAGGGTAAGTGATGGAGATGATTGAAGGATTTCTTGGGTTTTGAAATTTTCAATTCCAGTACTTTTTTTTAGGGTAAGAAAATTTGACAAGTATTTTTTGGGATGGCTCGATTTAAGCAAGGATTTTTTGGGGTATTTATTTATCAACATGAAGTATTATTGAAGTGCCTAGGCCAGTAATTCTACAAATAAAGAACCAAACTTGTTTGAGGGTGGTTTTAATTTTAACCATGGTGCTTTTTTGTGTGTTATATCATTTCATCCTTTCTGGAAAGGCTCAGATTTTGTTAGGGTTAATTTTAAGTCCAGGGATTTTTTTAGTTTTGCCTCCCTTTGACCATCCCTTTCACTTGAAATCCCCTGGGGGGAGGGGGGGGGGTAGAGAAAGAGAGTTTGAAGAGGAATTTATTAATTTTTTCATATACACTGTTAAGTCGCTGTAGGAGGTTATCCCTCTCCAAGACTGTATATAAAACCAGGACTAGAGGTGCTCACAATGTTGCTAGTAGTTTCAAAGAAAAATACAAATTCATGTGTCTGCTTACCGCAGTCTAAGACGTTCTGTACTGACAAGAGATTACTGGGCCATTTTCCTTTTCTCTGAATGTTGATTCTATCTGACATAGCACTGGTTGTTCCGTGTGCCCAGCATGAGCCACAATATTGAGGAATGTGTTGATTACGTGTCACACTGGCAAAGTTGCCCTTCTCAGGAACATCTCTCCAGTCCCACTGTTTGGGAATATCTTCAACACTCAGGTACTCATGTGGTAGTGGAGATTTACTATTTCACCAGAATTAGTTGTTATCAAAATTAGTATTTTCTTCTCTGTTCAAATAATAATAATAATAAAAACAGGGTGGACCATTTGTGCCTGATTGCTTGTATTAGACTGGTAAAGCAGTGGACTATCAACAGTGCTTTAACCACTCCCACTGCCACCAACTACCTCAATTCTGACAAAACAAGACAATACTTGGCTTGAGCATGTCAAAATGTGATGCTGGTTGCTCGTGCAAGGTCAAATGATGTGAGAGACAATTGACACATGCAAATTTTTGATAGGGTTGATTAAGCGCTGCAGGAAGCTTCATCATCACAAAGGATCCCCCTTTCAAAATACATGTAGTTTAAAAACACTTCAGGGGCATTGGCATCCAGCCCACCTCCCCACTTTTGAAGGTCCGATGGCTAAACAGCTCTACCAGTGTGATACAAGGGCCTTTTGATTCCACTCCTATTACATAAGCAAAAGATCGACTCCAAAAAATTATGTAAGCATATACGATTTTGTGTAATCATTATGCAAGCTTATGTAAGCACAGGCATCCCAAGCTCCTTTGGAGTCGTGAACATTTTAAAATATATTGCACTCAGTTGCATAACACAGCATAAATATTATTATAAGAATTCTTAGTATGGTTTATAGTTTATGGTACGATCGTTTATAACAGTTCGAAATATTGAGAAGAAATTCAATCAGAACGACTTACTTCGACTCCTTTGAGTGCTACTTGTGTTTCCGTGACACCTTCGGTTCGATTCCAGCGAGTTTTAGTTTCACTGCAGTTATCCACTCAAGACGTCACGGAAGCACAAGTATCACAAATAAGAGGCGAAGTAAGTCGTTCTGATTGAATTTCTTCTCAATATTTCGAATTGTTATAAACGATCGTTACATTCCCACGCAAACTCTTATATTACGCTGTGTTACGAAGGAGCTCGTTAAACAATACAACTGACTAAAGCGTAACAGAACTTGAACAATTATCAGATTGATTAAGCAAAACGGACCACACATCCTTCGTACTTTCGATAAGATTTTCCAAGGCAAAGCTAATGCTACAGCGTTGTTAGCTGAAATACTCACATGACTTCCGCGACGTTTTTGTCAAATTCTGGCTTGTAGCAACCGCCTTTGATGGGATTACCCCTGGAATTGCTGATTGGAAATCTGAAAGCCAAAGACCATCCTAGGAAGCTCAAATACAACAACAGAGACCTCATCTTTGCGCTAGCCGTCGTCTAAGGTCGAAACCAAAGAAAGAATGCTCCAGAGCCGGAAAATTTTGCTTTGTAATGGTTTTTGTTGTCCTCATGAAAGTCACAAGACCGGCACACTGCGGACCACGTGACATTATTCTCGATCCCAGTACGCGCGGTGCAGTGTGATCAGGCGACGTCGATGGAAAAATGAAATTTCCTGCGAACCCCGGGTGCGAACCTCACAATATTCTAAAATCATTTACTTTGTTTCTCTTTATCAAAATCTCGAAACTGAATTTGGAACCAAGAGTTAAATTTGAAATAGGAAATTTTAAAAATTAGCAGAATTTGGTCATTTCACGTTGTTGTTTTGCAGAGGACGGTAAAGAAATGAACATACCATTTGCTTTATTGTGAGCTTAGTTTTTTCATTGTAAAACTGTAACGCGGATACTAAGACAACTCTTTTATTATTCTTCGCGCAAATTTCCGCGAAATACCGCGAAATTTTTTTTTTCCCGAGACCAGCAAGGTCAACACCGCGGCAAAACGTATGCGCATGCGTCAAGTTCAGCATTTCCGGTTTGCCCGTGTTGTTCGGTGGTTCAGATTAATTTTGTTGTTCGCCTCGCGGTGTTTAAGCTTGTTGTTGTGAATCAGCAGCCACAGATGAAAGAAGAAAAGACCACAAATACAAAAAAGGTATGTAGACAATAACTTGTTGCAATTACTGGTCCTGGAAATGTTCGTTGGACCCTTTACGAAGTGCTCCGCAGTGGCCGTCATTACTGATTAGTAACTAAGAAAGCCTTTTGTCAGTTCGTGTTGTACATACATACATTTATTTGATAAGTAGGTTTTTAAAGTATGCAACTGTACAGCTGATGTGGACCTACTACTACTAAGTTTGGATAAGGAAAACAGAAATTTACAATACAATCGTCATAATACTAAAAATAGTGTACAATAATGGTTAAAAAGAGGGATCAAATAATTTAAAAATATCTGAAGTTAGGGTTCTTCTTATTTATGCCTGTTTTTTTTTTTTCAATTTGTTGCTTGGACTGCTACAAGATTATATCCGTTGAAAATTTTTTTCATGGTGACAGAGAAGGTTCGTAAGTCTATTCGTTGTTTATCGATTTCATTTAGCTTATAATACTACGAATTTCAGGCTAAACTCAGAATACCCGGCCACTTATTAGCATCTCATTGAATAAGAATAGGAATTATTGTTATATACCTCGTTCTTCAAAGTCCACCGGCACATGTAAATAAAGTGGCCGGGTATTCTGAAGTTGAATTTCATAATGGAAGTGATCTCACGATTTCAACTTGTTGAGCTGATCATGAGAAGCTCACTTAAAACTCAAGCTACATGTAATAGTCAAGCCCCTACATGAAAATACAAATTTTCGGTTTGGAAATAAATTTCAATTTTACTTTCAGAATTTCATGATTACAACAGCAGCAAGACTGCCTTCTTTGGTGAGCCATTCTAAATGAAATGCCAGAGAACTTTGAGGTACCATTGGATTTTCATTCAGGATGGATAGGTCAAAGGAGTCTTCAAGTTGTACATTGCCAGTAATAAGAGGCAGAACACCATTACAGAACTGTGTAGTAATTCACTCATTTGAAACAATAAATTTATTAAAATTTAAAATCATTCCAGTGACTTATATGATTTTCTATGTTACAATAACATGTTTCCTTTATGCGCCACTGTTTTGCTAGCCTATCCATATGTACACAAAAAGACTGTTCAACTAAACAGACAAGTTTTTAATTCACAATATTTTAAAGTTATAGCTTTCAGATTTTAAACTACCGTACTTTAAACTCACTCGAAGTACATTTGAAATCTGAAGGTTTACAAACATTGGCTGCTCCCTGAGGAGCCTGCTTTTTTGACCATCCACATCCCTTCGGCTTGTGCTGAAACCTCAAATTATTCCAGAATTGATAACATCTCAGGATGCCCCATGTTGCTGGATAAATAATCCCTCTTCTCTCTGAAGTGTATTTGTTTTCTGAGATCTATAAAAAGAATGGCATTATTGCAAGTTAGTTCACTGAAACTACTTTTATGTCCTTACCTTTCAAGGGGTTAAATGTGAAGAAAGGTAAAACTTCTAGTAATTTTACTGACATTTATATTGGGGTAAAGCTGAGTCTGCTGTTCTAGTTAAGAAACATGCAATAATATTAATCAAACAGACTTTTTAAACTGAGTGGCCTTATGGTCCTCCAAGGAGACCTGTATTTTAAATACAAATAAGAACAAAACACGGCAAAGTACCTGAAATATGCTATTGCGCACAACAAAACAAGAGTTCTTTTTTCCTCTAATACACGGTGTTCTTCACTCAATCTTGGATCTTCCCAGAGAATAGACTGCAAAATGACATTGAAAAGACCAGGTGCAGTTTTGCCAGCAAACTCTTTCATCTGTCCAGGAGCTTACAGTGGCACAGCATCACTGCTTTCATAATGATGTTGCAAGGATATCTAAAATTTTCCGATCAGCTGGTCAAATGAATTTTCTGAAATTAATAGAAAAGGTTAATATCTATTTTACTTATTTAAATAAAATATTGAAATAATTTTATTTATTAAATTTAAATATTTGACTCTCTGCTTGTGTCAATCACTGTCATGTGTTGGTCTTAGCACATCCTCTTACTTATTGGATTGCACAAATACAATACCTGTATCAGAAATATAATCTTGAAATGGTGTCTGTTACCCTTACCGGTCACCTAAACAACATTATGCTATTTTGATTGTTACCTAAGTCACTAGTCAATATTCAAACCAAAATAATTATCAGTTTTCCAAATCATTAAAAGGATGAGACTTGAATAGTTTGTGGCAACTCTGGCGCAGCATTTTTTTCTTGGCCAAGAGACTCCTCAGATAACTCTTCCAAATCATTGCCATAATAATTGAGAAGTCCTCTAAATCCTTCTCATTAGTGCTTATGACTTCAACTGAACGATGAAATTTATGATATTGTCATTGACCATGTTCAATACATGTAAATAATGATAATCTGTTTGAATGAGTTTTGGTCAGATGGTGTTATTATAGTGTGCCATGAATTATCATGATGTCAGACAATTACCCTTCAAAATACTTGTATCTTGTACATCTTGTATCTTTACATTTCAGGTAAGTGATACTAACCTGATAGTTGAGTTAAGTCGTGGATTGCTGTTGTCATCCTGTTACAAACTGTTTTATCTACTGTAACTTCACCATAGCAATTTATTTTTACTACACCAAATGATGTTTGTATTTCTGCCAAGTATGTTTGCTGGCTTTTTGAGTACTGCAGGTCTATTCCACAAGCCTCTTCTAGAAATTTAAGTCTTTAGAACAGCAATTGGAAATGGTTCTGAACTTTTTGGAGGCCTTCACTATGCTGTGTGGCTGCTTTAAGTTCTTGTGTAGTCTTAAAATTGGTAAATTGCAAGATCTAAATAAAAAATTAAAAAAAAAAAAAAAAGAAATAAACATATTAGTGATGAGTTTGTTTGTATCCAGATACTGAAAATGGATGTCCAAAAAGCATATCCCCCCACTAATGAAAAATGGAGTAGGTTAATTCTTTTTGAAATATTTCATGAAGTGGGTGCCCATAGGGTTCCTGGACACCCCTCTAACTGAATCCTCAGTGTGGAGACAACATTGCAGTACTACTGAATTTCAATAAGTATATGTGAAACTGACATTAATTTTAGACTGTATTATTGGTGCAGTTCATGGGTTTGGTCTTAGGAAAAATAATTTTGTCAAGTGGCATAAAGTTCTTGTTTTGCTACCTTTAAAATTATTATTTTTCTTTAAATTCGTTTGGCAATTAATTTTTCAAAATAATATTTCCCAGCTTCTGTGTTACCTTTTTCTTTCCAAAATATACCAATTTTAGACTGAACCGCCTGAGGTGGCTTTTTGCTACCTGCACCCCAACAATGAATTTTAGTGAAGCAATTGACCGTACTGTACTGTAGTCAAGAATAGTAGAATAAAAATGTGAGGTGCATTAACTGCAAATAACACTCCAAAATCAGTAGTGCGAGATAATTTTATAGGTACCTTTTGAAGTTTGTCATCTGAGGTCTGTTTATTTCCATCTTAGTGGAGAACCATACATGCGTAAGACTTGGATCATTTAACACGAAATATAATTAAATTTAAAATGAATTTTTTTTGGTATCAGGTCTATTTTGCCGCAAATTTTACAAAATTTGATACAAACAACTTGTTTATTGTTGCAACAAAAATCTTTGAAAGAGTATGCTTTCCTTTTCCTTAATTTCATTTAATTTGCTGGTAGGGAGATTCCGAAAATCCTTGCAGCAATCCAAGGCAGTGCGAACCTGCGTGTCAATTATAATTAACCGATGTCTAATTAACTGACCTGCCAGTAGTTCGTAACACCGGCGGCTTCTATTCAGGATGCGAGGTAAACCTTGTTTCTTCGTCCACTCTGGTACAGCATTTGTAGCACCACCTTGCACCTGGCTTGTACCCATGACATGTTGCTCCTATGGCATCCAGGACTGCAAAAAGTCTCGCAGGAATCCGCTGTTTCCTGACGCCTCGCGAATGGTTTTCTCTAGGAACCGAACATCTGTTGTTGCTCGTCCGTATTTCGTCCCGGTGAACACGGCAAACTGTTGAACCCACTTGAGTTCGGCAGCTCTGGTTAAATCTTCAGACAGAAAGTTTTTTTTGCAGGCACATTTACGGCTGCTTATGTTGGCTTTCCCACATTTTTCTGCGAAGGAACCGCACAACCAAACCAACGCAACAACGAGAACTACGTGAAAACAAAAATTGCTCTTGTCGAGCGCGAACGCGCCCGAAATTCTCTCATATTTTGTTGTTGGTGCAAACACCAAACCTCTGGGTGCAAGCGCTTGAAACTTAAATGAAAAATAAACTTTTCAACGAGACAAACCTTTCCCCTACTTTCTTTTGCTAACTCTTACTTTTTGTTTTCAAACTTCGCGGTACGAGATTTTATCTTGTTTACATTGGATTTTAATACGTAACCGGAAATGCGTAATTTACCGGAAGCTCAAATTTGTACTCATGCGCAGTGCGTTTTACCGCGGTGTTAGCAAGGTCACATGTTTGAGATCACATGACTTTCTTGATCCCAGTACGCAGTCAGATGCACACGGTCAATATGGCGGTTCTGGTTTTAGTGGACGACGATGTCATCGATATTTTGCTCGTGCGCAGGACATGGCACCACTTTCAATTACATTTATTGTAACTTGTTAAAAGTGAGGACGGTTGGTAACTTCAGGAACAGCTCAGTTTGACTTTTTTTCTGTTCTGTGGGTGAGTAATGTGAGTGTTGTTCTTCTGACCCATGACATGTCCTGTTTCGCACCCAATCAAGTTCGCACCCACCAAGTTCGCACCCCTGAACTCATTATAAACTTCCTATTTCGAGTTCGCCTTCCCCTTCAATGGATTAAAGAACGAGAAATAAACATGTTTTGTGTGATTTTGGTTCATTAAGCTCACAATGTTCTCCTTTATGAAACACTTAAGCTTACATAAGCCTCGGGGAAGTCAATCGATTAAATTGATAATCGATAATCAGCGATAAAACTTAAGGCTGCCGCACACTAGCCAATTTTTGTCGGTATTTTTGTCGCACACTAGCCGATTTTTTTGTCACTTGTCGGCTAGTGTGCAGTGAATTCAGAAAAGTCTGTGACAAGGTCAGGGCTTGCTGGGCGATATCTGACAGTGGCAGATCTCAAAATGTCTTGTCGGGCCTTGTCAGCTAGTGTGCGGTAGACCAAGACAATTTTTTGGGGCTTGCGCGCATCTCAACCAATAAGGAAATGTCATGAGATTCACATCAGTGGAATAGGCACCATCTTGATTTTGGATGACTTGGCCCCAAGCCTCAATGCAGTTAGTCGTGACAAAAAATCGACTATTGTGTGGTGAGCTGATAGCCCGACAAAGTTTAACCTGATTTGACGCCAACAAAAAATCTGCAGTTCTCTGACAAAAAATCAGCTGGTGTGCAGCAGCCTTCAGTCAATGATATTGAAAATCCATGAAAATCGATTACAGGATTCGTTGTGAGTAATCGATAATAAATTTTTGATTTTTCACTTAGCATCGATAAATATCAAATTTATTGATTCTAACTTATTTTACAATTTATCAAAATGAAACCAACAAAAGATGTAAACAAGGTGGCAAAAACCACTTGTAACACCTTCCTTAAAAAAAGATAGTTTACATGTAATAATGATAAAAATTCAATGTACAGAGAAAGGGAATGATATTTACTGTCATCCTGTTCAGTGGAATTCCGATTTTTTGAACCTCCAAGGGAAACAAGAATAGGTTTGAAAAATCAGTTACCAGTACTTCAAGGTTAAAACTTGGTTTCAAAAACCAGCATAGTAACTTGAAGAAGGATTGTTGCAGGCAAGAAGAACAAAATGGCATGGCGTAGTTCTCTAAAGTTTTGTACTGAAATGAAATCATGGATAAAATTGCATAAATACATAATGTGGCCTCTTGCAAATTTAATTCCCCCTGAGAGTGAACTCCTGGAATTAGAGGTGTAGAATTGTGACTCTGAAATTTACTGGTCTATCTTAATTTTATTGTAGTGTACATCTACGAAATCCACATCTAAAACGTCACAATCAAACACTGCATCGGTGGATACAGTTTTTAAATTAATGGACAATGTCAATCGATAAAATCCAATGAAATCGATAAAATCAATAACTTTGAAACTTCGCCAGTGTGTGAGTATTGAGTTTTATCAATTGATCAACGACATTGATAATACTTAAATTCAATTAATTGATTGATATCGATTTATCGAATGGTTTTCTGATATAGATTTTTATTGATTGACTACCCCGGGCATAAGTTTCAATGCAAACACAACAGCGAAGCAACTGAGTGACAACAATGCAGTCAGTTCTCAAAGAAATATACAATGTAATTAAACTCTAAAAAGCTATGGTTTCTCGTCAGGCAGCAGAACACATATTGTATCACATCACGTCATTTATCATGTCAAGCTAACAAACTTATGAGTCAATTGACATTGTAGTTGCTTGAACAGCTAACACAGTTCGACTACTTTACTCTAGTTTATCTTTCTCCTAGTGTTTGGTGGCGAGTTCTTTGGTGGTGAGGTGACCGGATTCCATTTAAGCACTTGATCGCTAGGTGAGTCAATGTGGGTGCGAACTAGGTGGTTACGAACTCGCTTGGGTGCAAAACCTCCAGCTACCCCTGCAGTAAGTCCCTGAAGTCATGTCCCTAGAGGAATGTTTCTTTTATAAATTAATTCCAACCAGGAAGTTTCTCCAGGAGAGAGGAGTGATGGCGACTGGGCAAAGGCTATTTTAGTTATTTATACAATGAATCCCTGTGAGGGAAGGGGCGCTTGTTCAAAGAAAAAACCAAGATTAGGAGTTGAGAAGCAATTGAATATATAAAATAACATATCTTTAATGAGCTATTGAGCCAACTGGGAGCTAGTAATTTGTGAGTTCATAACATGCCTGTAAAGGGTGAAGACCAGCAACTGAATGCATGAAGTGACATGTAGTTGAACTATGGAAGAAAGAGCACTGCACTGGTATTACAGAGCAGGAATTCAAACCCTAGCCTGAATTTTTTTTAGGTTTCTGCTTTATTCAGGGAAGGTTTTCTGAACTTGTGAAAGGCTTATTCAATGGGCTATACCGGTATGAGGGTCCACAATGGGGTTCTCAGATCCCGCTTTCCTGCCCATTTTTTCCTGTTAATCCTGCCATCCCGCCCTTTTTAGCCTGGAAATCCCGATCCCGCCCACTTTACAAAGACGTTTCTGCATTAATTATTAATTTGTTACATTAATAATTAGTTTAATCATTACCACAGAAACTTTTTAAAAATAGATATTGCATAAAATATCAAAAAAGAATTCAATGGGTAGCAGATAAGTAAGCACAAGTGATTCTGATGTTTCTTTCCGAATGAAGGCATTCCTGCTCAAACATCCTTTTCGTAATATATGGTGACAGAATTCGTAATGTCACGTACTTCATTCGGTAGATCACTATCACTGCCATTCGGTGAGGCCATCCTGGCCAAAACAAGCCATGCACCCTGGAAAAGGTCGAAAGACTAGAAAAAGTAGAAAGGATCGGGGGGATTATAGATGCAAACATGTCGGTATGGACAGATGCCATTGATGTCAGAGGTCAGCATTACAAATGATAGCCTGCGTAGCTTGGCGGTTTAAGTAATGTTTTAACGCGGCTTTGGTGCTTGTTATTGCGGCTTTGCTGCTTTCTTAGCATGCTCAAATTGCTTAAAAACCGCCAAGCCATGCAGGCTACACAAATGATGGCAATAGGACTCAAAGACCTCATACAGTCTCATGATACTAACGTTATCAAGCGATAATCGATACCTGACAGGGTACAGAGCCGTTGCTATTCATTACTTGAAACCTGACACAGCTATACCCACAAAAGGTTCGTTTCTGCATGCCAGCTTGTGGTTTTTGGACTGGTAAATAACAATTTATGAGGTCACGTAGGAATTGGAATTCTGTATCCCGCTCTGTTCCCCTTATGAATCCCGCATCCCAACCCGATAAAAACATGAAATCCCGCTCCCTCTTGTAATTGTAACTCCCACTTCCCACCCCTGTTTTCAGCTCAAATCCCAAATGTCACGGCGAAAAAAAGCCAAATCCCGCATCCCGCCAAACCTATTGGGGACCCTCCGGTATCTACATGTACTGTTGTTTGGGTCAACAAAAGAGACATGCTTGCAGATGCAAGTCACCAATTTTCCACAATAAGCAATTTACGCCTGAGGCCTAATCAGGTTTTGAAACAATTTTCAGTTGAAAGCAACAATTAGCAAACCACTGAAAGTGTCAATAATAAATACATGACCACCTTGCTATCTAGTTCTGTTCTAATATTACTAACATGCCAAATCTATTCCTATTTCAGATTTCAGCCAACTTATGATGAAGATGCAAAATTTTTGCGTGACTTTCCATAAAGCAAGTGCTAAAATATTGACTTATTGAGAACTGCAACCACAGCTGCTATTATTCTGGGAAGCTGAAATAACAACAATGAAGTGTATTCTAATCATAAGCTCACTCCCTGACATTATTTTCATCCATGCTGATAAAGCATTTATCAAACACATCAACAAGATTTCACTCAAGGCCGGCTTTATTGGTGAAGACCACAATGAAGATCAGATGGATATGACTGCTCTATCTCAAATCTTTTCTCCAATGATCACATCACTAACATACATGAATGATTTGGGAAACCCCTATTCATCAATTCTGTGTGAAGATGGTACTTTGTTTGTGTTCAGTCAGGTTTGTATTTTAGGTTGTGCATTGATTCCACATCATAAATTTTGCTTTATGGTAGGGGGAGTGTTTAATAGTGAATTGAAAATACATCTATACAGCTAGGGTGGCAAACATGGTGCATTGATGAGAGCCCCACCTCCCATTTAATGTGTGGCCTGGGCTCAAATCCTGTATTCAGTGTCACATGTACATTATGTACAGCTGTTTGGTATACATGTATTTGTTGGTTTTTGTCCTTGCTCTGAGGGTTTTACTGCAGTTTCTCCATCACACCCACACAAAAACTAAAATTTCTAATTAAATGCATTAGTTATTTCCAATTTGATCAGAATCTGAGTACCACACATTTTTAGGGTTTAAATGACTCTATATTGATATGTTTATGTTAGAATGTCTCATTCATTAATTTACTTTTTTAACCCTCTAGTTTGATGACCTGGTTTTCACAGCTGTAAATGGTGATGGTGAAGAGTCGGAAGAGTTCCTCAAAAGGAAACTATCTGTTGTGTACAGGCTTTCCACACTACATTATGGGGCCTCCCTTGAGCTACTCAAGCCAGAAATTTTGTCTGCACAGAAAAAGGCATGGAAAACATTAGGTGGATTGATTGACACTTGGGGATTTCTAGCATCACAGCAACAAAGCTTCTTAGTTGAGGCCGTTGAGCGTATTCATGTCAATCTGAGTCTTAGTGAAATGAGCATTAGATTGCTGGAGACCGCACTAGGAATGGCCAAGAACAGTGGTGAACAGAATGCAGTTCATGCATTGTTACTGGTTAACACAAAGCTTCTTGCTCTATTTTCCAGGTATGATAAAATATTAGTTTGAGTAGCATGACATAATATGTTAGGCATGGTGGCTTCCAAAAGCTGGACTCACCTGGCCTGGGTTGTTCAAAAGGTGGATAATGCTATCCACTGGATAAATCACTATCCAGCGGATAGAGTGGTTTGTTTCGTTGACACCTGCCCAATGAATAGTAATAAACTAATGGACCTTGTGTTGTTCAATTTAGCAAGTAATCAGGCTTGTAACGTATTTCAAGACGGCCTTTCACTTGGCACTAGTCTGATTTTGATATTACTCACCCTTTTACTTCCTTAATTGTACTCCATAATGTCCAATTACTATGACAAATTTTAGAAGAAATGTTTGGGACTCACTGTCAGGCCGTTATCCACTAATTATTATATGGCTTTGGCTTGTGGTCAATATAACGCGTGTTCTGATTGGCTAAGAACGAGATCTGAACAGTCATTATGCAGCCGTAATGCCCACGGGCTGATTACAGATTATGCAAATTAGGAAGAGCGCGGCTCTGAAAATTCAAGCGCATTGAAACGATGAAAGCCGATTAAAAACAGTAAGAGAAAGTAAATTTAATCCAAGTTGCTAAAAGTTTAGAGATTTTTCCTTAACAAAATTTATATGGAAGTCGTTTTTGACTCACCAACCGGAACCTTGGCGGGAACTGGTGAAAAACAATCGAAGTTTACCGAGTCTGGTAAAGCTAAAATCGCTAAGTGAAAAACACCATCAGCAGATCTGTCATGCATCCTGAGCAGAACACCACTAAGAAACTTATAAGTCATCATCTTAGTCACAACAATTACTGAAATATTGAACTCCGCAACAGTTCTTATCAAATAGATTCCCTCGCTTTAACACAAGCAAGTGTAAATCAGCTTCCAGGATCATCAAATATAAACAATCGGGTGGTTTCTGTCGGTAGCACTGTTTCTGATAACTGCAGGTAGTTTTAGACGTTCACAAGGCTTGAAAAGTTCATCCATAAATCCCAGAATGAAGAAGGCGAAGATATGTTGTCCAAAGCGATGCGGAGATTGAGTTGTTCTAAGCAGTACATTCTGAAGCATTAGTATTTTCTTTCACCGAAAGACCCTTGGTTTGGACTATTTTGAAGCACTTTCTGTCTTTTCTATATGCGTTGATGTTTCGCCACAAAAGTCGGAAAAACTCCCCCATCAAGTTGTGGCACCACGGTACTAAAATACCTTGTTGAGGCTGTGACAATCATTTTTCCCGTAAAGAAATGTGTGTTTTTCACAGAATACGTAAAGGTCACTGACTGTGTAGTTTTGCCCTGGGTTTGAGATGATGAATGAATCGGTAAACGCACGCATCGCCGGATGTAAATTGACGACTTCCGCTCGAATAATTTTTTTCTTTTCTTTATTAAATTCATGAGCCATAAAATAAACAACTTAATAACCTCGACCATTCGGTCATTACGGGAAAATCTCAAACCTCGGCCTACCGTATTGACCTCGCTATCGCTCAGTCAATACAGCAAGGCCTCAGTTTGAGATTTTCCCGTAACGACCTCACTCTCGGTTATTAAGTAGTTAATACTGAGAGTCCACTGATACGTTTTACTGTAGTCCTAGTCTCTTTCTGTTACCAGAATTTAAGCATATCCAGCAAACAACAGCAATGTAGTTAAAGCAACATGGCACTTTATTTATTCAAAAACAAGACAAACGGATATGCTTTGGTTTATTTTTTTAAAACTATGCTAATTGAAGTTAGTCATAAAAACCACTGTGACTGGTCCAATAGGTTTGTACATGTATTAAATAAATAAATGTTTTGTATTCTTAATTAGTAGATGAGATGATCATAAAATGAGTTCACGTTTCTTCTAATTTCAGTCGTAATACATCAGAACTGAAGGCTGCAGACATTCTCTTGATCACAGTACTGCTACACAACATCTTCCCACACTCAAAACAAGCCATACCTCTAACACTCAACAGAACCCCTCCTCCCCTGGCACACAAGGTGATCCACAAAGGAGGACCCTCGGTGTCGCACAAGATTGTTGATGGTTCTGTAACACCATTGGGTTCTTCTACAGGGGAACAGAGCTCAAGAACACCTGTGCATTCAAGTCCTGTTGACATTAAAAAATCACAGTATTCCCATGCTGAAGAAGCTGGTTATTCTGGCTCAGTTGAAGATGAATTCTTTTATTCTCCACGATCTTCACCCACACCAAGTGATAGTATTGAATCTGCAGCTCAGGAGCTTCCAAAGACTCCTGTTACACCAAAAGAGTATTTTTCCACACCAAGGGCAGACACACCTGAGTATTTCAAGAAAAAGGTTAATATGCACCTTCATTGCAGGTTTTAACTTATTTGTGCCATTGTTTAGAAAAAATAAACAATTTTAATGTACTTAATTTAATGAGAGTAAGAGAGCTGTATATCTACAGAGGACCTCTTGATATACAGTCATAACAGATAAATTTTTACAGAGCTCTGTAGATCACTAATAAAAACTCTTTCCTATAAACATAAACAGCTTTCATTTCACGTAAATCATTATTATTTTTATTCAGTTGGAAGATGAAGAAGTAGATGAAACTGATGAAGATGAACTGGAAGCAACTGGTCATTCACAAAGTACTGATCAGAGGCATGAGTATTATCGTCAACCTGTCTTCCTAAGTGCTGACAAGTGTCCATATTTACCTCACGTTCTTCACTTTGTGCGTCTTGCTACAGGGACAGTTTTGGTTCTTGTATGTGAGGTAAGAAACTGAAACTTTGGTTGAGGTCATTTGTGAGCAGTTTGTCTTGTTCTTTTTGTACTGACTCACAACATTACTCCTTGGTACTTGTAGATTATGCTTTAGTTTTGTTCCAGTTGTGTACAGTAGAAAAATATAAAGAATCTGCTGTCTGTCTAGTGTGGTTTAGCTAGACATATTTTCTTGAACAATTCTGTCCCAAGGGGTGCAAAACTGTGGCATTAAAACATGTTACAAGACCAGACCACAACACCGGGAACTCCATGCCCAACTCTCTGCAATAACTTTATGGTTTCTTTAATGTCCCCTGCTAACCATTTAACACTGGAGACACTGGAGACCTGGCCTACAATTTATAGTCCTTATTCGGGAAGACTTGAACTTCTTACGTTTAACCATTTGCAGATGTAATTACAAGGGCAGCACATTCTCTTCAGTTATTTTTATTAAGACCTTGAGTGTTAGTCCAGTCTGGGTCTCGAACCCTCGACCTCATGCACAGCAGTCTGGTGCTCGACCAACTGAGCTAACCAGGCAGCGGTTAGTTAAGTTGGGAGCTGGTGCAACAATAATTGTTGCACCAGCTCCCAACCTAGCTATGAATATCCCATTAATATCTCCTTCCCCATGCCAGAATTATTCTGGCATGGGAAGGAGATATTCATGCAGACCCTGTAAGCAACCACCGCTAAGGCACTGTCACATCGAACCAGTCAGTGAAATACTTACCAAAACCCAATAGAGGCTTTTAGCCAGATAGTCCAGGTGTCCTGTTGACAGCTATTTTATATAGAAAATTATTTTATTTTTCATATGTTACCTTATAAATTGCTCATTTGAGCAGGCCCTATAGCACTTGTGACAGTAGGCATATCTGGCTGTAACAGGTTCTGGATTGCAACTCTTTTTACTCCCCACATTACAGTGATCAGTTAATCCTGACTTTTTCCAGTTTGTAGTGCAGGCGTATTTTGGGCGCGCGATTGCACATTTTCATGTTAGGCTGCCATCTTGGATTTGGTAACTGTGGAGGGTTTTGGCAAGGGAACACTTGCTGTCCACTTGTTGAGGGAGTAGGTGTGAAGTGGAAAAAATGGGCAAGAGGGGAAGGGTAGGGGAAAGAAAAATACAAGTGCTCCACCAAGCATCCAACTACAATCCAAGATAGCGGCATTAAAAACTTGGTACATCGAACGTTCCATTCCTAGACATCACCTGCACTTCAGACTAGACTTCTTCAATAGCCTTTTTACCTGTTTCTGGCTGACCAACATGGCTGACAGTTACTTAATCTAAACCCTACCTAACATACCTCTTTATGGGTGAATTGAATCAACTACTGGCAAGTTCACCCATAACATCAAGGACCCATCAAACATATTCAGCCTTAACAGGTGTTATGGGCTATTGATGGCCCTGACATTGACCATCTTGCCAATTGCAAACTGTATTGTAGCGGCTGCACTTTTCAAGAATAAACAGAAAATAACTAATCAACATCATTAATTTATTTAAGTATCTCTCTAATAATTTTGGAAACATATGGGAAACCCTGCGGATTAATGCCTATCCAACTTTTGTGCAGATATGCATCACATGGCCTGAATCAATAGCCACTCTGCCAGTAACTTTGTAAATCACCTTACCTCCACCAAAGGCCTTGGCCTCTTGATAAAGGTGTCAAAGCCAGTGATAAACCAACTTTCCGACATTCTGTGAGCGCGTCTAAGTGTCCCTCGTTATTATACCTGACTGTAGGAAAAACAGAGAAGCCTAACATAGTGTAGTGTTCGAGTAACATTTTAACAGTCTCTTTAGAGAGTGTTTTTGACATTTGAGAATTGTCTGGATTCGACTCATCAACTTGTTGTTATTTAATTATTTGACAGGCAAAACAGTGCAATGTGGCTCAGTTTATTTTCCAAGCATTACAGTCCTTGGCTTCTATCAAACCCACTGCCGAGCAGGGTCAGCGGACAGTCCAGCAGGTTCAGGCTCTCATGGAGAGACTGGAAAACGCTGTCAAGAAAGTTCTTGATTCGATGAGGACCACGGTGGGGGTAGGTGTTACGAGATTGTCGGCCGTTCATCGACCAGTTGGCCGACAGTTGACCGACAAACAGCCAACAGTCGGCCGACAGTTAGCTGACAGACGACCGACAAGGTCTTTTTGGAAGTGTTCTTCACTTTTACCAATATAAGAATTCAAGTAATTCACCCGACAAGTGTCGAACAGTCAGTACAGGCTGTCAAATGATTTTGGCACTGTCACTCATTTCTCTCATGCTCTATAAATTAATTGATAAGGTATGGTAAATATACTAGGGTATCTAAAAGATAGTAATGCTGCGGCACATTCTATTGATAGTGACATATTTTACGCAGTGATTCACCTACAATTTCATGCATGATGACACATGGGTGGCGAGGTGTGACAAGGGATCGTGACAAAAAAGCGCATAGTGATCTGACCCATGTTTGAACATAAAAAGATACACATCAATCTCCCCTTTACCATATCGCGGAAATCGAAAGATGTGGAAGTTGTAGGAGCAGAAATCTAACTTATGAATTCTGTATTGATACGTATTAAATGTCTCAAGAATGTTGACAGACTGTGTCGAGGAAGCGTCCATCGCGATGTGTGAAAATGCTAAAGCTTTAGCTTAAATTCATGTTTGGATGAAAAGAAATAGATCGCAGCATATATGAAATTAGCGTGTTCTACGGTTTTCGTTTGTTTTAATTATTCTGTAAGCTTTAGGAGCGACGATTTCTCTTCATTTAAGAATTCGGCCAAGTAGGCGAGACTGCTAAGAAATGACATACTAAGTTTAAAATCAAGATGTCACAATTAATCGTCCAGATTTACAAACTGTCACATACTGCATGCATTAAGAACAAATGCGAGAGTTGTGTAAGCAGGCACAATCTCCTTCACATCGTTTTACAGGTAAATCAGAGCAAAACACAACCACTGGAATCCACGCGAAAAGGCGTCCTCCTGTAGTTCGTGGCGCAACGCACTCTGGTAAAAAGTGGCGCGGTGCACTCTGGTTAAATGCGATGCATTCTGGTAAAAAGTGATGAATTCGAGAATTTGGATCCCCTTTTATATATTCTTCTTAAATCCTGTTTATGTTGCTGCTCGCTCGCTACGCTCGCTCCGCAGCAAAAATCATCGACGAGAAAGAATATTTTTTATTCTCGGCTACTCATGTTCAAGACCAAATCCAGTTCTGGTTGGTATGCCCGATCTTCCCGCGCTTTCTGTTTCTGGCAGTTTGTTGCGAGAAGGTTATGTACTTGTTGTATGGTTCGTTTGGATTTGGTTTGATGATAGTCCATATAGTTTTTTGTGCTTGAGTGAGGGCTCGAGAAAAACTTGAATTGTAGCTCGCCCTTCGGTCAAGCAGCTCTCAGATTTTGCTTGCCTTGAGCAAGTCTGAGGTTTTCTTTAGATTTAGTTGACAGATGACTTGCCTGGGCACTTGCCCGATTTACTTGCCCGGCGGGACAACTGAAGCCCTGTGAGTAACAGAAATACATCGTCATTACAGGTTGCTGTTGAGAATCAAGTTCGAACCCTGCGCCATCGCTGGGAGTTAGTCAAAAGAGGTGACTTAGTAAGCTTTCTGGCCTCTCCAGTCGGCGCTGAGATGTCTCCTCAGCTGGAATCATCCGTGTCAGAAATGACACGGAGCTTGAAGTCTCTCTTCAGTGTTTTGTTCTGTACGAGCCGAGGGGAGCCGTCCATCAGTCAACAGCTTCTGACAACCATTTCGCAAATCAAAGAGATGCTTCAAACTCGGTTGACAGATTACGAAGATTACTTGCTGGTCAAAGGACAGAGAAATATAACAATGACCGCGTATCCTTTCCACGTACAACAACGTTCACTTTGTCATGTTAAATCGCTACATAATAGTCTGCTCATTAACCCGTTAAGTAATCAAGATTATGAAGAAAAATTATAATTTGATAAATCGGAAACTAAGGGCCGGATTAAATTTGGGTTGCAAATGAAAGCTTTACGCTACACCAGCCGTGTTTCTTCTAAAAAGGAAAACGGCAAAGTTGAAAAAATTGCAACGAGATCACTGTCAAAATCCTCTAAAATGTGGACATGATCTAGGTGAAACATAGTACGAGAGGAATCAATTAATCAGTACAGTGGCCACTGTTAACCAGATAGCCTTGCATATTAACTGCTAAGCAGACTTTTCCAGCACGAAACAGCTGGACGCATAACTTTGGGAAAACAATATTACATACGACCCGTAGAATACCGCCATTTACTGAACGGTATTCCAGCCTTGCTGTCAATGCGGCATAGGGCACGTAGAGGTAATTGCGGCTCAAGAGCTTAATTGAGGTATTTTACGTGCCAATTTTGGTGCCTTTCATTCATTCATTCATTCACTCACTCACTCACTCACTCACTCACTCACTCACTCACTCACTCACTCACTCACTCACTCACTCACTCACTCACTCACTCACTCACTCACTCACTCACTCACTCACTCACTCACTCACTCACTCACTCACTCACTCACTCACTCACTCACTCACTCACTCACTCACTCACTCACTCACTCACTCACTCACTCACTCACTCACTCACACTCACTCACTCACTCACTCACTCACTCACTCACTCACTCACTCACTCACTCACTCACTCACTCACTCACTCATTCATTCATTCTGTTTATTTAATAAAACAATGCAAAGTGTCTTTAGCAACTAAATATATCAGCTCTCTCGTTGTTACCAAAGATTCCCCACGGTAGAAACCTTTGGAAACTTTGTGATAATAGGGACCTTTAGATTGCACTACGAATACGATTTTCGAATTTCGAATTTCAAACCAGTGGCGTTTTCAGATCCCCTGCTCTTCATGTTGGTTTTAGGTAGAACCGAGTACGTAGAGAGGGTAGCTCATGAGATGGGATGGGTATGTGAAGTGATTATTATAATTTGAAGCGTCAGGGAAGACTAGAATTTAAAAGTTGCTCTCGATCTCGTGCTCGTACTCAATTCTACATTCCACTAATAAGCGAGACTCAAACATGGAGAGTTACTTTCCTTAATATTTCTCCGCTATCTTGAGGACTTTCCAGGGCTGGTTCATTTTATTTACGTGGATCGTAGCAGTGACCAAGTGACCGCGCCTTCCATAAACACAACGCGTAGTAAGATCCGGGACTCACGTGACCCGTGCTATGTTATTAAACAGAAAATATGGGATATGTGGGCGTATATTCATTCATATTTACTGCTCGGTAAGTATCCACCATTATTCACCTCTAGCTGGGTGTCTAAGCTCATTCCCCCCCGGGGGGGGGGGGGCGTACTTTGGGAATTTCTGGGTGGGGATATGCCGCTGGGACCCTGGAACCCTCAGCCTATACCAGAGCTAGTTCAGCTGAATTTTGCTACCCTATACTAGAGTAAACTCCCCAAATCCCCCCATCTATCGACACTATTGCGGCTGATTTGCGTAAATTTAAACTTGCCGATTTGATTTTTTTATTTTTGTGAGTGGCAATTCCTGGTTTCCTTAGTCTAGATAAAATCTTCAACCAGTTAGTCAACTAGTCAGATTTATATACCCTATCCTAGAGTAAACTGCTTGAAAACCATACCCTTCACAGCGGCACATACCTATATAGTCCATATATGGCAGTGCCCACCCACCCCCCCCCCCCCCGCTAGGGGGACTCATTCAACTCGGTGTCTTAATGGCACCTTTACTTTTCAGGTCACACTTTTATAGCTGTCCGTGACGGAGATTTTCTGTTCACGTACTGTCTGTGGTTTGAAGACACATCCGGGAACCCGGTTCAACTGCAAAACCCGTTGCCAGTCCTTCTCGGTTCTCCACCCCCTGGAATTATGTCGAGCTCATTTTACAAGTGAGTAGTACCAAGAACTGACAATATCGTGCTTATACTGTGCTAGCTAGTGTTGTACCAGTATTACGTTAGTGTTGTACCAATAGTTTAAGCGTAGAACGGCAATTGTTTTGCAATACGTATGTTTGATGCTTTCATCTCTTTTTAGGGACTTAACGAAGCGATGCTTCCCGGCCTCCCCTGCGAATACCATCCGTTGTTATGAACTGATGTGTGTTCATGTTGGCTTGGTCCCAGTCCAGTTCGCCGTCAAACACATTCGGCGGCTGGCCTCCAAACTTTTCGAGACGTCACTGGGAGCACACTATCCAATCAGCTTGATACAGTGAGGTCAAACTGGTAAGGCCCGCCAAAAAATGAACCAACTTTGTCTTTTATCTCTGAGTAAACCAAGGCCTGCAGTCAGGGGTTGGAGATTGGAAAAAGAAGTGAGGATTTCAGAATTAAGATAAAAGAGTATGAATACAAGAAGTGGAAATAAATCGAATTGTGTCGTCCTGCAATAAGAGCTGGGCACTAGGAAACGTTAATTAGATTACTTTTATATATTATCGAGTGTGAGCAAGAGAAGTGGAAAGAAAATGAATTTTCAAGGTGTTCCGGAATTCGAAACGGGGAGCCCGAGAGTATTATATTTTTTATAACAAATGATTTTATATAGAAATTTACACCGCAAGAAAGAGGATGTATTTGCCTTGTAATAAAAGAAAAATCAAACTTTTAAAATAATGTGCAAAGGTAGGGAAGAGAAAAAAAAAATGTTTATGAAAGCGTATGACTGAAACGTTGTATTAATCGAAGAGGAAAGGAAGGCTATAGTACATGCATGCTGGAGACTGATACGATTGGTAATTTGGTTTTCCACAGCAAAATTTTATTCTCCTGATTTGTCAAGGAAGGAGGAAAACTTTGTTACGGTCTAATTCGCTCTGCTCAAACTAACGTAAATTACTTTCCTCTTAAATGCAATACATTCAAAACAAACAACACTGTTTGATGGTTGGATGCTCAAGCATTTTAACCTCATTCCAGATACATATGCTAAGACTGTGCCCTGAACGGAGCTACAGTTAATCCTTGTGCAGCCCTGTTCATGCTTAATGTTCATCTTTTCGCAAGGCCGGCACTCCCGGCAGGGGTCTGCGTTATGTGTTGGCAAGGTTAACCGTCAATCAGGTGCCGTCTGTAGGCTATTCCACACTTTGCAGCGTGAAATGAAGGGGAGCGGAACGCTTGTGTCTCAGTGGCAGGGTTACTGTCATTCCCAACAGGAACGTCGACCTCATGCGAATTTTAAAATACAACCTGTCTAGCTCAAAGAAAATTACAGCGAAAGCAACAATCTTAGCTGCTGGCTTGAGTGTTCCCATTTGCTTGTGGCCAGCTTGCCTGGTTAATTGATTCGTGATTGATTGATTGATTGATCGATCGATCGATCGATCGATCGATCGATTGATTGATTGATTGATTGATTGATTGATTGATTGATTGATTGATTGATTGATTGATTGATTGTTTGCAGGATGCATCGATTGACTGAATGATAATTGATTAACTAACTGAGATTGTTTAATTGATTGTTATCTATTGTACTTAAATATTTTAACACACCATACAAACGTAACTATAAACACCGCCACTGCTTTATTTCACCTGAAGTAAAGAGGTGCATTCTCACCGGAATTTTTTCTGCTTAGTGTACAGTTGAATTTTCTGCGTCGATAAATACCAAGACACACTTTTGGTAATCGCGGGTGTTTGTTCTTATATGTGTAGCGTACCGGGAGAACACTCTGACGTTCAATTGGTCAAACCCTCAAATCACTTCACTCAATATTAACGCTAGCTCTTCGTTAGGTTTCATGTCAATATGGCAACATCTTTGTGCAGTCTGCAGGTTGCCTAGCAACATTCCAGCTTCAAATTGCGGGCTCAGACTATTCCGGGAATGGGAGAGTGCTGTTTGAATCCTTGTAAACTTGCTATCAGGCCCTTGATTGTTCGCCTTTAATTGGAGAAAGGCTTATTGAATGATTTAATGCTAGTAAAGGGGACGAAATAACGCTTTTTCAATTGATTTTTACAGGGTTAAGTGTCCCTTTTAAATGTACAGTAGCTTATTAAAAGAACACATCCTACCAACCCGTGGCAAATTTTCGCAATATGAACTCAAAATGTACAGGTATTGGTATTTACAAAATCAAGCGACGATTTAAGGTATATAGATATAAACATGCTGTATATTGAGAACAGGTTGCCTTGGCAACACAGTGACATCATTTTCCTCCGTCTGATCTGGTCTTTGCCCTTTCCCTCTTGTACTTCATTCTTCTGTTCTGGAACCAGACCTTAACCTGTCTTTCGGACAGGTTTAACTCGTTAGCCAGCTTCATTCTCTTCAAACCAACCACGTACATATCCACTGAAAATTCCTCTTCCAGTCGCTCTAACTGCGCAGGCGTGAATGAAGTTCTGCTTCTCTTGGGCTTCGGACTCGGGAGACTTGACCGGGGCTGTGAATGAACGGGCCTGGGACCTAACAACATAGCGAACAAATTAACAGCATAAGCACATTGCTTTTATGCACTTGCACAATGACATTCTTGCTACCATGTTATCTTACCAGCCCAGTTAAAGTATTACTGGTGAAGGTTGTGATGAATGTGACTTGATGAGAAAAAAGACATTCTGTATTTCATGACAGCACTGGAATTTGCTGATGTCTAAGAATGGCAATTTTAGTATCTAAGAAAGAATCAAAGATCATGGAAAACACAGCAATAGTGTTTATTTCAGTTGTAGAACAGAGCAGACAGGAACCCATTAGGGAGTAAAAATGACTCAGTACAGCGAGGCAGAGATTGAAATTTCTGGAGAAAACTTGTTTAAACAAAGGACTTTGTTCTTATTTTCGAATTCATTTCAAAAGTTTAGGGATGGGCTTCAAGTTTCGCGGAGTTTTTGTACAGTAAGAAGGAACTTCTTTATGATGGTGTACGGTTCATAATTCAGTCTTAAAACGAATGAAGTTTAAACCTTGATTATGGCGCTCGCAACAGACCAGCCAAATAACCCAGATATTCCACAAAACTTTCCAAAGGGACCGATGTTAAAAGCCCATGTTAAAAGCCCCAGCAAGTTCGCGAAATAATTAGTGTGCGAGATAAAAGTACATGTGCAAATATTCTTTGCATTTTCGCTGTCTGCATGATTGGAAAGGTGCGCGAGTATCCTTCACGTTGAACAATGCAACACTGAACCGTTTTTATTGAGCCCAAAGGGGAAAGTATCGTTTTTCTTGTTTTGTTTTTTTTTTTCCGGTGGAATAATTCCGCGGGTCTATAATCTAGGAGGCCCTTCTTTCCGTCGCCTTCCTCTGTAAAAGGAAAGCCTGTTAACGGGTCCTCGAGGCTATGAAAGTTGACTAGGATATGAGAATGTTAGCAAGACTGACATCATTGATAACTTTCCGCCGCGGTAACCTTGAGTACTCCCAGGAGATTTTGCCGAAAAGGATGCTCTACCCAGTCCAGTTCCTGTTGACCCATGCATGGTTGCTCTTATTTCTATTTGAAAAGATCTGTATCAAAAAAAAAGGTGCACTGCTAGCTATGCGGAAGAGTAAAATGCTTCACCGGGCGCGACCCATAATTTTTGCCAAAGTGAAGAGACCGAAACTCTATTAACAAAACAAAGAAATGATTTCATCTTTTAGCATTTCCAAGACGGTATTTTAATATACTGACACAAGGAAAATTTGATGAGATTCATAGGTACCTTCTTTTTAATTTCTCAATTGTCGAAAAGGAAATAGAATTATCTTTTAAAATCCGAACATCGTTTATTTATGAATAAAAATAATTACCAATATTTCCTCCCTTTGTCCGCGATTTTCTAGCCATTACTTATCAAACCGACAAGGAAAAACGCGTCTTTATTGACTCGCTGATAACGTATCCACCAGGCGAATAAAAGTCATTTTATTTGCTCTCGAGTTTAACTGCTGTGCTATGGTCAACTCGCAGGAACAAATTCATGACAGCTATGTGCAATATCAATTATATTTCTACTTAAGAAACCTCAACATTCAGGATTTTTATGTTATCGTGAACATCACAAATGCCTCTTTCGTGTCCTTAACCGCCATGGTAAGATATCTTGTGTATGGACCTGTCGTGGGCACATGTGTTGTCGAGTGAAAAACGCGCGGCGAGGACCTCTTGTGGAATGATTAAAACCTTAATGATGATTTCGTGCTGAGTGAAAATATTACTTTGTGACAAATCATGAATCATTAAAAAGCATAATAAATAATGGTAATTTAAAGCACAAGCGAAAGAATTTTAGCGTTTTTTTGATAGAAATTTTCAGAGCTTTTGGTTTCTTGTGCCTTGTCATGGGAAGAATTAAACAAGTCAGTTTTTGACTTCTTGTAAATGTGGTCTGTGCCATACCCATATAGAGTGAAACAATTCATTTTTTAATGGTCTTGATGATGCTCTTAAATAAATATCCTTAACTACCGCTAAACGTTCACGGATCTTTAAAAGTCAAAATAAGAAGGGAAATACCTGGTTTTACTTCTACCACGTTTTCGCCAATGTTGGCTACTGGTCGAGCATCTTCTTGGGACGTTCGTGAATGCGTAAATATCTGCGAGCTGTAGACAAGCCTCTGAAGTCCAACAAGAGAGTCTCTCCGAGTTCCGTCCATGGATACAAGAGGCGGAGGAGATCTGCGCGGTTTATTGTCTTCACGAGACTGGTATGTACTCGGGGAAGGTGATTCCGATGTTGTGGTGTCCTGCATTTTGTTTTAACACGGCAACAACTTGAGAACTTGGACGCTGAACTTTAAAGGGTACACTTGTACAGGAAGACCTTTGCACTAAACTTCTTCCAGGGAACGAGAGCGTACGAAAATTACACTGCCACCTTAAAAAGGTTCAATGAAAGCAAGATCAAAGCTATCTACTTATAAAAGCCGGGAATGAAGCAAAAAACTCTTGAACTTATAGCGACATTTGACAGCGCAACTCAGTGGGCTTCTTTAGGGCTGTTTCTGTTCCAATTAGTTTTCGAACGCTCCTCAGGAATTTTCATCGACAATGACAAGTCTTTAGTGGCTTGGTGACCCCTTATTACTCCTTGTCTTATACATTTTTAATAAGGATCTTAAAGCTTTTCCATCTTTCTTCATTGGCAAATGACTTATCTAATTTTCCCATGTATCTTTCTTGTTATGTCTTTAACTGATTAAGTACTTTTTTTTCTTCATTGCTAATGGACTTTGACGCTCGAGCAGATTTTAAAAAATTTCTGTGTAACAAGCTTTTAGCCTTTCACTGAAACCGGTACAAAATGTTGCTTTACTCTTAAATTGTTTAATAATCGTGCCTTAACTGTTCAGTCGCACGAAACATCACAAACAGTGAATTGTTTTGTAATTATTCACACTGCACGGGGAGTCTGGGAATTCTAGGTTCTTTTCTTGATTAGTTATTATTACAAATACTTGGGCTTCAGATTAGGTACAATCATAGCAAAAGGAACAAATAACAAAAACAATTCCGCTTCATTTCACGATCACATAAAAAGCATTTTCTGTGTTCCTGAATTCCATCTCAAAGGGCAATTGAAGAACTGCGGTCGGCAAACCTTGCTTACAATCACTATGTTGATATTCGTAACATAAAGCGAAATGACTTTAGCAAATTTGTCCTAAAATTTAGTTTTGGCCATTAATATTTCAACACCGAATTTATTGTCGTATTTTGCGTGCAAGTATAACTACCAACTAAAACATTATTCACATGTCATAGAAGTCACTAATTGAGTGAACATAGAAAATCCTTAACTGCATTGTAAGAACGAATACTCTTTAAGAGTTCCTGGAGTTACTACTTTAAAAGGTGCTTCTCTGTTGACTCTACTTGCTATCGCAAACATTTGTGTCTACCCGTAAAAGCCTACATTAGTGCGAGTAAACAATTTGAACGTCGAAAAAGATTCTTAGAACAGGCACAGATTTTGCTGATTACAAAGCTTGATTTTCCATTATGCTTAATGCCTGTTCTTCTCTATAGGAACTCAAAGTTTCTAGTGATTTTGATTAATATTCCATAGATTGCCCCTTATTTCCCGCGGTGCTTGCTAAAGCACTTAAAATCTCCTCTTTTAATTGGCTGCACTTAATTTGTGACGTTTGACGTCCCATCAGAATTAATTCGCGGCGATTAACAAGAGAATCCAATTAGTACACGAAGAAAATTTCTCATACAACACGGAACCAAATTATGGCCTATCATTTATTCCGCTCTTGCTTGCTAATTACAGAGCCGTCTGAATTGACGGCGATTTAAAAGTATATTTACGTTTCGTTCATAAATATAACCATATTTGTCAGAAAAGAATTACCCACTATTCTTCTTCATAAGTCAACAAAAGCACTCAACGAGAAACCACCTTGAAAATTCCAAAACTGGAAAAATTTTGATGTTCTCTGTTTTTACCAGAAATGACCGCTTTCAAATATTAGATTGAGTTGCAAGGTGCTTTAATTCTATGTTATTACGAATTTTATTTTCAGGTGTCTAATCATATTTAAAATGCATCTATTTTTCATACCCGAAACCTGGAGAAGAATCGCTAATTCGGTGGTAATAACAAAAGCGATGAAAAACTCGCCTTCTGTAATTTCAGCTCTGTATTAATACTCGTACATCCTTTTAACTTAATCCGCGTTGAAAACAAACTTTAAGCTGCGAAGCGGAAACATACAGAAGAAAATAAAGGACTTGGAGAATGAAAATAACAAGAAAATTAACGCGGTTTTCGATTTAAGACAATGTTTTCACTCTCAGTGAAAGGTGACTTCACAGTAAGTCCTTGGTTTTCGTTCTAGTCAAACACTTTTTTCTCAGCAACATATCAATGTATTTTGTTTTGTACGAATTCACTGGCGAAAAAAGAATCAATTTTAGAATTTAACTGAAACTAGTTATAATCTATTAAAGACATAAGCAGGCGAGAAAAAATCAGCTTATCAAAAATACGCTGTAAACAATACTGACAGTTTTTAACAAGAAATAGCGTTTAGGCAGGAAGTTAAACTTCCAGATAAACAAAAACAGGTAAACAAGTAAAAGTAAGTAAACAAAAAACTTCAAATTATAGGTGCAAGTAAAAGCTGAGAGACTATTTGGAAGGTATTTTGCGTTTGTGCAGCTTAATAGTTAGTTTAGGTTTCTAAGACTTATAAGGTATTTTCCATTCTCGTCACCAGAGGCCACGATCCTTTTGGTCAGCACCTAGTATCGCGACCTATGGGAGGGTAAAACACCAGAAATTATCGATTCATGGATATCCCTTCTCATCTGACGAATCTGATTGGCTGGGAAAACGAAGCGAATACTCTGCACATGCTCAGAAAATTGGGTCTAGCAGGAAGTCGAGATTCTTGGTGCTGACCAAAAGGATCGCCGTATCTTGGGACATCGAGAATGGGAACTTTCTGGTCTGAACGTGTTGGTTGAGCTCAGTAGGGCCGAATGTGCATGGATAAATTATCTTCCTATGTATTTAGGGTGTTTATGAAGACTATAAACAAAGAAAAAAAAAACAAACTAACTGAGGCAGGTGCCTCGGTTTGCCTGTTGCTACGGCCCCGCTCGGTCAGAAGAAGAGTCCTCTAATCGAGTTTTCGAACAAAGGGAGAGGACCCACGAGTACACAGTTCAACAGCAGCTGTGAGCTGTCGCGAATCTTGTAATCCCACACATCAGTAACTTGGCAAGGAAATCTTCTTTAGTTGTCAGTGAGAGCTAGGCCTGATAAGCCCGCGGATTTCAGCGGGGATGTTGCTTACCTACATGGCGCATATTCCAAGTGACAGAATTTGGAGTGCTTGTGCTCTGGGTCACGCTGTATCTTAAAACGCCCATTCTCGTCAAATTTAAAGCATCCTGTGGTGTCTGAGGAAAACACTTATGTACTCACGATAAAAAGGAAATCCTGCTTTATACGCAGCGCGCCCTTTTTTTAATTTGCATTTCCCTGCTGTTTATAAAAACAGCTATTGAGCGGGAATCTAACTTCTTTCTTATAATATGTAATTAAACATGGTCCCAGCTTTTACTTCTATATCAGTGAAACCTAGTGTGTGACTACTGGTACTGAGTAGTTCTGTCAGGTTGTACTGTCGCACAAGTACACTTTGGATGCCTGTTTTAAGCTACCCTAAGGCCCATGGGATCAGATTATTGTTGAACTATGTCCAGTTTACACGTAAAACAGTAAGTGCGAACAAGAAAACAGAGATAAAAACTTTTATTGCTCGAGGTTTTTATAGCCTAGCTGCCAAACGCCAAGGAAGCATACCTGTTGAGGTTAACATTCAGTAAATTGCTTCACTCAGATTCAGGTTTGCGAAAGAGGAATTCAATGTATTGATTGACCAGTGTCCCAATGTAGTCATTGAGCTTTCTTTCCAGGTTGCATGTCGATTCACTCCTGGCAGAATTGCAGCAATGGTTTGAAATGGAGTTTCTCGATAGTTTTGCAATGCTTTTAAAACTTCGTGGGGCTTATACACCTGTTACAAATGCAATACCGAAGACAGAGGACGGGTTTAGATTTACGATCAGAGACAAAATATGGTTGAAAAAGCTACTTCACACTCTTCTGTGTTTACTGTGAAGAATTAAGCCTGGTTCACACTAGCGACATAACGACATAAGGAAAAGATCAGTTTTATCTTTATGTCGTTATGTTCATTCTGTTATGTTGCTAATATGTCATTATGTCTACATTTCACACTACAAACGAGATAACGTCCTTTTTATGTCGTTCGTGACGATGTCGTTATGTCATTATGTCGCTTCGGCTAGTGTGGACCAGACTTTAGGCCTAGCTCACACGAGCGACATAACGACATAGCGACATTTAAGCAATGGACCACAAGTTTTTATGGTTTATAGGCTGATAAACTTTCCGGGATGTTGGAAGAACACTCAAAGAATTCGTAAATCACTCGCCTGCGGCTCGTGATTTACGAATTTTTTGAGTGTTCTTCCAACAACCCAAGTGGTTTATCATGCCTCTAAACCATAAAAACTTGTGGTCTGTTGCTTTTAAATAATAATTCAGAAGACACGCGAAATTTCCATGAGTTTACTGGCACAATAAACTATAACTGATTGACCAATCATAGCGCGCGCATTCATTTAATTATTATATAAAACCACATAACCACGTAACCACATCACGACATAACGACGTAACGACATATCGACATATCGACATAACGCGTGTTTAAGTCGCAATGTGAACATCGACACAAAAACATAAGGAAAGGACAGTTTTTCCTCATGTCGTTATTTTCATATATGCTGTTATGTTGCTAATTAATTATGTCATTATGACGGGATGTTTACACTGTAAACATAACGTCCTTCTTGTGTCATTATGTCGCTAGTGTGAACTATGCCTTACTAGCTGACCACAATTTTAGACGAAAGCATGGATTATTCTTTTGCTCAAGTACATATGGTCTTTGACTTGAGAAAATAGCTGCGGAAACCACGTTTTAATAGCAACCGTTATTAATTAATGCAGAGACGCAGAGTATTATAATTAACCAGGGAATCCACATCTTAAATGCTCTTGTTTCAGTTTCGAGAGCGCGCACCTTTTCCGATCTTTGACGGGTGCTTTTTGTTATCAATGTATAGATATATGTAATTATAAATGTTGTATAATGTTAGGGATATTTTCCGCGTTTAGGGGTCCATACGGTCGTGACTGAATATTTACATATCAATATAACCTGCTCTGCATCTGCGACATCTGTCGTTGTGCAAATATTGTCCTTTTAAACAAAAGTTTTTCCAAATTTTAAAAACCATAGGATCAAATTAACGGAGTGTTTTTTTTTTCTGATGTCAGCAGAAAACAAAGAAACGTGGATCTGTTTTGAGCGATAGAATATTTCTGTAGACGCGCGGTCCCGTAGCAACTAAACGAAATGTTAAGCGGTAGGGACAATTAATACATCCGGTGACTTAAAGTTGGAGCGTTGATTACAGGTTAATATTTTAAGTTAATTCTCAGCCGTCTAAGGGTTCGATGAGTATTAAGACATTTCCAGCTGAAGATTCATTCGTCCAATCGGCCGCTTTTTTCTATCCGGGAATTCTCTTCATTCGCGACCGCAGACCACATGAATGGAAGGCAACAGGAGATAAGTTGCGTTGTCACAATATACAGAAGAGCTTGGAAGTGTGCAAAACCTGTCCAATTTCAAATGGCTGTTCTACAGGTAAAGGAAACTGAAACAACGTGAATTTTTTACACTACTACTTTAACGTAATGCTTATTAATTTGGCGTACTTCATGAATCCATTTAGCTCTTGTTTACAGAATTTTCTGGTAGAAAAAAGGCACTTTCTAGGCAGGAAGTTGCCACTTGAATAACAACATTTAACTACCGGTTGGAACCTGTACGTCGATAATACAAAACATGAATCGGCAAGAATGAAATTTATGACGTATGCTCGACAAAAGAAAACCACAATGGGGCCTGTAATATTCCTTGTAAAAAACAAAATTATACCATCGAGTGCACTTTCCCCACTTCCTTCCAATTTGTAATGATATTTTAATTTCCATCCAGTTATATAGGGCTAAAACACGTTACAAATCAGTACAAATCTAGTATCACTTAGTTCGTTACCTTTATAATACCCCGCTAATCATAATCAGTCGGTCGAGGACTCGATTGCATTAATCACTAACAAAAACAACTGTATGAAGCAAAATTTCGCGAAATGGCGCCATTGAATTTACTCCACTGCCTTAATTATAGAGGAGAGAATTATAAAACAGTAACAGTTTAAAAAAATAATGTTTTGCCGATCGACGTGGTTGCTTTCTTATGATACAGACACCTGTTTACAAATAGTTTTAAAAATTAGCTCGGAAATTCGACCGACTAATACTTTAGAAACCTGTTAACGTACTCGTTGATGCCCGCCAGTATCTGTGATTTGTATGTTCTATTAGTCAAACAGGGAGAGAAAACTCAAGCTTCAAGATCTCAACTCGTTTATTACATGCGAGATTTGCAGAGGATATTTGATCAAGCCTACAACGATCACAGAATGTCTTCACACATGTAGGTACTGGTTGAACACTATGCATTGTTACAAACGACAATAATTCAGTCGCGATAAACAAAAAAAACCCATATTCTCGCCGGAACATTTCCTCTCTGTTCGCTTCTGGGAGTTCAATCACTCGCCATGAGACGGTATCGAATTTTCGTGAACGAAAAAGAAGAACAAGGCTAAGATAATAATTCAGTCATTTTCTATTTATCGCGAGACTGTAGAAAAAGGGAAATAAAAACACCTGCTTGAGCTTCTCATCAAACACTATTCATTTCATTGTTTAGTTTAACTTGCGGAGATGAAATGATGAAGAGTTGTTTCGTTGCCAGTGGAAAATTCTTTATTTGCTTCTACCTCCATTTTAATTTGCCTACTGCTTTTACGTGGCTGGTGTCTCCGTCGAAACATCAAGTTTTTAATTTTAGGCGATGTTTGGAAGCGAAGATTAAAAATCCATTCAAACCATGATTTGCAAATGTTTCTGCATTTGTTAGTCAGAATTATTCATAAGGTGGCGCAATTTCGACGCTTTCCAGACAATGGTATTAGATTATTTTTACACAATAGCTCAGCAAATACAAGACCAGGATTTTGCTTTTCAAATGACTAAAAGTTTACATTTCACCGCCAACAGGGGACCCATGCCAACAGGAATGCTTCGCGTCGCTGGCAGCTGCATTGAAAATATTAAATTGTTTAAAGTTTAGTATTGATTCTGAATCCTAGGAAATAATAACGTACACCAGAAGAAACAAGCTTTACATTATAAACAGATTACCAACAACGATAAAATCTATATTGCATGGAGAGTAAAGACTTCAAATTCGTGACTTCTTCAGTCAAAAGAAGTAATAGATGTCGTTGTGAACAAATAAATAGTGCAGTTCGAATTCAACTGAGATTAGATGACCAGCAAATTTGATCCCTGCCGCAAGGTAGCTTCTTTGAAGGTTTAAAAAGACTTCTTAAACTAAAACATATTGCTGCCAGAGGTGTTCTGAGTACGTCGCTGATGGTAGATTAATTTTGTTAATCGAAAAACAAAATGGCGATTTCTAGTTGAATGCTATTCAGTTGATGGATACCGCTGTGACTTGCCCACTTACAGTGAAACAAGAAAATGTATGAGACTTCAATCAGAAGAACTCTGATTGAAAGTATTACTAAGTAATAGCAGTACTTTCTGATGATTACGTGTTAAAATGACTTCACCAACTGTGCCATTTTGACAGTCTGCAGGTCGTGCATCGTGAAATATTTACAAGATAGCGACGACAATAACTGCCCCAGTTGCTCATCTCAGATTCACGAAACCAATCCATTCGACTTACTCAGGTATCTACAAACAGTGTTGCTTATAAAACAGCACTCGCATATCCCTTGTACGTCTCAACGCCTCATTAAGACCAGTCTCGTACTATGACTAATGGGCATGCCATGTATTCTTGTATTAGGAGGTTTAAGCTATTCATGAAAAATTCCTTTGGTTTTCGTTTCAGTTTTGTGTTTCAATCTTGTACGAGCTATCTCGGTTTCCACTGCAGCAAAAAATCGCTTGTAAAAACCTACATTTTTTGAAGTCTGGCAAAATAGTTTCTTGTGTTTTGGGGTAGTTTTTGGCAATTTGGTTCTTAATTTCTATGAAGGATATATAGTTGTTTATTGCCAGAAAAAATAAATAAACTTGTGTTTGGTCCTTGAATATACGCTATTTATTCAGAACTGTATTATCTATTTTATTGTAATATAAATTTGCAATCTCAAAGTCCATGCAATCCTTGGTTAAAATGTTTATCATAATTTAAATGTAACATATAAGACCCAGGTTGTTATATTTTTGGGTATTAAAATGGCAAATTTCAACCAGCAGGTTCTTTTAAAACATCTAGGTTTTTACACGCGGATTTTAACTGTATTTTTTGGTTGCTCAAATGTTCACCACTGATGGTCATGTGTGTTGTTTGATTGACAGGTCCGATAAAACTCTGGAAGATATTATTCATAAACTTGTTCCCAAACTGCAAGAACGTAAGACGTTATATGAAGACTGTAACTAATAACTTAAGATCCAAACCGGCCTATCTGGCATATGTGTAATGTCGTTATGATCGACTCGTCGGTGAGGCTAATTTAGGGAAATGACATCCTTTGCAATGAAAAGTTAGTTTGGATCGTGGGACTGGTCACAGAAATAGTCTCATGGCAATAAAATGTGAAATTATTGCGTACGCGCTTGTCGCCTATTTGTGATTGGCTAAGAAGTTTTCAAAATCCAATTTTAAAAAGTCGGATAAGTGTTTGTGTTCTTATTTTAATTATGGCCTGAAATTGAGAGTTATTTAGGAGTATCGACAACTTATCTTGTGTACAGTGACACGTTAAAAATTTTCAAAACCCAAAAACTTTAATTGTTTGCAGGTGAGCAGAGACGAGAAAGAGAATTCCTTGAACAGCTCAACTCTGAGAACGAGAAGAAAACAAAAGAGGCAGAAGAAACCAAAGAATACGGTACATGGGTTTCTTTTGTGGCTTAGCAATGACCTTCAGTTGTTAGCTCAAGATACGGTCTTTCAATTTGTTATCTTGTGCAACCATGTCCACTGAGACCCTTTAGCTGTTATTATTAGACGAGTATTTGTTCGATCCACTGATTTTTCGAAAAATAACTAGAAAGGTATGTTCGAGTCTAAAACCATTTAACGTACTTTCAAATTCTTCGAACAGTTGATGAGAAAGACGATCAACAGTTTAAGGTTATGGATCAACAAATGGCAGGTCCCCGTGTATTCTTGTATAGGCCATGCTCTGCTTGCTGAGCACTGAGACTATATAGATTGGTAATTGAGTAACAAACTCCCATTGCTTTGATGTTTCCTCAGCTTCAGATTCCGCAACCGAGCCTGCGAACAAGCGAAAAAAGCTATCAGCGACCGAAGAGAACTATCACCGCGATGACCCTCAGATTGGAGTTTGCCTGGAGTGTCTGATGTATGATTTGCTGAAACTCTTATGTAACTAAACACTTAGCTGCTCTATCTTGCCAACATTCTTGCTTAGTCAGCAAAGCGATCGTTTTCTTTGTGCTTGGTTACATCAAGGTCTTTACATTTGCGGTCAATCAATCAATCAATCAATCAGTCAGTCAGTCAGTCAGTCAATCAATCAGTCAATCAGTCAATCAGTCAATCCGTCAATCAATCAGTCAGTCAGTCAGTCAATCAATTAGTCAATCAGTCAAGCCGTCAGTGAGTCAGTCAGTCAGTCAGTCATTCAGTCTGTCTGTCAGTCAGCCAGTCAGCCAGTCAGCCAGTCAGCCAGTCAGCCAGTCAGCCAGTCAGCCAGTCAGCCAGTCAGCCAGTCAGCCAGTCAGCCAGTCAGCCAGTCAATCAATCAATCAATCGATCAATCAATCAATGTGACAAAAAAACAAACAAGTCAACAAAGAAACTGAGACTGCGATTGTTCTGTTTTAGTGACGACTCAGTTCAGGCCGAGCATCCTGTGAGAGAACTGGAACGTAAATACATCCGCTGTTCATCACGACTGACAATAGCACAAGTCAAGAAATTCCTGAAAGTCAAGCTTAATCTCAAAACCGCTGACCAGGTAAATGCGCCCCATGTGCTCTCGACGGCTATTCGCTCATAAAACGTGCATCAGTGTAACTCACCAGGCATATCTCCTTAGGTTGAAGTAATGTGTAACGGAGAAATCATGGGTAAAGATCACACTCTGGAGTTTGTGTACATGACCAGATGGAGGGTTAAGGCAAGTGAACCGAATTCCTGTTTTAATGGTAATGGTAAATACCTCACCCAAACCCGTCGAGGCTGTTGCAACTTAAAAAAAATAAAGACCTTAGATCTTTGATCAAAAAAGTCTTGCTCTAGTCAGCTTGTGGATTCCTCAGCATTTAGAATTCCTCAGCCCGAGTAGTCCAGTACCTCGTCCAGACCTGTATTTTCCTCTTTCTCAGAGGATTGCCGGTGACGTGTAATGTATCGGTGTTTGGCGAAAACGGGCATTTTCGTTCGTTGCTCTTTTCCAACGAGTAAAGGAAAGGCCAATGAAATGCAAACTGAGGGAGTGAACTCAAAGTCCGTCACGGATATTTAGAAGACGTCTCAAATGTGAACCAAGCGGTAAAACCTTAACGATTTGAAAGAACAAGAAAATTGTATTACTCAAAAACTATCGAAGCCCATTTTTTTGTCTGTTTTGAAGATCATTTTGTTTGCTTGTTTGTTTGTTTTTCTTTTAATTTTTTAGGAGGGATCAGTCCTTGTGCTTCAGTACAGACCAAGATTAGATTTTCTTTAAACATCTATTATGGAAAGTTAGATAAAGGTCTGGAGTCATAGATGATTCATTTAGAGAAAAACTGTAAAGTAAAAATAAAAGTCAGTCATCTTTAAACAAGAACAAGACCCTCGAGACCAGAGCCTCAGAAGATTTTTTCTTATAAGAGGGGCTACCGATCGAATTCCCCCATCGTATATTTCTTTCGGCCATGGCTCTGACTTGGGAAACGCCGAGTGAGTATGGTGTGTGTTCAGCAACTCACATGGAACACATGGGAACAGCTTCATGAACTAGAAAGGTTCGACTAACGAGCTCACTCACCGAGGGGAGTTCGCACTCCTGAGAAGATGGAGGATGACTCATAATGTTAACTTGAAGTCGGTTGACGTTGATGGTCTCCTTGTTATGCATATAGCAAAAAGGTCTGCATTCTTGGGTTGAGCGGCTTTTGCAGCAGGTTGCGGATGTGACTTTGATATCACACGCACCACTCACCTCATCTCATCGTCACACGTAGTATTTTGCTTGTAAATATTTCTGAATGGTTTCAGTGTCTTAACTTCAACTTCAAGGAGCTCGATGAAGTATACGTTGTCATTATCGGTGTCCATACAACCGTCATACACATTATACTCTATGGTCTATTTAGAACTGTTCACATCATCTGTCCTCATTGCGCCATGGAACGCATAAGGCCTTAATTGTTCACAGCATGAAAAAAAAAACTTTACTACTGTGTAAAGCCGGCGTAATGCTCCCGTAAAGTTCTTATTTAAGCAGCTTTACGCTACTTTTACGTTACCTAAAGATGGGCTTTACACTACCTTTACCTTTAAAGCGAACGCCCAGGGGCAAACCCCAACTTTATACAAGCTTTACTTCAACTTTACCCTCGGTAGCTTAAAGTTGGCTTGAAGAACTTAAACGAGTCAGTGACTAAGTTATAGCGTAAAGCTTAAGTATAGAGATTCAAGCCAACTTTGACTTTTCGTAAATCTCTACTTTCATACTGTGATTGGTTTTGTCGAAGTGCGTCACACGACGCACAAATTAGGACTGGTGACGAAGATGTCTACAGCGACGAGGTTGCATTGATTTTTTGGTAAACCAAATGAAGTGGGATACGAAACTTAACCAGCATTATGTAAATTAAAAAGAAATAAAGACTGTAAATTTGTTGGCAAAACGTTGCTGAAAAATAGTGATAAGACCTGATAATAACAATAAGGAGAAATTATTGTCATTATTATTATTGTTGTTGTTATATTGTTGGTGTTGTTGCTGAGGTTCTCATATCTTACTGCCCTTAAATCTTGCGGCATCAATTGACTGACTTGATGTGGCCCAATTTATGGCTGGATTTGGAATATTTTGGTTCGACCTCGTCCCACCAAAGCAGTGGCGCAACAATGGCTAACAATGCCATACCATATAAAACAAATCCTCTCAGTCTATGAGTGGGTCTCATGATTTGTCCAACAAATAAGGCCGGATTTAATAGCATCAGTTGTTTCTTTTTTTAGAAAATGAAGAAATTGATCTCGTTGCCTCACGACTCCGGCAGTTCCTACGGCTTTAGAACCCGAAAGCGCAGTTGACATAATTAAATTCTTAATTTACTCAGCCTACAATTCCCACTCTTTCTTATAATTATTAAGCAGCAGATAAACGTTTTTCTTTGGCTAAATTTTAATCTTTTACGACAACCGAGTTAATGAGTAACGAGTAGATGAGTAAGAGAAATGAGTAAAGAGGACGTAAGAAACTACAAAAGAAAAGTTCAATCTATGATTTGATCACATCATAATTCGCGCGCGCTTGATTTGCTTGCGTCATTGAAGTTCAATTATGACGTAATAATCTACGAAATTCGTTTGCCGACCTTTCAGCATTCTTCTTGTCTGCGGAGTTTTCGACAATCTAATTAACTTGCTCAGAGGCAACAAAAGAAGTATTTTCCAAAAACGCTCTTGTTGAAGTTAAATTACGACGAAAGAGGTAAGGAAACGAAAGAAAGACTTTTAAACTTTTGCGTTGTGTTAAAAAATTATGTTTGCGCGATCACAGGCTGTGAAATTTCTTAAGCCTAACTATCAACTAAACACGCAGCAAACAAAGCAGGCGCTAAGCACACACCCTTAGTTCTTTAAAAGTATAATTTTCCAACGAAACAATTATCAGGAGGCAATTCGCTATAGCAGGAAACGTTTTAACCGTGCACTTTCTTTCTACTCCTAGAAAGTCTATGCCAGAGGTGAGTTGAATCTTTGCTTACTTAAAAACATTTGAAGCTACAATGGTCACACTTCAGTTGTGGCTTTCCACAGGGCTTGTGTCAGATATAATCTCCATTTTGCTACTCATGAATGAAAATCCCAGCCTTTTTCACACCATTTTTCCAGTCATTGGGAAAAATGACGCAAACATTTACTGCAGTTTCCTGTCTATAAACCGGAGACAAAACTGAAAATTGATATTAGATAGTCCTTTTCTTGGAATAATTATTTCCATGCCAGGTCTATGTCCTGGTATCATCGGCCTCTTCTGCAGACAACCTAACTGAAAAGTAGTATAGAACGTTTACTCACGTAGTCGGCAGTCACACAAATGTGTTGGAACAAAAAGTGTTTTTAGCAAAAGAATTCAACTTCCGTTGGATTGGTTTGGTACACCAACATGGCTGCCGTGACGTCATGCGAAAACATTCTGGTATAAGCCTGGACGAGGAGTAAAGACAAAAATATTTTCACTCAGGCTACACAGATCCTTGTTATGCTTCATTACTGATTACAATTTCATCGCCTGTAGGTTATCCTTGTCTTCTGGGAAAAGAAACTAGGTCATTTGAGGTCGCTTGATGGAAGCCGAAAGCTAAAATGGGAACTGAGAGAAAATGTTTATGCAACACCTGTTCTATGCTTACATTCCTACATACCTGTATACTGTATACCTGTATATATACACTTGTTGGGATAGGGCGCCAGTCATGTTTATTTTCTCATCATAATGGAAATTGGGCTTGTGATTTCTGAGGGGGCAGACAAGTTAAAACCGGCGAATTTCAGTTGTCTTTCTACCATTTCTAATATTTTTTCGCAGCTTTAGCTATCATTTCACTACTGTAGTAGAAATGTTCTGGAGTCAAGAATAATTCCATAACATGATGATTTTGGCTAGCTCAGATGCTTGGCTACTGGGACGTACTGATTTTCAGAGGACTGCCTTGTTTCGAATTCCAGTGTCTGCCCCACACACCAACAGACCGAATGGCTAGTTTTGCATTTTACTAAAACTGCTATCATGGCCGGCCTAAACCCATCGCCGCCTTGATAGCAAGATAGTTTGTTGTTTTAGGTGCCAAGAGCTGTGTTTGCAATATGCCTCACGTTTCTCTATATAGTGTTATAGATGTAAAATTATTTCTGTACTAAAACCACTAATTCGGAGATAAAATCTATTTAGCTTTATTGTTTTAATGTAGTTTTATTACTAAGTTGTTCTGCTATAAATCGCATACAAAAGCAATGTTTGTAAGTTGTGTATCGCACGTAATTGCTTACTTGCTTATATCGTAAAAGATCTCTTAACATTTTAAAATTTTGTTCTACTCGCGTGATGCCATTCCGCACCTTCGTCGCACGATTACAGTCCATTCTGTATTTTCCAATTCCCCATAACTCACTGTGTTTGGTCCCCAAATTTTGCATAAACTATTATTTTTAAATGCTCTTGGGAGGTCTGCGCATATTCCCAAGAGCATTTCACAACATAAGTTTAAGCAAAATTGGGGGGGAGGGGGAAGGGGGGTGGGGCAAACAGAGTGAATTATGGGGAAATGGAAAATAGAGAATAAGGCAAGCCTGAGCGTGCAATCACACGAGAGTTAGTTACTCTGCATCTCATTGGCTGTTTTCAAACTAGAGACGGATAATCCGTCAAGACGGACAATCCGTCGGGAGGATAATCCGTCTTGATGTGAAATTGAGACGAATAAACTCTTCGAGTTTTTCTCATCTCTGATTCACACATGGGTTTGAACAGTTCCACAACTCTGAATATGGTGACCATCCTGTGCTTTCTCATTTCAACCAAGAGAAAACGAAAACTTGTAGACAATTCAATATTCTTTCGAAGAGGTTCGCGAAGTCCATCTCTTGAAACACATAAGGGCCAACACTTCTTGTATTGTGCAGCTAGTGATGTGTTGCTAGGACAGTCTTCTTCAAAGCTACAGTTTCCTGGACAAGAGTCTAGGGTTTGTCTCTGCCTTTCAGAAAGACAAAACGATTGCGAAAAGGAAGACTTCATCCTCTCTCTAGATGTGTACTTGTTTCTTTGCCCCTTTCTCTTTGCACCTTAGACGCCATGTGTCAATGCGCTGTTTCTAGTCCCAGACTTTTCAGGACAAGATGAGCATTTGAGTTTATCCCTCCTGGCGTTAATTCAAGACGAATTATCCGTCTTACATTGATGATCCATGCTCAAAATCCTTCAGACGGATTATCCGTCTAAGGTTAGCATCATACTGTTTTCCTTGTGTTTTCGCATCCGGATTGTCCGTGTCTAGAGTGGTAACTGCCAAATTTTAAATTCTTACTACTATTCTTATAACTACATCATTCTTGACGTACCGTGTACAATATCTCTCTTTCTCTCTTAATAAATATATTAACTTCTATTTACACTGTCGCAATAGATAGCTGTCGTGAGCTGCACTTGGTAGTCATCAGTCTTGTGAGCGCTCGCTGTCTCCTGGGAACTGCACTCAAAGAAAATCCATTCTTGGTCTGTACTGGAGAGTGAGGACAGTTCCCTCCTTGAAAATGACACCAATATATTATTATAATAAAAATAACTTGGACATGTGGGTTTGAAAGACAGTGCTCTAGACGCTCGAAATATTGTCTTTCATTTGTGTGTGCATAAATCATGTGTTCATTGTAGAATGTAGTGTTTATTTTTCTTTTTTCTGATCCAAAACAACCCGACCTTACGTGAAATTACAGGTTGAAGTCTTGCACTGTTGTTAATCGGAGTTTTGGCTCAGTTGAACTTTGAAACTTTATTCCCTCAAAAAACAAGCACATTCTCTTACCTTCACCCTCCATCTTGTCATGTACACAAACTCCAGTGTGTGATCTTTACCCATGATCTCTCCGTTACACATCACTTCAACCTGGAGAGAAAATTTAACTTAAGAATGAAAAACAGTTTTTGCATGAAATGGTTGCCTTTTAAAAGAAATTTTTAAGTCTAGGTAATCTAGTCAGACCGGTTGTTTTGTTAATTCAGAGCGGTTCAACTGTCCGCAAATCACATACCTGGTCAGCGGTTCTAAGATCAAGTTTGACTTTCAGGAATTTCTTGACTTGTGCTATTGTCAGTCGTGATGAACAGCGGATGTATTTTCGTACCAGTTCTCTCACGGGCTGCTCTTGAACTGAGTTGTCACTAAATCAGATCAACATGAAGTTAAGTTACATTGCCTTGTTATCAGTTACTGTCAAGCAGGCTTGCAAAACATTTGCTTCTTACAAACAAGACCTCGAATTTCTCGGCATGTCGGCTGGAAAAAGACTCAGTTGTGATTCGTATCAACACTCGCTATCCAAATAACACAAACCTCAAATATCGCATTTTGGAACCTATTACGTTTTAATTTCTGCTCCTTACTGACTTTGTTCTTTTTTTATCTATAAGGGCGAAACGATCTGTATTACGGGTACATCGTTTAATTAAAAATGTTCTTTTCTTCATAAGTTTTTTATGATGTACTTGCGTCATTTAAATTTCTTTGTATATAGCAAACCAACGAAGGTGGTGACTGATAAAAGGGATTCGGGAAGTCGGATTAGTGAGTGTAGTTATTACACGTTATCAACTAAGCTTGTCATGAAGTAATAAACGTTCTGAAGCCACTTATTTACCTCAGACATTCCAGACAGACTCCAATCTGTGGGTCATCCCGGTGATAGTTTTCTTTGCTATCTTGATCCTCTGCTGACAGCTTCACTCGCTTACTCGCTGGCTCGTCAGTTTTTGAATCAGGGGCTGATCAGGAGATAAAGAAAACAGAACGGAGCTCTCGATGTTTTTTTCGTGCTTTTACGGCTAAAAATCTAGTATATGATTTAGAACAAAGCTCTTTATAATTACGGTATTACCGACTATGTTTTGTCGGAAATCTTGAGTTAATTCGTCGATTGTCCGGACGAATTCTTAAGTTAGTTGGCTGAGCTGATAAAATTTCGTACACTGATCAGCGTGACAAACTGTCATTCGGGTAATTGTAATAATAAAACGTAAAAATTTGGAAAAGATTAAGAGATTTTGAAAAAGAATACTTCTGTTTAGACTTCTTACTCAGATACTGACGAGATTCTTCTACAACAACAGCAACAACAACAACCATTTTATTTTGGATAATACAGAGAATATCATACAGCAAAAGAATACATGAAACTTAAATAAGCAAAAAAAAAATACTCAAAATAGTAAAAACTCGCGAAAAAATATTTACCTGTCTCTCTGTTGTCTTTAGGTTCTTTCTTTGATTTCTTTTCTTCTTCAGAGTTGTGTTGTTCATTAAATTCTTTTTCCCTCTTCTGCTCATCTGAAACAATTATAGCAACATTCTTTAAGCATTGTTAGTCGATGTGGATTGCTGTAGTGATCCAGGTAATGATCGATGCACACAAAATTCCAGTGACAACTATTTCACTCTCTCCAGTTTCTTAGAGAGTCTTATGAATAAGAACGTGACTAACAGAAGGCCTCTCCAAGCCCGTTGCTTATCATTTTACTGAGCCTTTCACTAACATGCGGACTCTAAAATTCAAAGCTCAACCGACAAATGCGTTTTTCGCTGCCGAGCACTGTTTTGTTGCAGGGGTTTCGTTGTGTGAACTGTGCTCAACGATTTGATTACCGCCCGCTCGGCAGTAGTCGGAAGCTGGGAGGAGCCGCCGAACATTAGCGAAAAACGTATTTGTCGGTTGAGCTTTCAATTTTAGAGTCCGCATGTTATTGAAAGGTACAGTAAAGACTTAAACTTTTAATTCCACAGGAGGTTGCCGCGATAGTTACCAGTCTCGATTTATACTCCAAGGTGGACAGGGGCACTAGAAGAGTGGAATAAGCCATACATAAGCCAACCATGAAGAAGATTGACCATGCATGAACCCGGACCTCTCTGCCAATCAGAGTCGAGCCCTCTGCCCACTGACCGATCATTACGCACCAATTATCTCATTAAAGACTAAGTAGTTAATTACCTGTAATATATCGGACACTTTGTACTTTTAAATCTACGTTTGTTTCGATAGTGGACACCCAAAGACATAGATTTGTACCGCTTACTTTCTTGAAGTTTGGGAACAAGTTTATAGATAACGTCTTCAAGTGTTTGGTCTGACCTGTTAACAAAACACACAATTTCACCATCTTTTGTCTTTCTATAACAATTTTAAGATTTAATAGAGAATTACACTGTTGCTGTGTTGAAGCACGTATGCAACTATAAATGACCTACAAATATCAAATGCGCTATTGTTGACGAGCTTGTTAAAATAAGACAAAAGTAGCCACATGTATATTTGTTTGCACATATTTTTATCCTCCCGCTACGTCTTGGGTCATTTTACAAGGCTGGGTAGTCAAACACACCTCCTTTAAGCGCACATTGGCTTATAATTCCAGCAATACAAGATTCAGTTTGTGGACGCTGGGGATCCTGATCAAAAACCAGACTTTTGTAGTTGTCAGTAACAAACGCCCCTTGGAATACTTTTGGTAGGTTTCGGACCCGCCCATACTGGACGTCAACTTCCTGAGGAGTGTTAACTTGCGGCTGTTCTCAGACTGTTTCCGCCTGCGAGAGTCACTAGGACTACATAACAAAAAGAGGTGTGACTCTATTAGTACCTGAGCATCTCAAATGGATTTGTTTCATGAATGAGAATCGAGCAAGCTGGACACTTATTGTCTTCGCTATCTTGCAAGTACTTCACAATACACGATCTGCAGACTGTGGAAGCAAACAATAATATATACTTACATGTATTGTTGCGTGTTACATTAAAACTTGTTTCACACGGTTTTGCAAACATGGTGCAACATTTGCAATCATTTTGCTTCAATATGACAATAATAAAGCTAGGCCCAAAGTTATCACGGAGGCAACTTTTACGAGTGTGCAAGGAAAATATAACCGAATGTGGCCGAAAAAAACGCTCGTGGTAAGCAGCGACTACTTGAACGTGATTTACTCCTGCCACAGAACCTCATCACAGTCGTGTAGTTCAGAACGCAAGCAAAAAAAAAAAAAAAAAGAAACCGCTTTGGCGACATGATTTGCGCGCGAAAATACGAGAGTTGCCCGGTTTGTGTACATAGCTGAATTAATTAAAACTGATCTGTGACGTTGGCCTGTGTACATACAGATCTCCCGGGTACACATGCTTAGGGATTATTTCTTAAAGCTGAACAAACATCCAATGCTTTGTTCTTGTTCGGGTTCCCTATTTTAAAATATTGAAAATAGTCGACTTGATGAATATCCTGCCATTTCGATCAAAGAAAAACTTATTCAGCTACTCTTGAAGTTATTATCAAAAACGTTAATGCCGATCAAACACAATTCAACTTGATGTCTCACTGACAGCAAAAACAAGAGGTGGTTTTTAAGCACGTATTTCATACGTGACATGAGGGCAGAACTTGTTTCTAAGAAAAATATGCGCTTTTGAAACTTTGTTGCAATCTCGCACCCTACATTATCGTGACGTGATTTGTATTAATAAGCTGAAGAGGACACGTTTACGGGCAAATTGCACTCTTTCTTTTCTAGTCGCTACGATCAAATACAATAAGTTTGCTTCATCGAGTTTAATAAAGGTGCCCGTTGTAGAAGCTGAACGCTTTTGCATCCTCTTGAACTTTTCTATCCAAGTTTTCAGTCCAACACAGGATGCCAAAAAAATAAGGGCGTTTTAATACACGTATTTTCATGCAGTACCTCGAAGAAGTCGGGACTTTAATTGGCCAGGTATATCAAATTGATACCAATTTTTTTTAATTTTGCATATGTAAGCTGATTCTTCAAAATATTTAACAGGAGTATTTCTCTTTCAAGCTTAAAGAAACATCATTATTCGGACAAACAAACAAACTTGATGATGTATCTGACTAAAGCTTATAGCACCTTTTGTTTTAAGTGCACGTGTTTACAAAAGGGTCATCTTTCCTGCCATTCAGTAACCTTTTAATCCGACCGCGATTTATTTTGTGCGTAACTTTGATAATTTTTTACAATGATCTGAGTTCTTTTTGTAGGCGTGAAACACGCGTTCAGATTTTTCAAGACAAAAACTTATCGCGTGGTACTTCGTGGGTGATCTGTTAATATTGTAATGTATATTCCCTCAGGGGTACTTTATTATCTCCTAGGACACAGAATAAATAATAAAACTTGAACAATTGCGGACTTCCACTCCAGCTGTAGCGACGTAAAGCATTCGCCGTTGGCGTAGAAAGCATTTAATTCTCCCGCGGCTCCAATGTAGAAAACACTTCTCGCCGTTGTTGACAGGATAAGGCCACATTTACCGACTGGTCGTGTTATAAGTTTCACAATTGTTACCATAATTTAGGCTTATCACTACCCACTGTTGTATCTAATAAAATTATCTAAAAGCGTCAAAAGTGTGCCATCTTATGAATAATTATGACTCTCAAATGGAGAATCACTCGTAAAACACTAGCGTGGATAGGTTTTTAATACCCGTTTCGAAGCAAAGCGCAGAGTTCAGTCTTCGCCGTTTGAACAGTAGTTCCGGAGAGATCATTTTGGCGAAACATAGCGAAACAAGCAAAAACTTTCGTTTAATCGCCGCCAAAAGCTACACTCGTAAAAGTTTCGCCTCCCTGAGTTAAACTAATAAAGAAATGAATAGTGTTTGATGGTCGTACATAACAAACGTAAGCAGATGTTTTTTCGTGCAATGAGGATGCGACAGTCTCGCAAAATTGCTGCGTTTCATTTTACTGAAGGGAAAAGACGCGTTTGTATTTGCTCTATCCAACTCGATACTGGTTTTGTTGATTATTTAACTCCCAGAAGCGATGGACGGGGCTTATATTCTTTTATCGCGTCCAAAATTATTGCCGTTTGTAACAATGCGTGGCGCTCAACCGGTACCTACATGTGTGAAGACATTCTGTGATCGTTGTCGGCTTGATCAAATATCCTCTGCAAATTTCGCATGTAATAAACGAGTTGAGATCTTGAAGCTTGAGTTTTCTCTCCCTGTTTGACTAATAGAACATACAAATCATAGATAACATTGAACGTCAAACAATATTTTAAAAGCACTCGCATTTTCTGGATTAAGCTATTCTGCCTTTTAAACTGTTTAGCGGGATGAAATTCCCAGCCAAATTTTCAAATCTATTCCGTAAACAGGTGTCAGTCGTTCATCGGAGGGTAACCTGATGTTCGACGGCAAAAAAATATGAATGTTTTCTTTGACGGTGGAGCTTAATCAAAACAGAATTAAAACAATTTCTGCTGATATTTGACAATTTCATTCGCCATAATTAATGCAGTGGCCTGAATTCAATAGCGCCATTTTGTCAAATTTTGCTTCAAGTAACTTGTAACATCACTGCGGTGGAGGAACACTTAAGCCACAGTTGTTTTTTTGAGTGATTAATGGAATCGAATCCCCCGAGCAACTGATTATGATTAGCGGGGTATTATAAAGGTAATAATCTAAGTGACACTAGATTTGTACCATGTTGGTCAGTATTAAAATATTTACCGTATTTTAACCCGATATAACTGGCTGGAATTTCAACTATCACATTTGGACAGACTATGAGGAAAGTGACCCTAGTGGTATAATCATGATTTTTACAAGGAATATTACTGGCAGGAAGGAAGTACGGCATTGTGTTTCTCTTTCCTTGAGAGCACGTCATAAGTTTCAGTTCTGTCAATGCTTGTTGCAAATTATTGACGTAAGCAGTGAAAAGGTTAAGACAAGCTTCAACTTGCCGCCATTGCATATGGCCCTTTACCAATAAATTACTCAACCTTTGAGATAACACCGGCTTTGAAATAAATATTAAACGGGTCTAAAATGTGAAGTAAATAGAAAGGCATTATTTGAAAATAAGATTGTGAAAAAGAGACTAGACTTTGACTTCCTTTACCTGAAGAACAGCCATTTGAAACTGGACAGACTTGCAGCCGGCGTTGTCAATTTCGTCTGTGTTCTGTGACAACACAGCTAATTTCTTTACGACCTCTATTCATGTGGCCTGCGGTCGCGAGTGATGAAGATTCCCGGATAAAACCCACGCCGCCAATTGGATGAATCAGCAAACTTGTTTATTAACTCATCAGCTGGAAATATCTAAATAATCATTGGGAGGCGAGACTCCTGTGAATCAACTTAAAAACTCGGCTACAATCAACGCACCAACTTGTTAATTGCTGAATAATGGTCACTTTAAGTTTACGTTTCTTTCAGTTTCCACGAGACTATGAAATAATCAACTTCTCAAAACATCTTCTGGAAATCAAACCTCCCTTCGATAAGATCTTGGCCAGTTATTCTTTGTTTGTGGCTAAGTGATATGTGTAAGTTATTTCGTGTTCCATCATTTACAGAAAACATGAAGAAATAAAAACAGACGAACAATACAAGCAAGGTGCAATAAACAAAAGCTGAATATCTTAATGGCCTTTCATGACGTGAATGTCTCTAGGTTTTCTTTGACATTAAAAATTAGCGAGGGAGCAATGAAATTGTATTTATGTCCGTGTTTTCATTTATAACAAAACTTTGCAAGCGTTTCTCTGTTTTCTGTTCACTGATTTAATTGCAGAAATTAAGATAAACTGGCGTGCGACAAAAACAGCTTTCTTAATTTAGTGTTATATTGTTTTCCTAAACTTAGAAATGCTAAAGCAATATTTTGATAAGAATTGACAGAAGGAGAGATGGATAATGTTATTATGTAAATCTTCAGTGAATATCTGAGAAACGCGGCTAAGCCTCAAAACACAAAAAATTACACCATACTCATTAAACATTTACATCTGAATACATCACGGCCAGATCACAAAGTGAAATATTAGAAAACGTTGGTAAGGCAAATCCTAGTCAATGATTTCTCATCAGTTTAATTCTTTAGGAACCGATCGACCCACGTGGGGTATAATAATGTGCCACACATTGGTAAACACCGCCAGCATAAAATACTGACATTTCGCTGGATATTTAATACTAGAATTTATCTGTCAGGTCGTGGTTTTAAATACAGTATTTCAATTCTGTAGTCGATACGCGATATTGCCATGTCGCAGCACACTCGTGTTTATCTTAGAAATCGTAATAAGTAAACACTTGTGACTGGCAGTTCTGCTCTTCACAGTGTTCGGCTCTAACGCGCGTTATAAAAGAACTAATAACAATGCAAACGACACAATTCAAATTAAACAAACTATCTTGCTATTTAATTCCTTTATTCTTGATCTATAAAGGTTCAGTACCGTTTGATTTTAAATTATTTGTATTTTTTTATTATTCAATAGTTTTTCTTTCTGAAAGTAAAAATAGGAACTGAAGAAATAACAGTTTGACGGCTTTCAGGAAAATATCATAACTTGATATGATATCTATAAAGGTTCAGTACCGTTTGATTTTAAATTATTTGTATTTTTTTATTATTCAAAAGTTTTTCTTTCTGAAAGTAAAAATAGGAACTGAAGAAATAACAGTTTGACGACTTTCAGGAAAATATCATAACTTGAATAAATATATACTTCAGTCGAGTCGGGAAAAATATCGGTTTACCTTTTACTCAAATGTTGAAAACACTTCTCGTTTTTTTGGAACTGTTCTTGCTAGGTTACTTATGCTAAGTTGACTGGGTCAACTTGAAGCGCCCTATTAATAACGTTTTCTCTTAGTCAGTTTGGTTGCCTAGCAAATATAACTTTTTCAAAATAATGCGACCTCTACGTGGCGAGAATTCGATACAAGGCGTATACGTTTATTTCTTTTCTTCCATGAATAAATATCACCCAAAGTGAAGTATTCGGACTTCATTTATTACACTATCGAGCACCAACTCAGCAAACGAAATATAGATAAATTATACTGATGATATTATAAGTTAACAATTACCGGGCAACTTTATGCCGGCTTTTGATATCAGCGGTGAAATATTAAAGCGAAAGAAACTTCAGATATTTAATATGCTCATAGGTTATTTGAAAAATTATGTACAATTCAGAGTAGGTTTGCATGATAGCAGTGAATGTTTGTGATGTCCGTGAAATATTTGCCAAGGTACAGCTGTTTCCTTGCGAATAATAAGTCATTTTTCCGACTGGGGAAATATCAATTTAACTTCATATCATGTCAATCTTGGCGACAGCATAACACAGTGCTAACATTTAAATTAAGTTTGCGAGCTTTTCACTGGCTGATTTTATTTTAGTTTATTTACTGGAAGTGGCGCAGCCCAGCAAGATATCCATTTACTATGCACATAAAATACATTTTGCCGTACGGGGTGCAAACTTAGATCGGGGCTTGCTGTAAAATGATCTGACAAAATTACAAATTAGAGAGATAGGCATCACCAGGGAACTAACTTCAACACTCAAAAACAAACGAGAACGTGCACGTAAGTCACAAGGCTTTCTAACAGTGACTGCGACCGAGCCAAGTAGCGGTTTATACTCGGGCGTTGGAGACAGATCACAGTCAGTGCATGTTACTTGTATTAATTACTGAATTACGTTGAGTGCGAAAATGATCTGAACACTTCTGTATCATACAATAAGTCAAGGAATAAATTAAACAGTACCTGCGGTCCCGATACCTGACAGCCAAAACTTGCGTAACTGTTACCTGCTCCAAAGTTTACATTGCTCGAACAGTGCGGTACTGAGGCACAAATTTTCTTGTTTTGTTTCTAAGCTTACTTGTTGGTTAAATCCGCGCTTTCCATTTAAATTATAAGGAATAACCAGTTGAGCCACAACGGGCGGATTTTAAAGTCACTTTTTTATTTGAAAATATTATCTTAAACGGATGAAACCGAAACACGAACCAAACGAAGACTTAGTCTAACTCACACAAAAAGAAAAGAAGACTTTTCCTTTGGTTGGATGATACTTTAACCATATGAGCTTTCCAGTGCTCCTCCTCTTTGAAACCAAATCAGCTCTCACCCTCTCCCAGCCCGAAAATTGTCTTTAGCATCTTATTCACGGAAGACTCAAGACGGCAAGCTTCCGCTTGATTTCAGTCCTGTTTAGACGCTCAGGAGTTTGGAGACGTCACAAGACTACGGAAGCGTGATTTGACAGTAACAAGTAAAATCGCTCATCTTCCGTTTATTGATGACTTTTCGATTATTTAAAATTCTACCGAGCAGCCGGGGCAAACGGCCTTAAATTAGTGATTGTTTATATGAGGGAGGATATACGTGATGGATAGAGAAAATAACTTGAATGTATGACAACCTTCTGCTTCCATTCAAATAGCCTCAAGTAAAAAAAATGTCCTCACGACAGTTCTTTTTCTATTAAAATTTTGTTGACCTTTTGCTCACGGTTTCTATCGGCTTATATATCCCTAGATCAAAAACTTGTTGTAGCTATTTTTTTAAGTCAAATATGATATTTTAGTGATATTTTCACTGAATCATAGTCGCACCCATCATTGTCTCACGGCGACACCATTGCGTCCCCAGATCTTGTGATTATTGAATGTCTTTTCCAGTCAGAAAAATTCAAGATAGCAGATTCTTTAACTTGCACGGGTACCTTGTGAAGATAAGATCCTAATATCTAGCTAAGATTCTTAATTGCGGCGAAATGTATTGTTTTACGGAGCTTTTCAGTTAGTCACAATAAGGGAAACGGGATGGCGCAGTGGTGAGAGCTCTCATCTCCCACCAGTATGACGCGGGCTGGATCTCGGCCCGGTGCCATGTGCGGGTTGAGTTTGTTGCTGGTTCTATCCTTGCTCCGAGGGTTTTTCTCCGGGTTCTCCGGTTTTCCTCCCTCCACAAAAACCAACACTCCCAATTCCAATTCCATCAGGATAGAGGACCTGCATGAAAACCAGGTAAGGCTGATGTGGCTTCCTCTCTAAATATTGTAATTTATTTCATAATATTATAACTCGGACCACTGTAAAACTGCAACCATTTATTAAAGTTTTTATATTACTTTTATGATTAGATTTTTCTTACAAACATTACATTTCTGTATACAATATTTACAATATTTGATAGTATCGAAATGTGCCGGTATTTAATTGCAACCTACTTCAGTTACACATTTCGAACGGAAAACGAGAAACAATATTCAAGTCAACTTTCTTTGCTTCATATAATGATAGAATTACGAATTGTCTTTTAAAGAGGACGATGCTCTTTCCTAAGTTTACAAACATTTTTGTCGAAAATACAAAGTTTAGGTAAATATCTCCACGGAAAAGTTACATGATGCTACCCCAAGTCTTCCTCCTTAACTTGAACGGCAAAACAAATAGACACAAAATTAGATAACAATGAAATATTTCCAGTCACTACTAAAAGATGGTAAACTAACAAGACGTTAACAGAAAAGATATTTTTAATTGTTTTGATGCCGAACTGCTCGAAGTTCAGCTTGAACAAACTTACTATATGTAATAATAAACTTTTCAAAGTTCAAAAGTAGAAAGAGAAAGTATTTTAACAAGCAACGTGGTTACCTTAGTGGCTACCCTGTTCACACCAAGTAAACACTCTTGGTTAACATGGTGTGAACATGTGCAGATGACCGACCGGCGCGACTTCGCCGTTAATTTGATCACAATAATTTGGCTACCTCTCACTTAATATCCTTAAAATTCCTGAAAATTCTCCTTGTTCTCACCTATGTAATTCATGATGCTGGAAGGCTAGTTTGAGTTTCTTTCTTAAATGTATAAATGTAATTTCAAAGTCTAGATAGAGCGACTAGATCGTGTAGTTACCGGGGTTCAGGTTCTGGTTTAGTTGTTCAGATATTTTTAGCCTAACTCGTAGTTACACCGACTATCTCAAAAGTCTACTTATCTAATTTGAACTTCTCCCACTTGGTACCTAAATACCTTTTTCTGGCACTATAAAAGCTGAATTCGCACTTTTCGACACTATAAAAACTGAATTCTACAAAAGCGATTTCAGTTAGTCTATTAGGACGACAAGCTACTCAGCATTATTACGATTGGCAGAGTAAAAGGGATCTTATCTCATCACAGATCTTGTGGCGCGGAAGCAGGGCTTTGTTCCCTTTCCAGGTTTCCCTTGCAGCGTGATATAAGACAGCGGACTGGCAAGGAAGGAGGGGACGATAGACAATTTGTATGCTCATGGTGAAGCTGGAACTAACAATGATGAAAATCGTTTCAAATACAAGAGATGTTATAAATGGCATTCCACGTGACCCTCCCTGTCAACTCGAGTTTAACTGGTTTTGCGATATATAAGCGCGAGAAAAGGATGTACAAATGACTCAGTAAGCAAAGGAACTAGAAATAAGCGAAAGTGATGCGATACGCTGGTACATCCGTTTCTTCATTTTTATCACACCTATTCATAATTACTATTTATGATTCCATTCGTCATAGGAAGTCCAGTTTGGGTCGATATTGCAGGGTTAAAATTGCATTGCCCTGTGGAGAGAAAATGACAGTTAGATGAAATAAGACTGAAAAGGAACAATAAAGTTCTTGTAATGAAACTGACACAGCGAGCGGAAGACAAGTGACAACCTGGAAGCTACTACAAAAAAAAAAAAAAAAAAAAAAAAACTGCAGTAAAACCGCGCCAGAACGTGAAAAAGGCACAGACAAGAAATTTTTGATGTTATCTTTCTGTTACAAATGATTTGAATCACTTGAAAACCAGTGGAGTTTTCAATGGCAATCTTTACAAGATTTCAATCTTTCCGATACCTGTAGCGATCTGTGGCTATCTGTGATCCGCTGTTTGGCGGCTTTAAAAATATCACAAGAGTGAAATTATTTCTGACA
>NC_138146.1:20515123-20595123 GCF_964199315.1 Orbicella franksi | reverse complement strand
AGAAGAATACAATGCATGTTACTCAGTAATGATGCATTATTCCAAGAATGAAAACAAGAAGTTAAGTGAACCAATTCCCTTTAAGATAATTGAAAAAAAAAAAAAAAAAAAAAAAAAAAAAAAGATATAAGGTTACACGACCAGACCGCTTGGCTACATAGGAAAAAGGCTCGGCACAAGGAAGTAAATTGATGGCTGGCAAGTGTTGTGCTGTTGTGTTTTATGGCAACATAATAACCGCATCACGAAATTATGCGTGCATTCCTTAACTCTGCAGATTTCCTACCCTAGCATGGATGTTTGGGAGGGTCGAATTTATCGGCGATTGAAATGCTTCTCATACGTGCCTCTTTAATAAATGTATGGCATGCACACAACTGAATACTTGTCACATCAGTTTTAATTCGATTCGCTTTTCAGGAGTTTGATATTGTGAAATTGCGGATGCCGTAAGGCAAAGTGTCCGGCCAGATGGACTTGCTTTCAATAGTGCAAGCAGTAAAAGACGGCGCACTCATCCAGTCTGCAAGTTGGCCCTACGGTTTTTCTCGATCGCTTGCTTCCAGGCTTTTCAAAAAGCCGAAATCTGGGAGGTGCAAACGAGAGCTTAAGTGGACCATAAACATGAAAAAGGAGAGCAGAAGTTATATACCATAATTACGACTTCCGTAAATTTTTATTATCGGAAAAGGTTCAAGGGCACAGATTGACGTGGCGATCAGATGTAGAAGGAAACATTCCAAACAACCACGCACAGGACGTGAAAAAATGAAATTGCGGTTGAAGAATACGACATGCATATACGCTTGCCAACACGTTTTATTTATCAACAGCTTCCTTCTTTCCTTATCCATCACTCAAACTTGTTTGACGGGAATTACCTGTCACTCTGATCAACCAATCGGTTTGTCGGATTGAAGTTCCGCTTAGGCGGATTATCGGCACATGGTAGCAGTTGTATAGAAAGCTGGAAAAGTGGTTCGCGTTGAAGCTTACTTGAGATTCTCTTCAAACAATATTTTTTCTATTTGCAATAGCACAGATATACTGAAAGAGGTGGGCGAAGGGGGAGAAACCTCAAGCAAACAAAACAACAATCAAAGTTAACGTTTCGAATATTTTATTGTCACTGAGTTTATGATTCTATCGCCGGGAACGATAATACGAACAAGATAAGCAATAGAAATGGAAACATTCTTACGAAAATTAGAATTCGATGTTATTTGGTACAAATTTTCAGACAAAGTGAGTCCCAATATATTTATAAAGGTATGGTTCCATTTGTCAGCGAAGCGATATACTGAAAACTTAACAATATTTAAGATGTACAAAAACAATATAGTGACTATCGCGACAAAATTAATATAGTCTTTTTGATATACGTTTTCAGTATCATTAGCACTCAGTTTTCGCCGTATAAGAGATTCGCTAGTTTATTTACATCAGTCTCTCGCGGGTGGCTTTCCAGAACGCGGATTATTTGCCCTTCATCGTCGCATATGTCCTTAAGCATTTTAAATAGATAGTCAAATTGTTCTCTGTTGGTAGAACTTTGTTGAGAGTTGCTATCAACTTGGTCTCTTGGCTGTCCTCGGCCTGTAAAATTGCCGCGATATGGAGCTGGTGCTGGCTCATAATAATGCACGTATGTGGACTGTCCCGCGGGATATGCCATAGTCGTGGGTGGAGGGTAAGGCACTTGGGGGTTGTAGTGTGGCGGCCACGGTGTTTGAAGCGGTGGAAAGTGGCTCATGTCGGAAGGGTACATGGGAAGTGCGTCGTGATACTGGAGGTTTCTTGAAGTGTAGTCTGGACCTGCTGGATGAAGATAGTCCGAATAGACATTTCCAGCGTAAAACCCGTGTTGATATGAACGTTCACCACCACTGGAAACACGGGTGTGCTCATACGGGGATGCACCAGCGGGAACTTGTCTCCCACGGGCTAAAATATCATCGGGTCGCCCGCGATTATAGTATTCACGGGATGTGAAAGGAGAAACCCGAGGATCTCCTACAATGTTCCTTGAATGATCTTCACTGGTTGACGTCGCAGTCGATTGATTTGTAGCACAAGAGGAAGTCGTAACACTTGGCTCCACTCTACTGCTTGCAGAGTGCTCTGGGAGTTCAGAGGAGGTTCTTGTCGAAGCAGCTCGCTCCCGTAGTCGCTGTGTGTCCCTCTCAGGATGGTAATATTTGCACCGGTTACCAAAAGTACAGTTTTTTAAATAGGGGCATATCTTGGGGTGTGTTGCAGAACCCTTCCTGAGGAAGTCGTCCAAAGAGGGACCCTGTCTTCCCAAGGGATCATCTGGCGGCATGAAACGGTCTCCTACAAAAAGGTACCCCATTGTGCGCTGCTCGATAGTCTCTTTCCATCTGGGATTTTCTTTGAGTAGATCTCGAAAATGGTCATTGGAAACGATTATACCGCCATTTTGATCCGCTAATTCGACCGTGTACTTGTCATCGTAACACACGATGCGGCGGTTGCCATTCCATCGTGATGGTGTGAACTTCAAAATATTTTGCCTGGCTAGTTCGTGGAGTACTTCCTGGTCTTTTATGGGGCTTTCTGGACGAAACTCTCGCATTCTCCACTTGGGCACGAAAACAGTAATGTCACTATGTCCTCTCCGCCTGAAGTACTCCACGCAAAGTTTTATTCCTCGACATGAAAACACCTCCTGGTTTCCGTGATCCATAGCGACGTTGCTACCATCGATGACGATCGGGCGAAGATTATCTGAGTGTGCGGCGACCGGCTGAATAAGGTCTCGTTGAATGAAGTAATCTGGACTTCGATTTGGGACGGGAGCACCCCGTCGAAGCAGATTACGGCCACTGTCTGCAGGTTGCAGAGGTGCCGCCGCACAATTTCCCCGAACAACTGGAAGACAATTCGTATCCTCTGGCGTCGCGGAGCCAAGCTGCAGAGCAGAAGTAGAGTTTTTGACCAATTTTTCTACCAGCTGATTAAAGTTTATTTCTGTTCCAAATGTTTTTATGACGGCGTCGATTTCTTTGTCGGTGTAGTTAAGCTTACGCGCGAATTCCCTCATGGATGGCGCAATGTCTGTTGCGTGTACCGTAGCACGTTCTGGTGGGATGTTTTCGCCGTCTTCCTCGACAATACCGCCATCTTCTTTCGGGGTAGTATTGATTTCACCTTGTTCCTTGAAATCAGCAATGCGTTGCTCAATTCCAGACACCGCCAAGGTTCTGTGTACATCGTCATAACTCTGAACATAAACTGTAGAGCCACTAAATGACAGTACAGCTCCATAGAGTTTTTCCACGTCCATACCTTCATTACCGTTTTTCAGCCTTTCACACAAGCGGGGCGGAACTTCTACGGAGTGCTTCGGTTCATTGCTACACAGAGACTTGATGTAAGTCTGTGCTTGTTTTTGAAGCTCTCTGTCCGTTCCTTGTAGGCAAATCCACTGTTGACCACTCGTTGGATCATTTCGTTTGATCGTAACATCAACGCCGAAAAGAGAGCGTATTCTTTGAACCTTCTCTTTCAAAAGCGAGATTTTATCCTGCTTTATGACAAATTCCGTCGGCTGCTGCTTTTCCATTTTACTGAGATTCGATTATAAACGTCCTGAGCGAGCCTTTCGCGATGCAAACTGTTCGAACGTCCTGCTTTATTGAAATAGAAGAGCAATATATTGTGGGCCAAACAAGGAAGTTTTCACGAATATTAATAGTCCGCCAATCAGAAGGCAGCAGAACAAGAGGGGTTTCCCCGAAACAAAATCCTTAAGACTTCCGCTGTTGGGTTTGTTGTCGCCTTGGCCAAGTTCGATCTTGCCTTCAGTGTATGCAAATCAAAATTTTCGGTAATTCTTTTAAGAGATCGTCTGCTTGATTTGCCACGAAATGTGAAGCTTTTGAGATACGACCGAGTTAGTTAAATGAAACCCAGAGTGTTATTGCGTTTGTACTCTAAATAAATCAAGGTTTAATATTGCAATTCGACGAAAAAAAATATTTATCAACGTTCAGGTTCTTAGAACCCCAAAATCGGGAGTTTTAGCCAGGATTCAAAAACCACTTTCCGGGAAATCGTTTAGAAAGCGAAGGGGGCACTTTTCTTTCCCAGCCAAGTCAGCAACAAACATAGAAACGAGAGTGGAGTGATCATGACGCGGCAGAAATGTCACACAATCCGTCGCTTGACAATGGAATTGACCATTCGACCGTAAGAATCACAACAACATTGACAAAAGGGGAAGTTGTTTCTATTTTTAAAGTAATCAATATACAATAGCATAAGAGTTTCAAATGGCTGCGCAGGAAAGCGCTTTTGTGTTTCCATCAGTGCTGAAAGGGAAAACGAAAGAAAACACTTCCTTTATGAGTTGCTAGGGAATTGGCAGACAGAAGGACGCCTACGAAACTAACTTCGTTGGTCATAGATCGAGCGTTAATCGAAAACGCAAAATACCTCAGATCGTGTGAATTTACTGAACCAAAGGGAAGACGTTGTGGATAGTAAACGCATCGTGTTCCCAAATAGTTTCGACATTATGCAAGGGTTTCAAAACTTCCCGAACGGAAAATCAGTAACAACAATGGGAACAGGAATAATTAACGAAAACAAAAGTGCTTTATTGAGAAAATAAAACGTCTTGGAAAGAGAGTGTTTATAAAAGACCACATGTAAACTTAATCACACATGTGGACTGCAGGTGGAAGAGTTAGAGCGAAAGAGACTGACAAGCATTTGAAGAGATAGAGAGTGTGTTAGCTCAACTGGCTGAAAGTATTAAAACACACACATGCAATGAAAAACACAGGCTCACTTTCTTGAAGTCCTGGCACCAACTTAAATATAATATCTTCCAACATTTGGTCTGACCTGGATGAAAAAAGAAAAATCAGAAAAAAAATGTTTGACCTATGTAACATTGGAAGCTTCTGCAAATGTTGCAGCACAATGCAGTAGGAACCCCCGACCAAACCGAGTCGTGGCGACCCCTGACATACAACCCCTCACTTGACATTTTCATGCGACGACTTGATTTTTGGAAGAGAGCATTTTCGTTTCTATTTTAATTGATGGCTACAGCAGCAAAAAGTAACTATGGAAAAGTCTTAATATCTCTGAGCAAACCAGGAGAAAAACGTATTAAAGCAACTGACTCGCTTTTTTAACACTGCTAAATTTGAAAGCGCCATACTAAAAAAGCCCCATTATTTAGTCTTAGCGGAATCTGCTTCCTGTTTTCCACGCACACCGTGTACCAGAAAACTCCTTGTGAGCATGCGTTCACTTGAAGAACGTTTCAAAACATGCAACTGAAATTATTTCGACCACGTATAAGAGAGTAGGCGTTTTATGTGTTCCAGGATTAGAAACCTTTTGTGATAACGAACATCCTTTACACAGGCACACAAGGGAAATTTGCAAACAAGAAACAAGTAAAACTACTAACACAAGATGCACTCTCGTTATTACACGGAAATGTTCTTATTTAGGTTTTTGTGAAAAGAGGTTAAACAACTTCCGGTACAGGATATTTTTGTCCGATAAGACATCGCGAGTCTCATTTTTACAATGAACTAATGACAACGATATAGAAACATAATAACAGGGTTAACTGCATTTTTTGTGGTATGAGGTAGAGTACAGCATCGATGTTTTGTCCTTTATTGGATTTTAGGATCTTCGGTTGTCACTACAGCTAGTGTGTGCCAAAATTTTCAAGTTTCGCCCCAATCCCAAAACTACTCTGAGAGTTGTCTGGTAAACTAATTCCTTAGAAGATTTCTTGCAGTACAGAACTTTTCATACATATTCCGTTCAAAAACAACGGCAAAAAAGAAAAATAACACCACGTTTCGTTGAGAGAAATTGATTTATTTTTCATTTTATTGATACTTTTGTGGGGTGTATATGAAAATATATTTCAATGTACATTTGTACATCAAATTAAGCTAGATTATACTTGATCATACGCTGTATCCCTGGCACAAAGTCGACTGATGTTTCAACGCCGATGGTTGATACTTAACACTCCATTTTTAGTTTGAACTTTAGAGTCTACGCAACGGCGTACGGTGCTGGGTGTGGTGGTTGGGGTGTGGTACAGTATGATTTATTTTGAGTGATTCTCGTCCAATGCATCTTATGAAAATCATAACGTGTCAGCCATTAACAGTTCCGGTTGCTTCAGGCGTTAGGTTAAGTTTGCTTCCGTTCTCCCCGATTTAATTCACAGAATCCTCTAAAACAGGTTCAACTGAACAAATCGCAGAGAGGTATCGGGGATGACTATATAGTTAAATCCGGTAGGAAATGCGCGCATGTAATTATTTCATTTTCGCTTGTTTAATTCAGGGGAGAGTACCAGCAGAAGTGTAGGTTGGGAAGTTCAATGTTCTGTGAACATCGGAGTTACGTAACGGAATAGAGTAAGGCGTGCACTTTTTGCGTACTTAGTAATCCGCGTCAGTTTCTTCTAATTTTATCCATGCTAGTTCGTTTCTTTTATTATTATCATCATTATTATTTCTTTGATGTTTTTCTACCAAATTAAATTAAAATTCCTTAGATTTTCTTCCATTTCATAGTTATTCTTGTACAACGCGCAAAGGCCTGATATATCGACAAAATTAAACATGTCAAATATTACACAATTCTTCCAGTACACGATACCTCAACATCTCAAATGGGTTTGTTTCATGAATGACTGTTGAGCACTTTGGACAGATGTTCTCCTCGTTGTCTTGTAGATTCTGCACAATGCAACTCCTGCAGACTGATAAAACCAAACCAAATAAGTAATACCTATCAGCATGGTTGTGAAATGAATAAATTTCTCGCACAGTAAAACTCTTAATTTTAATGATTCTGCGAATCCTGCATTCAAAACCTCGCAACGTACAAACAGCAACGTTTGAAGTTTAAAGCTCGTCAGAGCAAATACTTAAAGCAATTTCATTCTAATGATGGAACCATACCAGGGCTGTAGCCAAAACAAATATTATGACTGGGGCAAGGTCCATGAAAAAATTATGACTTAGGCACTGCCGTCCATGGCTAAATTCTCTTCCTATGTATTTAGAGGAAAAAAAAAAAAAGAAAAAAACGAAGGGAATGACGGAGGCAAGTGCCTCGGTTAGCCTGTTACTAGCTGCGACCCTGGATACCTTGGTCTCGGACGTTCTCTCTCTTATTTCGTCTGACCAAATGACGAGAAATAAAACGCTGCGCAAGTCCGTCGCGAGAAAGAAAACCTATTTTTCCTCTCGTGGTATCATGTCTCTTTCAGTCCCTTTGCGGCTCAAATTTGATCCAGAAAAGAAAACAATGAGAAGGTAACGAAAAAGGAAACAGCTTCACAGGGAAATCGTGTCCTCCATCTGTTCACAAAACAATGAGCTGATATGGAACATTTATCTGGGTCGAACTATAGATCTATTTTTGTCATCGTGTTCAGTTCATATGAAACTCTCACCGACTTGAAACTGGTTGGCTTATCATAGCCTTCAATACCTCTTTTGAACCTGTATTTTAGAACTTCGAATTGTTTGCCAACAGCTAGATTAACATCCTATATTTCAATAATAAATTCATTCAACACACAGACACAAACCAGTGGTAGATTTAGGTATTGTGCGCTCAATCGTGGGTGTGCTTGTATTAAACATGCACCGACCAGCTTCTTCTGTGCCTCGGGAAAATTGATCAAATTAATTTCAAGTTGCCGCTACAAAATTTAAGAACGTGTGGCACTGACACAGTGATAGTTGATTTGTCATGTTCCATGCAATTTGTAGTGATTTTCCAGCGAGCAACGCACTCTTTTTTCGTGACATTTATTAAAGTGATTCCACTAACTGACTTTATACGAAACAGGAGCAGTTTCAAAAGCCGAATCTGCGCTCAGGTTAGGACCTTACGACGAAAAAGCTTAAAAAGAGGGCTGAATCAGAGAGTGAAATAAGTAAGAAAGTCAGATCCTTTACTATCTAAACACGATGAAAATACTGAAAAGCATTACATGCTTAACAAGTGTGAGCAGTGAGAAATGCGAATTACATTGTTAACTGGGGCCTTAATTCAGTAACAATTTTGAGTAAGGAAGCTGTTACGTGTGCGGATAAAAGATACCATTCACTATTGACAACCACAACGGTTCGTTCCTTCAGTTACGGGAATCAGTTGCGCCCCTGCGTTTGAGAAAACACTGAGCGAAATCAGAACAGAGAACTAAATTGAGGAAATGAAGAAACACGGCAGGTATAAACTCGTTCATTCGCTCCCAAATCGCACAAAACAACTGTCTAGATGTCTTGAGCTTTTTCCGTAACTAAAGCATCATTATATTACTGAATGTCTTTGGGTTTACTTGAGCTTTCGATAGTTTGTGTCTGTTTGAATATAAGGTCGATCTGAGGGTTCAATTTTGTTCTCGTGACAGAACGTTTAATAAATACAAGGGTCTCTTGATAAGAATGATGCATTTCCTAGTCTTGCACGAGGACCTTGTCCTCTGCACGCAAAGTGCCGTGCGAATTGAATCTATTGGATACTTCGGGTTAATCTGTCATCCTAAAAAAAGAACTTTAAATCAAAACAAAACGATACTTCGAAAGTTTCAAATCCTTTCGATAGCCATCTGAAAACTGGACGCCCCTTGACAATCTATATTTTATCAGTGTTTCCTAGAAAACTGGTCCATAAACACGAACATGACATTTTTTCGAATTCTCGCAGTGAAGCAGTTTATAAGGAAATCACTACTGATTTCCCGGTAAAACTTCGTTTCGTTATCTCCTGACTTCCGGCGAGACTGCCACGAAATGGCGGGAAAAGCCCCCAGGGAAATGAAGTTGGAAATCAGTTAAGTTCGCAACTCTTACCTACTTTTGGGCGGAGAAAATTAATATTTTCTCGGAAAAAGCAAACGCGGAAGGAAACACCATAACCGTGATTAGTTGTCAACATTTTGGTTCACCCTTGCGCGCCCTTGAATTCCAATATTTGTAGATTTCTTCGTAAAGGAGTCGCGCCCATTTGCTCCAGACTTACACTGTTTATCTATGGCTCTAGGGAAAAGTCCCCTGGAAACTGGTCGAATAATAGTACACGCAACTGACAAAAAACTAAATTTTCATTTTCGAGGAAAAGAACAGCGAAACCAGTGTCAAATACCTCAGTTTACAAGCCAACAAACTGCCAAACTTTGTATGGAAATTTAGTTTCCCCCAATTATTCTCCAGTCATGTACTTTTTGTTTTTCATGACAAAGTATTATTAAACTTAAACTTAAACTTAAACAATTCTGAGAAAAAAAAAAGTCAAAATACTACGTTGCAGATTTCAAGTGTTTCGAATTTCTTAAGCCGATTACAACAGAAAATAAAGATCTAGCACTGCTGATTATAAAAGAGCGCTTCTTTATCTCATTTGATACATTTTGATGCAATCTTCAGTAATTTTATTTTCAAATAACGTCCAGATTTTCGATTAACATGAAAATGACAATAGCAAACTGCCTTGTACTTTGGGCGCACTGATTGCGAGTATCCGCATTACATTAAAAATCTTCATCATTTTTCGCTGAACCAATAATTTTTCTCCTCAAAACAACACTGAGCTTCCGTAGTGCGTGATGTTTTAATCTTTGTTGTCATCTGTTACATCGAACTGAAAAGCGATTGACATTGATGGATATGAAAGATATACATTTGTTTTAAAAAGCGCCAACAAGATAGGTATCAAATGGAAGGCGACCGTTTCTTCGTTGCCAATCAAAATACCGAGCCGTATTTAAGACACACGTTCAGCTTTGTTTGATTTTTCCAAGTATGTTTTCTATAAGGCCTATAACACAAAGAACACTGACTGATTCCATAATAAACTATTGTCTTATTCCATCAAAATGGTCCATTTATCTTCACAATCAACTTGTCAAACACAGAAAAGCAATTAAAATGGTATTCATTCTTTTCAGAAGGTCTTCTGATGATGAGTTAATGATATTTCATTGAGAAAGGACGGAACCGCATGTTGCGAAGCTGATCTCGTATCTCAGTCATCCGAGCAAATAAAATCCAAACATTGCTATCACGGTGTGTTCCGGGGGTGTGTTGTGCTAAAATGTTGGCCTGTTTTAATTTTGCAGCTTCTGGAAGATTTAATTGTACTGGCAAATGAGGAACGCGTTTTGTATTAATCCTTTCGTTCAGCTGTAAAAGTAGCGCTTTTTTTTTTTTTTTTTATCTACGTTTAATGTTCAAGTCTTTAGAGCTTTCGTCTTTTCCCCGTGACGTATTCTTCTCCATTAATAGAGGTTTAACACCAATGCCTTTATCTGATCAAGAGATTTCTCGTCACGGTTTTGATAAGATTAGCAGAGCGGAGCATTAGTCTGACCTCTCTCTCCCATGACGAAATTCAGCAACAACTTGAGAAACAATCTGCAAACATTTTGTCTTGTTTGGTCGGGAAAAGAACAAAGGTTCCTTCGTTTAACGGTATTAATCCCTTCCGCGCGCGAGGTAACCCTGAACAATTTGGGAAAGAATTCGCGCCAGCGACACGGTTAAATTTTTGACATACAGTCGAGGATTCAAGTCTCAAAGATTAACCAAAAACCACTTAAAAACTGAAGGATGTGAACAACGGGGCGATATATCTTTCGAAAGACCTCTCTATCGTGCCCTCGCTTAATGGTGCTCTTGAAAATGTTCTAGCTTTGAGACGACTTGAGAACAATTCGGCACGTACAACAGCCTTTTCAAATTGTCTCAATTTTTTACAAAAGCAAGCTAATACTAGGTCTAATCTAGTGAATACACCATGTTTACTTTAATGATAAAGTTATCGCACATTGTTATCGTATTGTTCAGCTTTGAAAGATGACGTTCCGCTTTCTTGTTATGACTTGCTACAGGGCGGCCTTCACGGAAATCTAAATTACACTCTCGCCCATGACCAAACACAATGCGAGACTTATTTTACTGCTGCGCGACGAGTGCATAAACTTATCTCCTCTTTGAAATCGTGGCCAATCTCGCTCTACACAAAAACAAGGTTTTCATAGCCTAAAAAGCTAAGATTATAAGCACAAACAAATACAAAACCGCAGGGGTCCTATTAATATTGTACAACTTTGTCCCAGCGGGAATACTTCCCGTTTCAAATAGCGACGAAAATTAATATCACCGCGAGTTATAACCACAAATAAACCTCAAAACCTCGGGATATCTTATGGAAAGAATGGGCAAAGAAAAGACATTCTTGGAGGAATTTTGTCAAGATAATCTCCGACTTACTTAGTATGCAAAACGAAGCTACATATATAGAGTAAATGCTCTTAGTTGAAAGTAATTAAATGTAATTATTCTCCGTGAAGTGCGAAAGAAATCACTTGGGACCCGTCACAGGCAAACTATTTTGTGAATAAATCGGGCTGGCCGATAATAGGTTATTGTGGAAGACCAATTTCTCAATCTTTAGCTGGCAAACTGTTTCATAATGACGAGAGCGCGAGAAGAATAGAATACAAAAGCCACTTCACATTGTCTGCGCGCGTGCCACGCTGAATGACAGCCTTCGAGCGTGTTATTTATAAGCGTCTAAATGCTTGGCGTCACTGAGTTAAACTAATAACAAAATAAATAGCGTTTGACGAGCGTGCATAATAAATGAACATCTGGCCAGCCTTGGGGCATAACAGCAGAAGAGAATGGCGAACTCGCCCTGCTCCTAGAGCTCTAATTCCATCATCTTTCAACGCCCTGGGCTGCGCTTTGAAAGATCATGTCGACATGTAAGGATTCTAAAAAGGCAGTCACACATCCCTGCTACTGTTTCTACCTACATGTGTGTAAACACTCGGCAATGGTTGTTGGCTTGATCAAATATCCCTTGCATAGTTCACACGTTATGAACGGATTCAACTCTGCCAGCTTGATCTTCTGTTCCTTGTTTGACTAGAAAGACACGCAAGTTATTAAGCAGAGTAGTTGGGGAGTGCAATACCAGATCACTTACTGACAGTGTTCGGCCCTTGCTCCCATCCTCGATCACTTTCATTGATTGATCAAGACGTTTTAAAACCTCTTCTCGTCAACACCAACTGATGATCTTTGAACGCAAAGTGTCCCGAGATCCAAATAAAAACCTCACGCCCGCAATTTCACCTGAATTTGTGTCAACAGAGCAGCTAGTTTAAGCGATCTTTACAAATGGCTAATGAGCATTCTTAAATGGCTTTTCCTTTCATATGTTACTATACTTATATTAAAGAGCATAATGACATGCGGTGAGTATCTCTAGCGTTTGATTCCCCACAGCTCGTCCTCGAAATTTCGCATCAGGTTATCTGTTCATTGGCTTAATAATGAGGATTTCTCCTTTCCGTAGAGATGTCATCTTGCCTCTCAACTCAACAGAGCTTGAACAGAACACTTGATGTGAACTTCGTTTAAAACTGGATTCGCCTTAGTTTATTGAAATTGATAGATGAGATTTTTATAAGGCCGTCCCTGATCTATGAAGTCTGCGAGCAAATAGCCGCGAGGATTCAACGCATGACGAAACAAGAAAACCGCCGCCACAAGACAGGCGGCTGTAGGATGCGGAACAATCAGCCGTCTAAATCGGAAAGGGCTAAATTGGCCTGTTTTCACCCGTTTACAGACTCAGCTTCACGGCAAATAAACCTCCGTTAAATGTTCTTCATGCAAGGATCTTTGTTTTGGAACAAATCGAGCGTGGTTTCAGGGAATACTTACCCGAAGAATTGCCATTTCAGAACGCTGAAGTTCAGGCCCACCACGATGTACAGATATTGACAAACCTTTTATCGCGCTCTGTGGATTGCGGTTTCCTTTGTTAGGAAATCCCGGATGAGAAGTCGAGTGTTTATTCGCTTAAATGTGTTTCCTTCGCCAGGTAGGAAGCTCCTCATTAACGTAAATCGCCTCCGGTAAATTATCTTTACAAAGCCAGCCTTTCAAATATCATTCTTTCGAAACACTGAGCCACGGCTCGCATGCTGTGTGCTCACAAGACACGACCACCCGGCAAAATTACCATATACCAAGGCTTTGATTTGTCTCATTTTATGAAAGCAAAAATGGCACAAGTAGTTTCTGTCAAATATTGTGACATATGGTGTTTTCACAGAGCGCTTATCTTCCCTTATCTAAACATTCCCGATTTCTTACGCGCGAACCTGTAGATTAAGCTTTAGGCTATCAACTAAAATAAACTGCCAAAATGCAACACTGTATATTCAAAATATTTATTCTTTCCGACAAATTGCGTTAGTTTTCCTGAGATGTCAGATCAGTAGCTGTCATTTATTATCTTGAACTAATGGTTGAAAACCTATCGCCACTTTATAATACTGCAGAACAGGTAGTGAAGTACAGGAATAGAATATTCACCTAACTCGTGAGGCTGCCCTCTTAACAAGAAACCTAACCTTAGCGGCAGTCGGCCGGGGTTTTTGCGTCTTGCTAGCGTTCATGTGCAAGCTTTCGTATTTGTTTTACAAGACAAGCAGATCCGGGCAGAAATAGGGGGCCTGTTGAAACTCGAGAGACATCGTCTGAGTAGAGGAAATGTCAGTCTTTGGCATTCTTGTTCCTATTGGAGGATTTCATTACGTTAGATTACGCGAAGAAAGAATTTGTAATTACATCTAAACTAATCTCAAAGCGTGAATAGCACATGGGAAGTAATTTCTTTCGACTGTGTAGGGTTTCAGTGGGTACGCCTTTTGTTTCGGAACCCTACGAAACAGTTGTAACAACACGCGACAATAAATGAAACAAAAGCGGCGCAGCAGCTTGCTTTTGTTGTGAAAATATTTTCATAGAAAAGAAACCACGAGTGAAATATGGCCCTAGAGATTTATATATCGTCAGAGCGTATCTTTATATCGGTAACCATGGAAAAATAGACCTTGATGGAGAACACATTTCAACTGATTCAGTAAACGCAAGCCACGGTTTCTTCCTTTAACTTTTCCCATTGTGTGACCGAGTGAATGTTTCTGTTTTTTTAATTTTCGCAACCATTTGAGTAAATTTTTGTGGTCGATTAGTTAAGATAAGGCTACAGTTCTTAGGCCCGGTGATAAATTATACATGAGACGACCGCAATTTAGAAATTAAAGTGGGCCCTAGGGGAAAATGTTGAATGTAGAAGTCTAAATTATCTTTGTGGGCCTGTGAGGAGACTTGTTTGTACAATTGGCAGTCAAAGCGTGCAAACAGTCTATCTTGGCGTTTGATCAGCTGTCCTCCATTACCCAGGGAACATTTCTGGGTTCTCATAACCGATAACTGAATTTGTCAGCTCAAGACTGTAGAGCGACAACTACCTGTGACAGGTGTTGTCAGATAGTAAAAAACTGAGACGATTGATTTATGTCTTCAAATGGCTACCGCGAAATGATATAAGCTATCTCTGATTATCATTTCATTACACGGGCTAGTTACAAACCCCTCAGCGGCATAGTCTTTCTACAGTACACTGAAGTCATAGTTGACTCAACACAACATTTTTTTTGTCGTCTCGTTAGCCGATTAATTTTGCATGCGATGGGCTGGCAAAGTTTGTCTGAGGTGTTTACAGTTTTACGCGACCTCGTCTCTCGCATTTTCATCCGGTTGTCTGTCGCAATTGTGTACAAAGCGAACCCGGCGCAGCCAATGACAACCAACAAGGACCCGTTTTCCGTCAATGCAAGCTCAAAAGGGGCATAGTCCGAGACTGAACAAACAAGCTTGAGTCCCAAGTTTTCCAGCTAGTTTCCGTTTTATTTGGTTTCATGTTTCCGTTTGTATAGTCCTCTCCATCTTTCTCCTCTCTCCATCTTCCTTTCGCCCAAGTGTAGGTGGTAGATTTGTAACTTTAATATTCTTACCAAGAACTGAAAAAACTGCCATGTGATATACTTTCGGTCAGCGTGATAGGTTAGACGCTGAAGTTTCAAGCCATTTACTAACGTTATAACGGCAGTATAAAGTCATGATCATGACCTCTAGTCAGCTGCTTAACGGAGCTCCATCCCGTGACTAATTGAAAAGTTATGTTAAATCTGAACCAGTCTAGAAAACAAACAAACAACTTAAAAACAAATAACTTGTATTATACTTGAAGTACCACCGGCTGATCCCTAAAAATTCTTGTATCTCCGAATGATTCATGGCGAATTAACAATGAAAATGCTGCCTAAATGTAAGTAAGTAGGAGTAAGAGTAAGATCTTAATTTTAAAGTTGTTTCATTTCAATTAGGCACTACCAGAGACGAAACACTGAGGTAAGATATCTAATTTGAAGAATGCTTTCCATTGTGTTATTCTATTTGCTTCCTAAACTACCCAGATTTTATTTTCTGCATTATTAATGGCGTACGACTCACAGTTTGTTTTATGTGGCAAAACTCTCGCGGTTAGTGGCTGTAAGACGCCGCCGGCATGGCTGCATTCAAGATCAAGCGCGATTTCCTCTCTTTCTGTTGAAAAATATCGTATCCTGAGGTCTACAAAAGTTCAGTTCTTTGACTGTTATTGAGTTAGTGAAGACAAATTGAAATTACAGACCCACGCGAAAGTAATTGTAAGTGGTTATAAAAGCATTTTGCAGCTGTTGCCTAATTGACGCATTGTTTTGAAATAAACAAGTGTTTTAAAACATTATTCTAATAAGAATCGACTCAGAGATTATCAGTAACAGGATCAACAATTCCTGCTGACGATAATACGACATTGCTGCAAAGTCCGGCAATGTTTCCGGTCTATACTACATCAAAACACATGAACCAAATGATGGACAAAGTCCCTGCCCCGTGCCATGGACATCTTTGATTCAAGTCGCAAAGAAAAAAATTTATACACGAGGTTCTTTACTGGAGACGATTTTTAGCCAAGGTTCAGCTCAGTGTATTATCGCAAAAATGCTGCCTTTCACTTGGATCACGAAAGGTTGCAAACCTAACTCTAAGCCGTAAGTAATCAGAAAAAAAAAAGAGAAAAAATGTCTGATACACTTACCACGGGTCATTATCGCAAATATGTTGACGTGAGGAGCTGGCATAGCTTTGTATCAGGTCTTCTAAATGTGCCTAATACGGACCAAATGATTCAGAAGTGGAAAGGTTGAGTAGCCCTAGAATAATTTATTGCCGTCATGGAATTATTCGCCTGAGATGGCTATAGGAAAGTTAATTGCTGTGTTTCTTTTATTTCAAGATCAAGACAGATTAGCAGCCATAAAGCATGATATTCTAATCTCTTGAGTTTAATAAGACGACTACGACATAAAACTTCGTGCGATAACAAAAGTCATGGCATTATAAGAACCTCTGACATCAAACACACCAAAGTAAATGAGCTAAGCATGCTTTATTTATTCCGTTTCTCGGCTGATTCCAAAAGCAAATACTTTTTCAACTGTGTTTACTGAAGTCTAAACAAACACAATACGAAAAGTGACATGTGTAATTTTCAACTGCGTGGGTTTTTTTGTAGGCGGCGTCTCGCAGCCCACGCATAGCGGCCCACTCAACCGAGTAATTAAACACTAACAAATTTCGTGTATGATCATGAAGGACAAATGTCTTTCATGTCAATTCATGGATTAATACCGACGTCAAATGCGATAGACTTTTTGTCTGGCTCGACACGTGCAACATCCACATAATAAAGGCTGCAATGTGCGTTTTAATTTGCCAATAGACACGGTGTAGACGCCGCAGACATAAGGACCCATGAGGTTAATAGTCTTCAACGTTCAGGCAATATCACAACAGTTTTATCCAGACGATGACAAGAAATTGTGACTTATTCCATGTGGTAGTATCGGCCGTAAAGGTGACTGGAAAGAATATGTCTGTCAATAGGCTCAGTTCAGAGCAATCTCTTGGCCTGCTTGAAGGGGAGGGAGGCTGGGGCACTACTGATCAGTGTACCATAGTGTACTCAGTGTAGCAACTGTCCATGTACTCAGCATTTTCAAATTGTGCATCATGATACTGAGCTGATCTTAGGATTCAACCTTAGTTAGTTCTTGGACCTGAATGGCGATAAACCCGAAAAATTTAAACTTGATTCTGACTTAAATCAGCGTTAATTCTGGAGAGTATTTACTGTTTATTCAGGGGCGTAGCGTGAGATTTTGAAGGTGTACGCACAGCGCGGAAATTGGGAGCGCCGAAGGCGCCCCAAGCTAGGGGGGTCTGGGGGCATGCTCCCCCAGAAAATTTTGAAATTTAGGGCTTCAGAAATACCATTTCGAACTATTTTCGCGGAACTTTTTTCATCAATAAATGCGACGGAAAATGCCGTAGTTAGTTGTTTATTTTACCCATCTTTAGAGTTTTCGGTAACCCACTATACAACAAAGAATGGGGGAAGACAATGGTAAAAAACAGGGGGTTTACAAGCAAAGGGCAAGACGTCTACCCTTTAGACGAGCGAACTCTGTTATAATATCATCAATGTCAACGTCCTGGTACTTGCGAATGTGCAAGCTTGTTGAAGAGCTCAATCTCCCGTCTGCCATGGTACTTCGTGAGGGCGTTTTCAGTCTCTTCATATTGCTGAAACTACGCTCAGCAGTGCAAGCAATCTCGTTCCCAGAGTCTCCGTTCCCCTTGACCAGCGGTCGGAAAACGAGAGCTCTGGGAGCAACCATTTTGAAACAACCGAATTCTGCCCATCCAGTTTCACTGCGCAGTCTGCATCTATGGCGCACGCCCGAAATGGTTGCTTCCAGAGCTCTCGTTTTCCGACCGCTGGTCAAGGAGAACGGAGACTCTGGGAACGAGATTGCAGTGCAATTTGACCTAGGATACGTCAACAATGTTATCACAGCAACATGAACTCCGAGATAGAATTTAGGGTTACCATGATCAAGAGTCTCAACCAAAGTCTTTGGCTTCACATTACCATCTATTCCACTCCACTTTTGCCTCCATCTTTTGACCTCGGATTTGAATTCGCCCTTAGAGATGTCCATGTCACTCCCGAAGTAGCTGTAGATATCATTAACGGCTCTTTCTGTTAGCTCAGTGAGCTTCGCTGGAATGTAGAATTAAAGCTAAAAGGGTGTTTGCTTCCTAAAAAACTAGAGAGTTAACAAGTCTAGGAAGCCAAATAACGTTTCTTGTCGTTTATGGATTAATTAAAAGGTACTGGAAAAACAAACACACAGGCCAGTATAATCCGAAATTTAAAAATCGGTCCTATTTTATGGTATCTTTGACAAATGCTACAAGGGAATAATTTTTTTTTCCAGATTTCAGCTGTACGCACGAGCATATGTGCGTATATGGACGCTACGCCCCTGTTATTATCACTGTAACTAACCCTGACTCTCCTGAGTGGACGATTGTCCTTGGCTCTGCAGTTTGAAGGTAGAGTAAGGTTGAATTCTAGCCTGAAGTTTAAACCGTCACCCTTGTCGCAAAGAGTTCGGGCTCATGAGATGTGAGCCACGAGGCTTCTCATAATTAAGGTCTCACACGGTTGCCAGTTGTTTCGTAGTCGTTTATACTCAGGCTTCACAATTTTCAGTTGTCATTTGAGAACAGTTCCAAAAAGTTATCTATTTGTAACAAAGTAAAATGAATTTTCCCATGGACGATTTCTCGTCCTACAAGCCTTGGCCTTTCTAATTCAGTGTTAGATCAGACCTGTTTAGCCGGCATATGTGACCTACTAATTTTGGGAGAAAACTCAGTAAATATCAACCTAAAACCATCTGGACTGATCCACTAAAGATAGCCGGCCTCAATACTCCTGTGGCTTGCGGCTAAACCTATTTGTTTAGAACTCATTAAGGAATACTGAGTGATCACCATGCCAACCACTGATATATCTTAAGACCGATAGCCGTGAGTCCGGGTGCAGGTCAGTTGACTCTGTACAATAGAATATAACCAGTCTTCAATTGTGCTCGTAAAAGTCAGTTTCATTTGGGAGCAGTACGGTGCAAGACGTAAATGATTTCGGCTTCTGGACCATTGCTTGTTTTTCCTTTTATTTCAATGAATAGTATTTGTACAATTCACTTGCAAATAACTATGACAGTAGCAATATTGATTCGTGTAACAGATCCAAACTAAAATACTATAGTATATGCAAGGAAAAAGCCATTCTTGCCAAACCGCAAAATGTTAACAGTTAACTTTTTTCGGTTTGATACTGACTCAGATATACTGACAGCGCAGTCTATTGCCAGTAGAGTACCATTTTAAGATTATCTGCTAGAAGCAATTGGTTTTATTGTGCCATTTGTCACTCTTTTTATTATTGCTATATTTAATAACACTGTCTGCACTCCGGGTGATGGTACATAATATCCCAGCCGTATCCTGATCGAGTTCATCTTGTTAGTATTAGCAGAATATTTGAAGCCCTGTTTCGAGGAACTGATTGTCTTTGATGAGACAGAAAATTCCAGCAGGTCGGATTGATGTACTGCTAAGTAAAACACCATACTGATGTAGTTATCTGTGTTTAAAACTTCTTGAAAACCAGTCTGCTGAAGGTTCATTAGTGACCTCTGCATTCCGGTATTACATGCCAACTTGAAGGGAAAATGGCACTTAAAAATTAGCCATATGCAGACCAGAAGTGCCACTAATGAATAAATCCCTCGCGAATCTTAATTATTTGACGCCTCAGAGCCAACTTGTAAATATAATTTTCTTACAGATCTAATAACCTGTCGGACTGCCAGTCAAACTGTGGTCCGTATAAACTAAGAAGATGGCGCAATGTTTGGTGAAGTATATTAGCTCGGACAGTTCAGTGTAAAAACGCTTCGCAACATTAAATACTTCGTCGTTATTGAGTGAAGGACTTAGGATAACTGAATCACTCGAAAAAGCGGAAACGCGTTAGTTTTTAAAGTGTTTCAATCTCTCCACATTTTTTTACAATGGCTCTTCAAGAGGTCAGCTGGCGTATACAGCAAGAAGAAATTAAATGGTTCTGGTCTTCAATAGCTCTCAAGATCCAAAATTGAGGGAGTTATTTTAAGGGATAAGGCATTTAAATTTAGCAAGAAATGGACACATTTACAAGGTACTTGTTGACCGGAAGACATTTAATTCTGTCCCTTCATTCAGTTTGCATTCCATAGTCGCTGAAGATAAGATCACCGCCAGACTGTAAAATCGATAAAAAAAAAAAAGTTTGGTCCGGCCTTACCTAACGATTGAGAGCTTTATTATTTACCCTTAGTAATCCACAGAGCTTTTCATTCCGTGCTTGTATGTTTGGACACGGGAGATTAGCTTAGTTTGCCGAGAAGTTTCTTGTTTAGCGGCGGTTTACACGTGCATTTTGTGCTGTCGTGTTAGGATCCTTTGAATCTCTGTGATATTTGATGCATGCCAATTGTAGTTATTTTGACAGGCCATCTATTCTCCATTTCCGGTATCTAGGAACATTCTCTTGTACCTCATAAAAAAACACTCTAACCGATGGCGTCTAAACGTGAAACGTGGTAAATAGACGTATTCAAGAACGTTTTATTACACGTTCAGCCACCGGCAAAAGCGCTATTCGTATTCGGCTGTACTAAAGATATTATCATTGTTTGTCTTCTATTGAAAACTGGTTCATTATTGAGAGGCCTTGGATTCTTGGCTTACAGATAAGAGACCACAAGCCTCTCTCAGCTTCCTTCGTTCTCTTTACACTAGGAACGAAAACTGATTCCGACAGGAAGAGCGGAGGAAATTAACCGATCGTGTGTTGGCGCGAACTTTTTTGCCCTTCCACGCGCAAATGAAGGGAACGTGGTAAAAGTCGCTCTTTCGCTTCAAGTGATCAACGTGAAGAGAAGGTCCCAAGAGACTAGCCTGCCCTCTTTGTTCGGGAATATTGTTGATGATCGGATAATTTTTATGTTGACCGCCCACCGCTCACAACAAATCTGCCCTGAGGCTCTTTGCTCTGTTTGTACGTGTGGTCTGATTGATCCAGTCGAAACTCTTGTGTCGAAAGGCACGTTCGTCGACTCTCTGGCCTTTGTTTTGAGGCTCTCGCCGGAGAGATTTTGAAGAATCTTGACTGAAGTCGAAGTGTTGACAGAAATTTGCCACATCACTCTTCATTAACACTATTATCTAGCCGAAATCAAGCATAGAGCGTAAAGTTCTGTTGGGCTTCGTGCGTGGTTTCGCATAACCGGTCGAGTCTATTACCACTGTAGGATTTAGGGAGCCCAAAGAGTTCACATCTTCTGCCGACCTCAGCCTGCGAGATGTACCAAACAGTCAAGTTAAGAGAGCTCAATCCTTTCATTATTTGCGGCATTTGCAATGGGTATCTAATCGACGCTACAACCATCACGGAGTGTCTGCACACGTGTGAGTATATTTTCAAGTTTGTGATTTTCCTGCTCTTTCCCCGAGGTCAAATCGGACCTTGTCTCTCGGCTTTTATGTTTACTCCATTCTTATTGTTTAAACTTCAATTGGATGTTACAATTTTGGGAATCGAGGCGGAGAGTTTAAGGCAAAAGATCGGTCGTGATCCGTTGTAAAGCTTGTAAAGTCATGTTTAGGGTTTAAATGCTTTTGATCTCTACGCAAAAGCCTTTGAAATTAATATATCCACCTTCAAATATAGCGAGGAAAAGTTTGCTTCACGAATGACCGGTAAAATAGTCGCTGCGCTCTTACGATCCAACGGAGACTTGAGCTCGTATATCACAGCCTCGCATTTCTCAACGGCTGCGCTCGAAAGATTTCTATTATGCGGGGACTATTATTTCACTTTTCTTCGTTTGGACAGTGAATTTAGCATTTCTCTTATTTAATTTATTGTAAAATCGTAGCGGCGGTAGAAAATCTCCTTGCTCGTGTGCCAAGTTATCTCTCCTTCACGTTCACGACTGACTAGCATGGTACTAAAGGACTGTGCCCGTGCCTGATTCGACGCACGGCGGCGTTCACAGCTGCCTTAAGAACCTTCCAGCTCAAATGGCGTGAATCACGCGTCAGCCGGTGTGCTGTCTTCAGAGCAGATGCTTGTAGGCATTCTAATTTGCGTTATTGGGGCCAAGTAATATAAATTTTTTAGTCTTATTCGAGTTCGATGCCAAGTACGTGTCTCCCAGCGAGGCGTTGGCAAGGCTATAAGATACCTTCTCCAGAATTTAAGCATTTGCTAGTTGTGCCATATAGTAGATATTCCACAGGGCACAATGGTTGTCTAAAGCTTCATCTTGTATGCTCAGGATGCGGTAAGATAAACAACACCTCTTTATTGAAATCGTGTTTACCGCGACCACTTTGACGAGGGACTTAAAAAACACACCCTTGGGACGGCAGCGACAAGCTTGTAGTTGACCGATATCAGTTGAAAAACAGCTCGTAAAGCTGTTTTATTTATGTGTTGGTGAAGTTGTGTTTATTGGGCATGTTTTGCTTTCGTCCTCAGTTTGTAGAAGCTGCATCGTGAAACATTTACAAGAAGACAACTTTTGTCCAACGTGCAAAATTGTGATCCATCAAAGCTACCCCATGAACTACATTAGGTAAGGAAGATTGTATATTGTGCTAAAAACCCCGAGAATAATAAAAGCAGATCGTGACTCTACACATGGAGTGGGATCAATCCATTTACAATGACATGCCACATCCATAGTGGAAACAGAAATAGGGCTTTCTTGAGCTGCTCTGGTCTCACTCAAGCTCTTCAACGATATTATCTTTGTCCGTATATTCGTCACGTTTACCTGGGTAGCTTACAGTAGAAGCACTATTCAAGTTGACGTGTCTGGTATATGAAACCTTGAACCAGGCTGTTATTTATTTTCGTGATCTAGCTGTTTTGTTATTCGGTAATTGCAAATGAATTTGAAAGTAATTTGGTATGGAAATTGTCTCTGATGGCCTATTAATGAAATTGCCATCTTGTACCTCGTTTACTCTTCACCGTGCCTCCGTATTAGGGACATTTTCAACTCTGCACTTACTCGATCATATTCCCCTCTTTCTAGCACAAGAATAATGAGTTTCGAAAAATACTTTGCAACCATTACACAAGTGTCACGCTTGAGCTAACCACTGTACGTTTACTGATAACTCAGTTTAAATTTACCCCTTTGACACTGAAATTAAACAACTTGCCCGTCTCTCAGAATTAGCATGTTTTGCATTTCACAGTAAAATATTTAATTTGTCTACGAGGTTAATTTTGCATATATCCTTCAGTTTAAATCGGCCTTGACAGACGATGAACGAATAAGCTAGTACTGAAATATTAGCCTCAACTTTTTTTTTATCTAACATGGAGTTAAAAGTTGTGCCTTTGAAGTTCCGGCTCACTTGTTGTCATATTGAAGCCAAAAGAAAGCTAGTGGTACGAAATATTAAAAGCTCTCTTGTAACAAAAGGGCGTGTAATTAAAAATTGAATTTTGTGAATTACTCAAGTAACAATATTCTCAGCCAAAGAATTTTTCATGTTTATACTTGAGGATTCTTTCTGAGAGATCCGTCTTCCATTTTGCTGGTGTTAGTTGATAACATGGCTTGATATTGTCTTGCAGCCCTGATCGCACTATGCAGGAAATTGTATACAAGCTTGTGCCGGACCTTCAAGAGCGTAAGTGTCCATATATGTAGTTCCAGCGACATATTTTTATATATCTGTATGAGCCGATGAAAGAGTTGAGAGAAAATGCGTGAGAAAATTGGAGGCACTTTAAAACTGAAGATGTTCAGTTTCAAGACACCCTGTTACCAAAAGTGTTTTCCTTTTATATTGCACATGTACTACAGCCAAGAGAAATAGAAATTAATGGTAGTTCCTTCGAAAGCAATATCTTTCAGTTTTCTTTCAATGCATTTGCTTGACTTTCACTATACATACTTGAACTAGGAATGTTACTCTAGAAACACTTCATTTCTAAATAGAGTTGTTATTGTTTTCAAATGACTCCTTGCTCCACGACACACCACTCAGATCATTCCACGACCTTTAACCAAGCAATGACGACGCAATTTCTATTCTACACCAGCACTATTTAAACTTCAAGGGTTAGTTTACAACTTCAGTCAAGGGAAAAGGCAACTTTTTGTGATGATTAAGACTCGAGTGGCTTCAGTTCCAGAATTTACCTTTAGAAAAGTAAATATTTTGATTATTGCCCCGGGCAAAAGTCGTTATCAAACCGCTGCCGTTGATTAATGAAAGATTATTTCACAACGAAAGTCTGTTTCTGTGTCGCTTGTCTTTTAGCCCGTAGTCATGCATTTCAAAACAAGTAACCACAACTTTGAATTATGATTGATGAGCAAACTTCAATTGTTTTCGAAAAAGCAATATAAATCGTCCTCACGTGGTTGCGGTTTTTAAGATCTTTTCTTGTGGGCCTTCCGTTTTTCCAGACGTTTTATAATTCCATTTACACGTGCTCTTGAAGTGATGATGTGATAATTCTGACACAAAACAGCTCTAAAAAGAACATGGTGTGATTACGTAATTTACAAATCGAACTGGCTACCGTACCTCAATTTGTATTCACCACTCTAGCTGTTAGAAATTCTGCGCCTTGAATTTGTGGATCGCTTGGTATGGCACTTGTTTCTAGCGAGTGACTAAGTAGAATTTATTTTAGGGATTATCCTTGAGATTTAGATTTTAATCTACAGATACTTAAGTTACCAAAATAACAGCAAAATACCTGTTCAAATTTCCTATCGAAAATAAAATAACTAAAGAAAACTATGAAAGTCATCTATTTCTTCGTCGAATGTCAGTCACATCGAAGAGGAACAAAATGATCGGATTACATGACTCGATAGAGAACATCACAAAGATCGACAGGTATCTTTAATCACAAAGAAAAGATTTGTAATTACATCGTTTCTGTTCCACAAAAAGTCTTAAAATAAAGCGTCACTTGGCCTGACAAATTCCAGCTACCATTATATTTTACATCGATAGAAACGAAGCGTTACTAAACTAGTGCACTGAAGCCATGAAAAGGAGTTACCATGTCATGAGTTACATACGCACAACGTTTTGATCTAAAATTGAAAAGTTGAGCAGCCTTTTTCAAATTCTGTTGTTGTGTCTCAGAAAACTCTCTTAAAGCTAATTATAATTTGCTTAACTTTCAATACAGTGTAATACACTCGATATCTTTATGTTGGTTCTCTGGGCACATTTCGGGAATGAACTAGTCATAACTTACCACCGTTTTACAAAAAAATTGCAGCAATATGGTCGTGATAGTGGTCCCTTGTAATCGAAGTGCATCTTGATAACTATTTCACGGGGTAGTATTTGTCGTCTGGTCCTTCTGGTTAGCTACCAACAAGAAGAGATTTTCAGTGCCCCTGGTCTATAGACCTTTTTAATCTAAACGCAACAGCAAACAACACTAGGCTGTTCTTGTCCCAGTTTTCCTTTTCCCCCACAAACTGAAGCCCAGCGACCTGCCTGTTGAAGATTCTCAAGGAGTCCATTCATATCATGAACATGTTGCTGATACCAATAAATAATAAATAAATAGATACCTTAACTGACCATTTCCCCAGTGGAGTTTTTCATGGCCAATGGAAACAAACAATGAAACAAATCATGTAAATCAGTGAACATAACATGGTTAAATATCCCAACTGGTATGAGGCCGACCAGCTAGCTATTTACCAACGTGGCTGAGGGCCGGACTACTGAAGACATCACCAGCTAGTGGTCAGAACGGGGCGCATTTAAAACCCGAAATGGCGAAATGGAACTACGAGGTTAGCCTAAATATCACTGTCTCGACAGTGGTTAGCTCTCAATATTGTAACGGTAACCCTTACAGACGCCCTTATACCACATTGACTCTTACTCGTAGTACCATTTTGCCATTTCTTGTTTTAAACACGCCCGTCGGAACGGGAATTGACCCCGCCACCGCTGGATTTCAAGGTCGGCGCCCTAACTACTCGGGCACGCTTCCTCCACGGTATCGTCTTAGACTGTATCGGCATGTATCGGTGTAGGGAAACGTTCAGCCCATGCCATATATACCTTTACCCAATGTTTTTCACCTCAGCAATTTGTTTCAATAACATCGTGTGTAACAAAAATGGTCAATATAAATAGGACTGGCTGTTTAAGTTGTTTTCGAATTTCGTGAACAGTATCCTGTGAGCAGGCTCCGGCTGGAAGGGTCGCCTCCCCTTCTCTCTCTTTTGTCCTCTTTCTTCCCCTCTTTCTCTGTGGCCCATCCTCGACTAGAGAACCTGTTCACTGGCTACGTAAGCAGCTAATGCTTGACTGTCATTTAGTGAAACAAGCATCTCTTTGCTGACTTCTGTTATAATTTTTTCCTGTAGGGGAGCTTCAGAGACAAAAAGAATTTGAAGTAGCCATGTTTATGTATCGCACGGGGGAACAACAGAATGCTTACAACGCCATGAACTCAATAAAAACACATGGTTAGTTGGTCTATGTTAACGGTGTAATTGTGATAATGGTGTTTATGTTTTCAAGATGTTTGCATTGCCTGCATTCTGAACATTAGGAAAAAGAAACGAAAGTTAAAGTTCTGGCGTGCTTTTATCTACATGTCGACCGGATTTCAGTCGTTTCAGTTCTACTTGCATAGATGCATAGAAGCTTAAAACCTTAATCGTAACTGAAACTGCTGTTTTTGGACGTGTCGTTGTTTCCCCTTCCCTCCCTACTTCAATGTTGATATGATCCCTCAAAAAACCCTTTATTTTTCGTACTGTTTCTCTAAGAATTACAACGAGCAAAGGAGAGCTGAAAGATGTTTCTGTTACGTGACTAGAATTTTACTTTTCGATAGACCGGAGAATTAAATTCGTACTTAATAAATCGTCATTGTTTAATATTATTTTTGATAGCTGATAATCCGTCTCCGTCGTCTTCATGTACATCAAACGAGAAAGAAGAAGTTCAAGATTATCACCGAGGTGATGAACAAGTCGCCATATGTATGGAATGTTACAGGTAGAAATGTGTTTTGTAACCCTTAAACTGTACTTTAAAATTGTAATTAATATGGACGAATTACCAAGGATTGTCCTCAAATGTTGAAATTAAGGCGTGGGCTTTTGGCTTTTTGGGTTTGTTGCATTTGGATAAGAGTGGCTAACTGAGGAATGATAATCAAAAGCGTTGGAAACAACTTTAATAAAACACAAAACGAGCTCTACAGCACGACCTTCTACCAGTCCAGGCTAAGCATGTTTGAGGTTGAAATACGGCCTTTTGATTTCTATGTGACAAGATCAAAGGTTGGCAAGCACCTCTTTCCTCTATTTTCCTGTCTTTTAATTCACTCTCCTTGTGTGTTGCATGCTCAAGACAGAAGGAGGCTGGTGGAAACGGCGTGTCATACGATTACAAACACTTAGCACACTTAACACTGATATTCCCAAAGCAAAAAGGCAATGACACGTAATTTTCTGCTTTTCTCCACAGAGCAAACGAGAAATATTCACTTAAGGTATTTTAGTTTCATAGTTATCCTTTATGTTTGCAAGTCTTAATTATTCGAAATAAGTATAAACCCTCAGTAACAGTAAAGTTGAATGATCGAATAAATAATTAGAACGACAAGGCGAGAGTGGGTCTTAGACTCTGACTTGGGAAGAGTCGGTTGCGCGCAATGTTTCAACCTTTCCCAGTCCATCTGTAGACGAAACATAACGATGCTGAACTCGTGCGCGCGCGGACTCGTTGCAATGGGCACTCCGTCTTTAGATTAGTCTACGACCACGAGATTGAGTACGAGTACGATTTTCGATGTTCAAACCGGTGACGTTTCCAGAGCCCTCGCTCTTCATGTTGGTTTAGGAAGAGAGGGTAGCTCATTAAATGGTATGTGACGTGATAATGTGGAGCCTGCAAACTAGAATTGAAAAGTCGTTCCCGTACTTAATCTCGTGCTCGCACTCAAATCTAAACTCCCTTATTAGCTAAGACACAAGGATGGTATCTTACGAGCAGGCTGTTCAATTAGTCACACGCGCGGGCGAAGAGCCAGGCGTCGAGCTAGGCGATCAGGCGGGGAGCACTTTTCTCGAGGCTTCGTTGCTCGCGCTTTTGCTCCCCAAAGTTGAGCCTGCTCGTAAGCCAGAAGAATGCGAAAGAAGTCACGGGATGGCCGTGGTTTTAATGGGTTTTCGAGGGAGGTCGGCTCCTTTTCAATTTCTACAACGTAACTGTAGACGGGTTTATACAGGAAGCCTACATACCTGTAGCCTGCGAACGCAGACGTATTTCCGGCTGTCACTTGGTTCCGCCGAAAATTAACGTCTGCGAACCCGAGCCAGAAAACGATTTCTGTGACGTAGGAATTCTAAGCCAATCACAGTTTAGCTCAAATAACCCCAGAACTACTGCGCGAGGTATTCGCTGCGAGGAGCACTCGAGTTTCATTCTATTATGGAATCTGATAAGCCAAGGAGAAACAAAAGTCATTACGTCACAGAAATCGTTTCCTGGCTCGGGTACGCAGACGTTATTTTTCGGCGCAACCAAGTGACAGCCGGAAATACGTCTGCGTTCGCAGGCTAACATACCTGTAGCGCGAGTAATTATTTATCTGTAAACGCATTTCCCTTGTTTTTGCAGCCGTTAACCCGAAAGTATCTACGTTTATCATCCCAAGCGACTGTGTTACACCTCAAAAAGTTCCTCGCTAAGAAGCTGAGTCTTCAAGACCATAAGGATGTGAGTGACTATCATATCTTGTAGAATCTGTCGAATGAGGTACTTTAACTACAACCGTATTTAGTATAGTGAAGGTCGGGTGAAATTGCAAGAATTTAAAGTGGCTGTGTTGTGACGATTGATCGAAGTCAACTTCCGTTTTTGTTGGTAAATCTTAGTTGTGTCCTGTAGGCGTTGTCAGGGTTATCATTGCTGCTTGGTGTTAAGATATACGCCGAATTTCTTGTGCGTTTGACTTAATCTATAGACATGTACATGCTCGCCAAAATAGTGCACGGCTACTATTTTTACCCAATCGCACCTAAATTAGCGACATTTAGTCGAGTTTGGTCGACCCATGGTTCGTATTTTGGCGAGGCGTATTCAAGCCAAAATACCAATGGCGAGACCAAATAAGCCTGACATACCGCCCAAGCGTACCAAAAAAGGTTCGATTAAATATCTGCCGTATTGTATCCAAATTTGACCAAAAGATGTTTTGCTAATTACGGTAATTTGTCAGGCGTTCCAGTTATGTGGAGCGCGGGAGGAGTTAAGTTTTGGCGGAAAGTTTTGACATCTTTAAAAAAAAAACAAACGCTCAATATTTCATTTCGAGCTAGTGCTATTTTTAAAAATTTCTTTTCAATTTGACTCACGGAAAAATTACTTAACTTGAAATTGGCCATGATGTCGCAGCCACATAAGGTCAGTGACTTGATATTGCTGGATATTAGGATACCGAGTAGACACGGCTTCTCGGTAAATGTAAATAGCAATCTTAACCATATGTACATACCAAAATGTCTGATAAGATTAATGTTTTTTTTTTTTGAGTTTCAACTGAAAAAAAGATACGCCGACAAAATTCTTGTACCCGTGGTCGCCGCATTGTTTACCCGTTTCATCTCGCGGAACACAGTTTTTAACCGGAGTTGGTTTGTATTTCCAGGTGGATATTCTTTGCAATGATGAAATTCTTGGCAAGGATCACACGCTTAAGTTTATCTGTGTCACACGATGGAGATTTAAGGTATGAAATAATGTGGTGACGTGAACAGTGTAGTGTAAAGAAGCCTTCGTGAGGCTTCATACACGCGGGCAAAGGTTTTTACCCGACCCGCGAGGAGATGAGGGAAGGTGTCTCTCGCCAGACTCCTCGCGGCTTGAGTGAATCTTATTGGAAAATGCAAGCCTAGCCAGGCAGGCGCAGAGTAAAGTGTTCTATTCCTGTTACCAAATGTTTGACTCTGTGGTTAGGTTGGTATTAGTTTTACGGCAGGTTCGCAAATTTTACACCTCGGGTCAGATACTACACCTGCACACTGTAGTAACACTTTCATCGAACTTAGTCTAAAATCTTCATACAAGCGGACAGTCTTCTGTTTCCATTGCATATTAAACCCATTCTATTATCCTGACATCTTCGGAGATCTTGGGCGGTTGGCTGGGACCCAGCAAAAGAAGCCAAGCGACGAAAGTTCACCCGTTCTTGAAAACTATCGTCGCTTCAATTTTGCCGGGTCCCAACTAACTGCCCCTGGGTCTTCGAGGATGTTAACGTGACTGAAATGTCAGTCAACCGAGTTCTCTTGGCTATGATTTGTAATACTAGCTTGTACTGATGAGGAGTTTATTCTCTGAGGATTCTTTTAACATCAATATTTTGTCAAGTAGTCTGGTTGATAAAATACAAAATTTCCGGCTCATCCGGGCATTGTGCATTGATTTGGAGAATGAAATGTTCATTTGCTAAAATCACTTACGTGGCATAACTTAAATGTGCACAAACTGAACTTAGCGATTTTTTCTTGTTTTCTTTGAAGGGATGTCCGCTTTTACTCCATTACAGACCAAGTCTCAAGTTATTTTAGCTTGGCTACCTCAATAACCAGGAAGCTTAGAGCGTGAATCAGCCTCTCTTCCAAGCACCAGCCTCTCTTCCACGCATCTGCCGAGACAGCTCCGAATTGCTACCAGCTGTAAACAATGCTGCTGTGAAAAGAAAAAAAAGATTCAAACGAGCACAGCAGCCGTCAACCACGAGAGCCAACGCGACGCTGTTTCTTTCGACAGAATATGTCATCGGGAAAATACAAAATGAATCAATTCCTTCGTCTAAGTACGAAAATGTATAGTTCGGTTTTATTTCTGGAGTTTTCCAGTGAGGACGATTTTAAAAATTTTGATCGTGACTTGGTCATAATTGTGTATAATTACACATCATATGCCATTCATCCACGCGTTTCGATAATTACGCGCGTTGCGTGTAAAAGCGCTGCTATTTGCGTTCTATTAACAGGTATAACTGTTTTTTAAGAGATGGAAATATTTATTGTACAGTACACAAGACATGCATTCTTGCGCATTGTATCAGTCGATAACTGATATCAAACATTATATTTTCAAAATTTTTAATAATATTCCACTGCCCTGCTCTTGTGATCCAATCTGTAGCGGGTTCCCTGAATCTCGTCACTGGGAAGTCCTGGGAACGAGGTTGGCTCTCGTGTGGTCTTCCCTATTCTCGAGTCCTCAGTTTTTAGAACCTCCCGACAACTCGAACCAAACGTCGTTTCCCCTCGTCAGTCAAACGCTGTAATTTTACCCTCGGTTTCTTCAACTATCCGATCTTTCGAACCAAGTTTCGTTTCCCTTGGAGGTTCGAAAAATCGGGATTCTACTGTAGTTACGAAAATGGAGGCGAGTTTCGATGCCCCGTCAGGGGAAACCCGCAGAGAAAATACCCACCGGCTTGTGGGTTATATGTGTTCTGTTCAACTTCCTTAACCTTGGGGGTAGTTCGTCCTAGAAATTCAGTTAAAGCAAATATGATGAAACTGTGCCTTTCAATTACGTGCTGCGGGTTCTTTGTGCATATACCCGGCATATGACTTTCAAAGTGATCAGTTTTCGAGCTTGCACCAACACCGAATGCAACGCGACAACGACGGCAAATTTACCCTGTAATATCTTAACGGTTCATAGGTCATGATAACTACTGATATGACTGCTAAGCTCCCACACGTAAGGACTTATGAGTTAGCCAGAAGATGATGTCGGCGCAAATTTTATTCGTGCGCGCCAAATTTACTCCGCATTATAGTGTCCGACGACAGTCGAGAAATCACATTTCCTTAAACTCAACCGATCCAAAACATAATTTTCATACCACCCACGTAAAAGGAATTTCAGAGCGGGAAATAATCCACTTATTAGCCTTCTGCTATAATCGGATGTTAATCCCTGATTCTCAAAATACGAGCCCTCAAAACTGCTTGCCTTTCCTGGGTCCTTCCGCCGGCAGATCACGTAGAGGCTGAGAACGGGGAGGAGATAAAAGGGGAACTTTCTCTTCAATTTCCAGGCTGTTCTACTAACTTCATGAATATGTCTTTTCCCTCAAAGTCTCACTTTTGGCGAGCTGGTAAAGGTAAAATCTGCACACGAGCTAAGTAGCCCATCATGGCCGGCGCTTTTCTCCGGTTTCTGTAGCATGAAGCGACCAGGTGTATTTTTCCTCCTTCTTGGATGGGATGCTAGCCCATCGCAAGGTTACCAAATAGCATTAAATTCGCTTGTACCCATTTGTACACCTGGGTGGAGAGAGGTACAGTGAGAGTAAAGTAGCTTGCTCGGGTGTCTTGCCCAAGAAAACAACAATGTCCTCGGCAAGGGCTCGAGCCCGGACCGCTCGATCCGGAGTCGAGCGCACTAACCATGAGGTCATCTCCTAACAAATCTTTATATGTAAGTGGCGTAAACTACGTAAAGAGGACATCATAAACTTTATTTTTTCGATTAGGTCAACACTGTATAAGGACACAAATCCTTCTTCTACTTTTGTGGGTAAAACACTAAAATATACATGCAATGTGTACATAATAACAGGTAACGTATTATCAATGAAAGTAGTTTTTCCGAACACTGTGGTAAAAGATAGCTTTCGAACTTTCCCCAAATTAACTCGGGACTTTAAATGCAATAACACCGGATTGAATCCAGCTCATCAAACTTTGACTCGGCCCAAGAACAAACAGTTCGAGTACTTATTTATCGACAAATATCCTGGTGACAGCTTAAACTGGTAAAAGTAAGTTAAATGAATGAATATCAGGGGCAGAAAGCAACAAGGCTTTAATTTTACACCAGTTGAATAAGGTTTTGGTGTGATAGGCGTATAACATATAAGCCAGGAAGCTTTTCCAGTTGTAATTCAGTCTTCCAGAGCTGACTAACAAGATATAGTGTTATCCAAGATGTAACTAGATGTGGGCAGCATGACGTGTCCTGCTTGTGTTCCCATCAAAGCCTGACTGGCACTGGTCGTTAAAAGGACAACACGTTTTGGAAAACGTAAAGTTTTATCTAATGTGTAAGCACATTGTTATAACGAATGAAACTTGTGTATGCCACAAAGCAACCTCTCTCTCCTGGATCGAGGTTGGTCACAAAGTTACAGTTTTCCGTCTTCTGTGTTCTTTGAGGAGCCCTGTCCATTGTGACGCCTAACGATGTGTTGTCGAGTAACAGTTCTTCAAGAGGCACCGTGAACACGATAATGTAAAACCATGGGCGGTGCCTGAGGGAGCAAAAACAATAAACTCTGTGTTATGAAGGACAATGAAGCTGGGTCAGGTTCGTGTTGAGGATGGCCTGCCCCTTTCTCATCCCTCATCGTGCTCCCACACCATTCGTCTTGGTTTCGAGACAATTTAACGCTATCCGGGATGCGTAAAAAATCGTCAATCATAATAACAGTAACTTTCACCAAGGAAAATTGGCCCTCATCTTCACTAGTTTACGGTATAACAACGATTCAGAGGACTATCACATGTCTGCTCACTTTCTATCCACACTTTCTAGCTTCGTCCGGCTTCTTCACGAAAGATGTTGACCAGTATAAAATTTTGACATTACATTTCATTCTTTCACTATAATTTCCAATTTCGTGTACTTCCCTGAGCTCTGATAGAAAAGCACTTGCGCGTTCGCAAACTCCCAAAAATAGGACAACAAATATTTCAGACTTACCCGGTTTAACCACTCACTTATCCAAATGAACTTCATGGTTCTGAATGGGTGTATCACGTGTTCATTACACACAATTTCAACCTGTAGCATGCGAACGTAACAAGAGTTAAAACGTATGCAATAACACCGAATACATAATCAATACGACATCGAACATTTCATTTATTTAGTTTTCAGCTGCACTGATGATGGCTGATATCGGTTCCCATCCATATACACGTACACTGGTTTGCTCTAGCAATTAGCAAATGCTCCTACTTTCCCACGAATCAACCTATAAAATTGTTCTAAAGCTATTTCTGTCCAAAGTTTCCTAATGGTTAGCTCATTTAGATGCAGGTCAGTCACTAACTCAGCGCAGAAACTTAGGGTGCTATTTTACGTGAAGTAAGCGTAGAGAATGATTATACCTGGCACAAAGAAAACGTAGCTTTAACATAAGAGAAGTATGGTTAACACACCTCTTTCTCCTCTGGGATGTTGAGTTTCATTCTCAATAGCTTTTGAAGTTGAACAACCATCATCCGAGCTGAACAACGCAAGTATTTCTTACTCAGTGTCTGCAAAAAACGCACAAACACAGAAGAAAGTTCTCCACCATAATTTTGTTCTTCTTTTGAGATGACAGTAAAAAGCAGGGTTATATCTTTGAAACCTACCCCCACGGTTTCTGTTGTTCTGCTGTCTTCTGTCTCATCTCCGTTTTCTTCCACGCTGTTAAAACAAATGGGAAAAAAAGAATGTTCATATTAATAGCTGATGGTATGTAAGAGCCAAGGTTACTGTTTCATTACTCGCGCTGTCTTATATGCAACGAAAATGGGTGAACTTCAGGTGGCAGAAAGTAACGAAATTTTTTTTTTCGTCATATCTAAACCAGATTTCGTTTATTGCATGTTTATTGCAAAGAAACAAACACCGGGTAAAAAAAAATGTTTATTATATAAACACCAATGAAATACCAGGATTTTTTTTTTTACTAAAAAATCATATCTTCATCGTACGCAGTGAAGATACTATTATTATCTTTCACACTGTGAAGATATCATTCCTTTTTGATAACATTTTTCTTTTGTCCCTTTAACTACACTTAAATTTGTTGATGTATGATCGAAACATCTGCGGATCTTCTTCGGTCGTGTTCGGCAATCTTCACAAAATGTTCGGAGGCGTTCGTCTGGCCTTCAGAACAATTTTGGAAAATCTTCGGAAATCTTTGGAAAGTGGTTGGAAATCGTCGGAAAATCGTCAAAAACGTCGTCATTGGTATGTTTACATAATAAACAGAATATTACATCGTATCCACGCACGGGCATGTAATATCCTCTATGTCATATACACTTTAAAAGTTTGCAATGTAACATTTTATGGTACACAATTATTCACTTGGAGTAAAGGAGAGAACAGACAGGTTATTGGTGACAACACTGAACTCTGGTTTCTCTAGTGTGGAACAAACACAAGGATTACTACTCCCACTGGATGGGAGGCTACTCTCAGCACTGCAGCTGACCTGTTAGCATTATGTTAGGTTACCACTAGTTCACGCCACTACTTATTTACACACATAGGTACATAGAGGCACTGCAAAGGGAAAGGGTCTTGCTAAAGACTCTGCAAAGACTACAACCTGACCTACTTGATCCAGATTCCACTGAACTAATGATAAGCTCTTCATAACCCTGCCATTTATATGTGCAGTACTATTCTGCAGTTCTATGCTTGCAGAATTGTACTAACCTCTCCTCATATCTCTCAACACACAGAGAAACTTGTTCGTCATCTCTGTACAAGTTCCTATTTTCAGAGTAGTCTCTTTTAACCACATTCTCTGTTGTTGGTTTTTCATTCTCATTTTCATCTGAAAAGAAAAATGGGGGCAACTATTAGTTAACTTAAGAAGAACTCCTTTCGTTGATTCAAAATGTATGGCTACTGCAGACAATAAAGTCTAATATCCCGGTAAATTTATTTTTCAAAGATGAAACCCAATGTTACAAGGGATGGAAATGCAATCAAACGATCACAAGTAGAAAATATTCCTTCTAAACTTTATCATGGTGGGTGTATGGGGCTTTAATTGTATTAATATTTCATTAATATTATTAACTAATTAAAATTTAATTGTATGAATATCACAGTCAATGAAGTTTATATTCTAGTGTAAGTTGTATATTTGTAGCTAGAAAAGAAAACTATTATCAGCCTTGCAATGCATGAAATCACACTAGCACAACAAGTGATAAGAAAAAATAATATTATGCAATGTACACATTTGGTCAAGTTTTATTACCCTGAGAAGGTTTCACTACTGCCATCCCTCTGGACTCATAGAATTCCCGTCTTCTCTTCTCTTCAGCTAAACACAAAGACCAACAAAACATGATTGCATAACTCATATTTTATTTAATAATAATTATGGTCAATGCCAAGCTGATGTACATTCTGGTGTAAACAGCATCACCACCATCAACAACAACAACAACAACCACAATGACAACAACAACAAATGCAATCAGGCCCATAAAACAATGCTCTGTCTATAACTGGTACTGTTACTACTTATATTTCTTTTTATATTTATATCTATATATATTTTTTCTCTTTCCACCTCTTCTTTTCTTTATTTTTCTTACAACCGATTTAAAGCATAATAATTAAAGCTCGTTTAGTTTTTACTATTTTGAGTAGTTTTTATGCTTATTTAAGTTTGATGTATTCTTTTGCTGAATGATATTCTCTGTATTATGCAAAATAAAATGGTTGTTGTTGTTGTTGCTGTTAAAAGCAGTCCATTGCTCCATCCTTTCAGTTTACCTGTAAAGCATAACCCACAACAAGAAACAATCTTTGTAAGGAGCCACCTTCATGATCAGACACAACATCATGGTCCTTAGCCATTGTAACTTCAAATAACTGTGCACCTCTAACATTCAGCATCAAACAAAATTAGCAGGCTTACCCTCAACAATCCCAGGAACAAGTTTAGCCACAATGTCTTGCATTGTTCTGTCTAACCTGTGCGGTGTTGTAATGATCAAACATTGAATATTCAACTGACAAGTATACACAAGGCCTTCCAAGGGGGTTAGTTGTGTCGCATGCCACATCCTTTCGTGTACCGATGTCGCCTAACCAGCGGAAACAAATGTCCCTGTCGTTTTTCTGCATGAAGTCATATGTTGCTGTCACTACACCATTGTTTTTTTAGAGAGTTTATTCAGTGGAAAAACACAAGTTTCTGACATTTGCAGACTACAATCTCTATATAAATAGGCAAAACAACCAAAAGGGCAGCAACATCGACCACTTTTCTAGTGCTTCTTATGTCGCTGTCAAATTTTAGGGGTGCATTTGATTTGCTTGTTGCTGACTAGAAATTCCCGTGTCGCTGGTTTTCAACTTCATGTTGCTTGTCGCTTTTATCCCTTGGAAGGCCTCATACATGGCAATGTTAGTTAGTGTCACTTGTTCGCTCAATCCTCTTCTTGTCCTTGTGTGCATAGGGCCATTACCATAGCCGCCACCGTTGCCTGTCTATCGTTTTCTTCAGGAACACTCTCCGGCTGACTCTGTTCCCCTGGCATCTCCTTCCAATTAGTTTCACTTTATCGATAAATTATTATTTTGCAGTTCCAGAGCATATTCATACCCACCCAAAAAGTGTTATTGGAAATTCCAAGGGGGAGGGGGACCCCAAAAGCCAACATTTTAAAGGAAAGTATGAACAAAACCTAGAATTTGCAGAGGGAAGGGGGGAGTTCAAACCAAAAAACCCTCCATGGGAGGGGTATGGATATTGTCTGGGACAACCAATTGTAAAAATTGCATATTTAACTCATTTTTAATAGGGTTGTAACTGAAGCTGGAGGTTACTATGTTCAATGCAAAAGAGACTGCAATAATTCATAACCATTTTGACAATTAGGTATTTTGATTCTTAATGGATTACTGATTTACCTGAGGTTGAAAAGCGGTTGGGTTTCATGTATCTGCAGATTGCACATGGGACAATTCTTGCTGGTTTGGAAGTATTTCACAATACAGCTTTTGCAAACTAGGATAAAAAAGATGGAATGACCATTTAGGCCCTTTTAGTCCTAAGCATGAAATTTCAGTCCTCCTTATTGTTAATTCAAACCACAGCAGGTCTTGGGTAGAGTCTGATCTAAAATAATGTAATGCTTTTGGATCAGGTCTGAAATAAGGTAAAGGTCTCAAGAAAAGTGTTCTTTTTATAAATCCTTTATTGACCAAGCTTGTTCGGTCTAGATGGCTTGATATTGGCATTGTTCTCTTTTTGCATGTTTATGGACCTTGACTCTGTCTCAGCCATAACCACGCAAAAAAAGAACTTAACCAATATCAAGCCATCTTGACCTCACGCCTGGTCACTAACCAATATAGATCAAAAATGATCTGTTCTAGTGCAGATACGACATACAACTCATGTAAAAAGAACAGGACAATTTCTGTACATACAGGTATGCAGACATTCTGTAATAGTCGTGGCATCAACAAAGTATCCTGCGCACAAACTGCAAACCACATGAGGGTTCAGATCACAGATTTTGATGACAACCTACAACAGCAAAATAGTTCCATGTGTTGATCTTTCGCTTACAACTGAGGAAAATTTACTGCTATGCAACTGGCATCAACATTGTATCAGAACCCTGCCATCCTGCAGACAACCTCTATAACAGCAGTTGAAGGTAATTATTCTAACTTGCAGACTATGATATATTTAACACTTGACTTTTTACTGTTTAGTGGAAATTTTAAAGAAACACGCGAATACGAAGGTAAAGTCGCCGAATGACGAAGGTGATCTGATCAGGACGATAAACAACGGATCTTAGCTATGATGGCGAAATGCATTATTTCAGTTTGGTGTGTTACACATAAATCATTCTTTTCTATCGTGTTAACCTAAAAAGACACTGAACTGTACCTCCTTTGAGTCCATTTCTTTGGTTTTAATTCACGGAAATGTTCTTCGTCCCTTTTCCGCCATTTTTGCATTGATGTCGTTCCCAGTTTCCCCGCATGCATATACACACTACCATTCATACTACCTACACTACCTACTACTACTGTGGCACTACTACTGCCTGAGGGTAAATAATCATTAATCATAAGTCTAAACAAGAGAAACGATCCAAATGAAATTTTTAGATCCACAATAATATTTAAAACAAATCCGAAAGTTGTTTAAAAATCCCAGAATCGTCGCCAAATCCAGAAACATATTTTGCAAATGCAAGTAAATCGGTAAAGGAATTCACAGACCATCACCAAAAGATCTGTTAAATCCAATACCAAAAATAAGACTAGAGAAGAATATCAATTTATTAGAGCAAGCTGAATGATGGTACTAATTAGAAACTTTTATATTTATGAAACTATTAAAATGATTAAAAACACAGTCAGCAAATCATAGAAAACCTAGCTTAGTGCCAAAATCACGTGCATGCGGTGCTCTCTTCCACTAGCTGCCGGCATAATCTATTTCAGGAGCCCTCCCGGTTATTTTTAAGAGCTTATGAAAATGTTCATACTTATTTAGCTAAATGTATACATTCAGTGAGTCTTCAGTGTACTGGTTCATTACATAAGCATCAAGACTTCTTTCGTGCTTCTTACTTTTGTGGTTATGACCTTGGTTCGTGATTATCACGATGCCAAATCTTGACACCATCACATCACACTTCCATAACTGGTCAAGACCATGACTGACAGTATGAAAATAACTGGAATACTAGATTACGTTTTCATTGAATTAAGTCAATTAACGTGAAAATTATTCTGCCACAGAGAGCCTGTGTACTGTGTGTTTCTTTTCAGGTCACGGTCTCATATTTAGTAGCAGAGCTTGTCTTTTTCAGGGACAGAACTAGAGTCAACAGTCGTTGTGGGGTCCTCTAACAATATTTTGTTTGGCTCTGCTTTTTTCCCCCTTAGACATTAATTCATAAGATCAATGCAGATCGGTGGGGAAAATCCCTCTCCCGGAATAATAAGATAACGTGGTGCTCAGGGGGCTACCATTTTTGGTGATGACTTGTGACTCGCTCACTCGGATCGAAATCGGATCAGTGATGTGGCTAATCGGAAAATGTTCGCCTGTTTCCGAAGAAATTTTATGACGTCATTGTCGAAGCAGCTAGAACATGGAGAGCATCGAATGACTTGAAAGTAAAGAGTAAGATATTTGCTAGCATGTCCTCAGCATAGCCACTTCAGCCAGGTACTTGTATGCTGTATACACTGCAGACAGAGGTGCAATATTCATCTAGTTTTATCCAGGGTCGGCTTCACAGAATTTTGAGCGTCGGATCGGAAGGAAGCTTGAGGGAAGGTAGGAAGGACGAGACCGTTACAATTTTTGTCGTCTGGGATAGTCCCAGGCTCGGTTCAAACTCAATCGATCCACAAATGGTCTGGTCATTCATGCATTTGTCACATGTTTAACGTGTTGTGTATATTTCCGATCGATTTTTACAAGGGATCAGATCAGTTAACCTCACGTTGGGAGCGGTTTCGGATCATCCCAAATAATGTTGTGCAACGAGCTCAAGTTACGCTGAGTTATGAAAGGACTCCGATTATGACATCAGTTCTTTCATTTTATTTAATCATCCAAGTTGGTCTTGCCTACTGAGGAAGAAGAAAAGCGTTTGTTTGTTAGAGGGTTTTGTTTAAAGAGGATTTCTAATGGCCCTGATCTACCCTGATACCTCCTTTTGTGAGCAAAGCTCCCGACTGCTAGAAAGTTTGAACGGAGCAAAGCCTACGATGGCCTTGGAAGGCGAACTAAACCAGGAAAATATACAAGAATTACTCAAACTGCTCTGTTATATCAAGAATAATTCTAACGAGGCGCAAGTGGAGAACTGCATGAGTTTACTAGCCGAGGTTCTAGATGACGAAGAAGTCGAAGTGGATTCAGAGCCTCTTGAAAGAGAGCAAGCTCACAGGACAATAATGTCTGCAATGCAAGATTTTAACACCAACCGCAAAATTCAACTAGACGGCTGTTATGCGCTTTCCAGACTTGTGTTGCTTAGTCCAAAAGTAAGATCCGAACTGCAGAAGAAACAGGCTCAACGATTTATTTTGAAAATGATGGGAAGGCACCCTGACAACATGTGCCAAGTTATAGGCTGTAAATTATTGTCTGCTCTGTGCACTTCTTCTACGACAAGAAGCGATGCTGTCTATAATGGAGCTATCGATACAGTTCTTTCAGCAATGAGCCATTTTGGCGAGGACGAGGAGTTTTATATTCCCGCGTTTGAAGCTTTAACACGGTTACTCTCAGACGATCCGATTGCACAGACAGACTTCATAAGCATGGACGTGAAAGATGTACGGAAAAAGTATCGTATGGTGGTAGAAATCATGGAGAAACACGCTAAATCAGGTTAGCCAGCAAGTGTTTATGTTCCTTGTTTTCTTGGCAAACAAAAAGTAAGAGATGGATTTGTTTTTAACTTATTATTAACATATCTTTTTACATGATTTTACATGTACTGTAGGTAAATAAAAAGCAAGGCAATAATTGCTTTGCTTTTTACCTTCTATAAGGCCCGTTCCAAACGCTGCTCCATTCATGCGCCGAACCTAACTGACGAGTTAAGTACGGCAGAAGAGCGGCGTTTGAATCACTTTGGTTTGGCAGGTTAAGTTTGGTGTGGCAAACAACATTAAATTCAGCAGGGTCTGTCGCACTATGCAACATTGGAGCAGCAGCTGATTCATACGGTGTTCTCATGTGTCGAACCTAATGCATAAAGTACTGCAATTTATTTTTCATATAGCAGGACTCGTGATTGGCTCAAAATTGAGTGGCATGACCAGTCATGCATGAAGCTCAAAGTCGTCGCAAAAAATAAAGACAACAAAATACCAGTATGCCTTTGATTTATGTCGCTCTAAAGTCGAACTTAATCAAGTTTGGTTCGGCAAATGAGTGGAACGGTGTTTGGAGCGGCGTTTGGACTGGGCCTAAGGTCATGAAAAAGATATTTTGTTACTAAGTCAGTGTAACCTACCCAACATCAGTTCCTTTATGTGTTTAATTTTTTTTATTTTTAGATTTTTACTCTCATCATGTCTTTCCTTACATTATATAACAATAGCCACATGCATAATTGACTTATTTTTTATAATATCTTACATATCACTTGAAGTTTTCACTTCTTTTTAAAGGTATGACATGACCTTACATTGCAGAAATAACTTTTTATCATCGCACATATTATGTGCTTTGCTTTCGCCTGGAGAGTGTGATATGTTATTGGCTTGACTTTGTTTAGAAGCTTGGTTGTATGAATTTAATTTCCTCACATCCATCTTCAGAGTGTGGACAAGTCACTGTATTATCAACTAAATTCATCATTTGCCATAATGTACATGACCTTTGGTAGCATTGAAGATCATGTTACCCATATGGTGAAATTCTATAATAATTATGATACAAGATGAAAGCTGCACCCATCAGTGACTGTGGGCACTTCCTAAGAGTGTGATCAAAATGATTTTGGATGACTTTTGAATCACCCTTAGCTTAAATCACCACATTTTGAATAAAATTAGGGTTCATATCTGGAATATAGTATGGAAGTAATATTTTCTCCACAGACTTACGAAAGTGTTCCCATTTAGCTTTTAAGTTCAAGTTTCAGGAAGTGTTTTTGAATTGGTTTTTGTGCTATTTGGATAGGTGAATGCTTGGTAATAGAAGGGCATCATCAACTGCATAATGGTGCATTAAGCATAGGATTGCAAGTGATTTTCATCAAGTTCTTGATCTACTAAAATTTCCATAGGTTGTTAATGGCTTTCCATTTAGTTGCTTTTGAACTCTTTCTTATTGTCCAAGAAGACTCTTGTCACAATTCTACCCAAATCAAAAGTCTTCAATGGCATATTTTCTTCCCAATACTTCTTTATTTGAGATTCAGCAGTTCAAATTGCCACTCAAATAAATTACAATAACGCTTAGTTATAGCTTTACCCTGATTGCACCCATCAAGATGTATGTGTACTGAAGGAATTTCTTTGTGGCATAGTGAACATTCTCACCAATATGCCATATTTGTTTTCTCTGTGTTGGTATGGAAATACCATACAGTGAAGGCTCATGTGGGGAAATTTCATTAACCCATTGACTCCCGGAGCTTTTTGCCAAAAATGCATGTTTTGGACATTGTAGAGAATTTCAGCCTGGGTATGGGCCAAATTAGCTCCAATCTTCTCAAAAAGTCTTTTGCAACAAGACAGTATGCCTTTCTTTCCACTAGCACTGCGTTTTAGGATATGTTTGCTTGGGCATGCACAGAAATCAAAATTCTGAAATTTTGAGAAAGTCATTTAATACGTCTTTAGGCTTTCTGTTTTCTTTCAACTTTTTTTGCCTTGCCTTTTTCTCCTTTTCTTATCTTTTTGCACCAGTGATTGACCTTCCACTGGGATAGCTTCCAGTTCAAAACTTTCTGAGAAAGCATCATTGAGACAGGCAATTTTTACCATAGGGTAGCTAAGTGTAGTCGCAGGAAATTTTGCTGCAGATTTTTCACTCAAATTTTGAAGCATTTCCGTAGATATTTCAGGCTCCATTCAGCCAGTCACTCTGATCTGGGTATCATTGCAAAGATTGTTTCCTCCTGCAGAACTTGAGTATAGAGGATGCCAATTTTGGTCAAAGGTGATGACGTCAGAAGTAGAACAAAGGCCAACCCCATCATGGCAGGTCACGTGCAGCATGAGAGTCAATGGGTTGAAGAGGTTAATTTCTTTTGCATTTGAAAAGTCTCCCCACATTAGCCTCAGTTGTAAGCTAGTTCCAGTCCAATACCGAGAATACGAAAATGGTCTGTTGCTGAAGGACATATGTTTTCACTTTTACTGCTCTGTCCATAATGCAGGGTTTTCACATTTAGCCGGCGCCTGGCACAAATCACTGGCTACTTCAAGCAGTTGCGCCGCGTACTTTTTGCATTCCAAATTTTATTACCAGTAATACACAATTCTGTTTCACTAAATGTAATTGCAATCTGATATTTTTGAGGGAATAAATAAACACTAACAGAGGGAAAAAAAACATTGCAGCTATTATTTTAGAATTAGAGTTAACAAATATTACATGTTGTTCCAGTTCTGAAAGCAATGATAGAACAATCCGCATAGGCTGAATTGACCAGAGTATCCATGGCTGTAGCCACATTCGCATGGTGAATGCTAAGGCAGTCTTCCTTGTGAAATGTTACTCGTTAGGGTCTTGACTGCACCAGATGTATTTTCAACAAAAGATTGAAAGAAGTCTTAGCAATAAAACCTTCAACAATGTGAGTGTTGAGAATGTCAGACAGATGAAACTGTGAATTGCCACAAATCGATGTAGAAATGAAACAAGACCGCGGACTTTGTTGTGATAATTCATGTTTGTAAAAGGAAGTATTACGTCAATTCCATTGATTTGTCGCAGCTCTCTTTTGTTATGAAAGCAAAAACAATCTTGGGACGGATGCATTTTGGGGGATTGAAACTAAGTGTTTTTCTCTAAAAGTGAATTCAAGGAAATTATATTCATTTTGTAAACTTCACTGGTATTAGGGTGTAAAGAATAAACAGAAAAAATTGACACATCTACTCACTGCTTTTGTTCGATGCACCAGGCATGGAAGGGTCTCATATACCCAGTACATCAGATGCTAAAACTCTGAAAGCAACTAATTTCACAAAGTTTTTTCACACTAACCCTCGTCAATATGTGTACAGTGGCCTTCAACAAAATCAGTTATGGGTGCAAAAAATGCACTGGAATAAACTTCAAGGCACCCTGACTTTCAAAATTTTCCGGGGTGAGCGCTCCATTTACCTGTGCAGAAGGGGGGTGTTCCTCTCTAGCACCCTCCTCCACAAGGCTGCTGTTATCACAATGAGATAGTGTTCCGGCTACTTTATGATTTCCTCCTGCAACTTTTTTACAATTTGAAAACCCTGTAATGATTTATCGTGCTGGTCAGAAGCCATTTTCCTCCATTCCCTGTTTATCTCTCTATAAATTCAGGGGTAGATTTCATATCCTCTCAATGTGCATGCTGAGTTTTATTTGACTTCTATTTCCGTTTCGGTCAGCACGTTACTGTTCATATCAAATGTTTTGTTTTCTGGACTCAACTAGACCTCTCTATACCCTGTGTTGCTTTTTTCTTTCAATAGACCCTTGGAAAATGACCCTTAGACTTTGTATTTGGCAGATGAGTAAAGCCATTGAGAAAGGCTTTTGGATTAGTTCATAGTAACCCTAGAAACCTGGAAGAGTAGTCTCTACTTATAATCCGTGTATCTCCTACACACAATACAGGGTAGGAAAAACAAAATGGAAATTGGGCCAGTAAATTTCAGTTTTCCCTTGCCCCCACTTAAATAGTGGCAGCCAGTAAGGAAATCAGAGGATAAACTCACACAAAGAATGCTTGGAGTCCTAACTAGTCCATGCATAACTGATCTTACAGTCTTCTGACTGGAAATTATCATTTATCAAGTTGACATTTTGTTCATACTCACAAGACTACTGAGGCTAATTTCACTTGTGCCGCTGAACTTCTATTTTCACTTGCCCAAGAGCAAAAATCAGATCTGGGGTTTCTCCTACCCTGCAACAGACCTTTACTGCATTCCAACATGCAATGGCACCAAGTCAAGGTTAGGGTTGACAAAAATACAGCAAACATACGAAAAAATATACCTCAATCTTGCCCTGCTACTATTATTCAAATGCACTGAAGTGGAATGCTGGAAAGTGGTGTGGTATGGACTCCTAGTTGCTCATGCTATGAAATCTGGGATAAACACTGACTGTGTGGGCCTGTTTGGTCCAAGTGCTTTCCAGTTACATTCTTGTCTATGACACTGGTGTCGTATTTCTTGTTCTAAGTTTTTATTGCATGTAGATTCTTCATCTTCATGTATTTTTTATTTCTTTTTTTTATATAAAAGGAGAGATTCAAGAGCAAGGTATACAGTTGATGTGTGTTTTGGCATCTTCAGAACAAAACTGCTGTACTCTTGTTCGTGGGAGAACATTTATTGTTGCATTAGAAGCAATGAAGAAACATTGTGATTGCCCTGGGGTGCAAGCAGCTGGGTGCCAACTCCTGGTACTTCTGGCAGACTTGGAGTCTCACAGGGAGATTTTAGTTCAACAGAGCATTGTCCTAGTTGTAATTCTCCATGCGTTACAGAATTTTAAGGATTGCGTTGACATTCAGAAAAGTGGCTTGACTGCATTAGCCCTGCTCACGGAGGCACTTGAGAAAAAGCTGCAACATGGTAAGTAGCATACAACATTGTGGAATCAAAGTCCAGTCAAAAATACATGTGATTCTTCTGGACCTAGACTTTGTTTAGAGTGTTCAGTTTTAACTGCAAGCGTTCTGAGTGGAGCCAAAGGAAAATTATCAAGTACATGTACATGCAGCATTGAATAGTGTCTCGCAGTTTCTAAAAATATATTACATCACCAGAGACCCCCCACATAACTCAGACAAGAATCCTTGAATACGATAGAACAAGATGACATTAGTATTATCCCTGAGACAATTCCACATTGATAGCAGACTTAGATGTACTGTGCAATTCTAAGGACCTAGATTTTAATAGAGCCATTTATCTGACCACATAAGCAAATCTGTGACGGTGAGCAGACCTTAACTGCATATTGATATGTTCAGCGCGCTACATGTAACATAGATAGCGCGGGCTAAAACTGTTTTTCAGGTTTTTTATATGTGAAGACAGAGCTGGCCAGTTTCATCAAGGCAAGGAAACGAATTGGATTGGATCTACTGTATTTCTTCATGGTATTTCTTTGCTGGCTTGCTGGCTTTGTTGTGGGTGATACATCTGAATATCGGGTACAATAATACTATTTTTTTCTGCTATGGAGGTATTCATAAACAGCCTTCATACATGAGAAGCCCATCATATACATCACTTGTGCGCAATGCTATTAAAGAAGGGGGCAAGTGCAGGTTCAGAATTTGTGCTTTATTTGTACTGCATTTGACATGCCCACAACAATTTCGCTGTTGCAATTATCCAAAATTGTCAGCTCAATGTATTACAGTAACTTTATTCATTTTTAAAAGTTATGGTGGTCCTTGTTAGGCATAAGCAATATTAAGGAGTTACATGTAAATCAATTCACAAAGCCATATCATGCCCTGTTTACAAATCCTCAGAAAGAAGAACATTATGTACTATATAGTTCTTTTTCAAGGATTAAAGTTAGTAGCTAAACAAGAGGCATATTACAGCTCTCAACTGAGATATTTATGGTTTTTCTTAGAAATACAGAATTGCATGTGGACGAGAGAGGTTTTCACTGCCATGACAAGCCATTATGACAACCCAGAAGTCTTACATGCTGCTTGTCATGCCCTGCAAGAGTTGATTGATGTTTGTCCTGATGTGTTGGATGAAATGGGTGATGAGCCTGGTGATAGCACCATTCCTTTACACAGCTGCAGTATGGCTGCCTTGGTGTTACACATGGATGATCCAGAGCTATGCGAGTCATCATGTAGAGTCTTAGCTTCCATTGTCAATAACTCTAGCTCTCTAAGGAAGGTAATAATGCAGAGTGTTTTTATAGAACAGCAACGCCTGTTTATCTACCTGTTTTGACAAGTATAATTTTCAATTTAGTTAATGTAAGTTATAACATAGTTTAGCAATGTCATACAATCAATTTCAGTATGCATCGTAATGAATAGATTTGTCAGAAAAATTATCTTAATGCTTGTGCTGGTTTTGATGTACATTTCCATTTTCATGCTACTTTTAGCTGTGCACTATCAAATTATGGTGTGTAAAGTTTGGAGAGCACTCAAGATGCTAGAGTTGCGCTCAGTTATTGTCTTGAGCAACTCTTACATTTCTTTCATATGCTTCAAAAATATTCCTGCATGCACCATACCTTAGGCCTCACACCGCATTTTTTAACTACTCTAGCAGGCCAAAAGACATGGAAACTGGAGGGTTCATTTTTAAACCTCAATGTTTAGCTTCTTGTATGAATGTCTCATTAGAGAAAAATCTTCAAGTTAGTTACTACATGTATTGTTTGGCACTCAGATGTTTATTTCTGTTATGATGACATTTACATGTATTTTTCAGTCTTTGATATCCAAAGGATTACACTTGAACATTGTCCATGCAATGAAGCAACACAAATGGAAAGCTGAAGTTCAACAGTGGGGCTGCAGAGCACTGCGAGGATTGTCATTGTCTGGGTGTGGTCACAAAGAACTCTTGGTTAACTGTGGTGTTTTAGAGCTCATCTTCAATTGTGCTCAAAGGTAAGCAATTGATGGCAATCTTAGCAAGAGTAATGACTTATAGCTTCATTGTATAACAATTGTACATCTAAAGAAATGAACTGGTAATGCTTTCACAAGTTAATGAGAAGTCTTGTGATTTTGCAGGTTTGGAGACCATGTTGGTGTCCAAGAAGAAGCAATAGCATTAATTGCTTGCTTGGCAACTGATGTTGAGCTTGTCTGGCATCAAAGTGCTGTTGAGGGTGTTCATTATATGATTTTGAATGCCATGGACAATTTTCCAGACCAGATATCCCTGGCAGAGATCTCATTAGAGGCTTTGGGTAAGTACTTACCCGAAAAATATTATGGCTTGTTGGGGAGGGGGATTGTTTAAATGCTTTTAACATTTTTCTAAAATTCGTTTGCAACTGGAATTGGTCGATGTTTTCAAATTTCTGGTGGTCAAAGAATAATTTTGTAATTTTCTTGACCAGTATGGTTTCATTAGCTATGACTGATGTTCGCTCGTGAATTCAAAACTACTCTTGTACACCTTAACATGCACAAAGAAAAGAACTTTCATTATGAACCGCGGAGTGTGGAGGTGCCGTGGCCTCATGGTTAGTGCACTTGTCTCTGGATCGAGCAGTCCAGGTTTGAGCCCTGGTCAGGGACATTGTGTTGTGTTCCTGAGCAAGACCCTTAACTTGCACAGTGCCTCTCTCTGGCCAGGTGTATAAATGGGTAGCGGCGATTTAATGCTGTGGGTAACCCTGCAATAGACTAGCATCCCATCCAGGGAGGAGCAGAAATAATCCTAGTCAGTTCATGGTACAGACACTGCGATAAGCTCTGGCCTGATGGGCCACTTGGCTTGTATGCAGACTTTACCTCTGAACCACTGAGGGAGTTAACAATTGTTACTAATTGAAGGAAAACTTGGTGACAATGCTCTCATCCCAGGGAAGGGCACAATTTATACATAAAATTTAAGTAGTACCTGCCTGGTATTTGTGGTAGATTACCCCAGCCAACCCCAACCGTAAATTAACTCAAAGGAGAAAACAAAAAAAACAAAACTCACCAAATTATAAATTGCTGCCTCAGCAGAAATGCCTCACGTGTTTTCCTGACATAATCATAATCATCTGAGCTAGACCGACAAACATGATTGGCGAAAAAACATCAACTACAGGAGCAAACAAACAAGGACACATTCTTGGCACTTCATTACTTGTATTCTGAAGAAAACGCTTGGGAGGTTAATCACATCAGTGAGGTGTTGAGGCACTAGAAACTAAGAATATTGTTACTATCTTCAAGACATTTTCCTACATCAGTGATTAATGTACTTTCTCTTTCCCGACTTATCAGGTGTGCTTGCTGCTGCTGAAGAAATTCCAGATCTTTTAGTCTCTAAAAGTTCAGATCATGGTGGTGTGGATACCATTTTTAATGTGATGAGCAGGCACCTAACAGAACCTGCAATACTTCAGAAAGGATGCATTCTTATTCAGGTGCTGGCACCTTTGTTGTCAGATGATCATTGTCAAAGGGCAGTGTCAAGTGTCATTCAGGCCATGTGCGAGGCTAAGGAAGATAGAGGTGTTCAAGCAGAAGGCTGCGCAGCCATGCTGGTCATTGCTCAAATAGATGAAGGGAAGAGTACAATTTTGGTGAACAATTGTGCACACGAAAGGCTTTTTTACATTTTGGAAAACTTCTCTGAAGAACCAGAGCTTGTGTTTCTATCCAGCGAATGCATTCGGTATCTTGGCTGGGAACGGAATCTGAAAACACAGATGTTGCTGTCGGCATGTGCTGGAGGCCTTCTCAAAGGAGCTGACTGTCTGATAAAGAAGGGTGCAGATGTCAATGCTGGTCATGGCGAGAACACACCACTTTGCCGTGCTTGCCAGAACGGCAAGGAAGAAATGGTCAAGTTCCTTCTCACTCAAGGAATCACAGACATTCAGAGTTCACTAAGGGTTTCTCTTGAGATGGGTTATAGCAACATTGTGGGACTGCTTCTGCAGCATCTTGGCCATGACAAAGAAGCTGGTATCATTGCATTCAGCAACCTTAATTTGGGTAATTTGCTCCCGCAGTGGATGTCGCCTTCTCTAGCTGGTAGTAAGTACTCTCCACCAGTCCTTAGTACTGGCTGGACTGAATTTCTGGACGATGCGGAGAGAACAACGCAACTAAGAGCAACTCTAAGTAATCGCCTTAGAAGAAAAGGGAGTGAACCAATCTTAAACAAGCCTTTGGATGGTAGCTTAACTGGCTGGCAGGCGGACAAAGCAAGTGTCCCTTCTAGCATAGATATATTAGTGGGCCTGGAGCATGAGTCAGACAATGATTCTGATTCTGACTCTGACATTGATTTGAATGTTCCGGAATTAACTGAAAAATCAGCATTGCGGGCACGTAGTGTCAGTGGAGCTTCCTTCCCCTACAGCTCACATGATCCTCGTGTTGTGTCTCCCTTTTCAGACAGGAACTGCGTTATTTTACCCAGGAGTGCTCACAGAAGGTCATTTGATGAGTACCTGCCAGAATGTAGGCGGCCCATGCTGAAGAGGCGTGCACGCAGTGACATAATTCCTCCGGTCAACAGTCTAGATGCCTCTTCTTATCCTGCAAAGGTATCGCCACTGCCATGTACCGACTCTGAACAGATTGGCAGAATAACAGAACCCGAAGAAGACGTGCCTGGTGTGTTTGAAATGCCCAACAATAGCTACGTGTACAACTGGAACCTTCAGCAGGGTTACCGAGTACGGTCCCTGAGTACATGCAGTGATGAGTTTGACAGTGGGAGATTCTTTGGCCAATGTGCAGACAGAAGAAGGTCAAGGACTTGCGAGCCCTTTGAAGCAAAAAGAAAGCGAAAGCAGTCAATCAGAGCTATCTCTGCCAAGGCAACAGTGCGATTGATTGATGCTTCAAGCAACAACATCTTGAGCCTGGAGCCACTTGCAGAAGCCTCTCCACTTCTCCTTGCATATCTGGCTAAAGTCGAGAAGCTTGACCTGAGTCATAACCACTTGTCAAAATTTCCGTCTTTGCTTTGTGATGCTATGCCGCAATTGCGATATGTGAATCTGAGTCACAACGAGTTTTCGAGTTTTCCTTACTGCTTTATCCAGACAGGGGTGAAAGTCTTAAACTTGTCACACAACAAGATAAAGATGGCCCGGCCTCGACATCCTGGAGATAGCAATGTTATGCTTGAGAACTTGAACTTGTCACACAATGAGGAAAGCTGTTTCCCTGAGTGGTTGGGAGATATATTTCCGGCATTAACAAGTCTGTATGTGGTGGACAATAACATGACAAAGCTGCCGGATTCTGCTTTGAAACTACGGCGACTGAAAACTCTCGACTTGTCAAACAATCAGCTCTCGGAGATTCCTCGTGAATTCGTTTCAGAATGTCTTTCTCTTGAAACTCTTGTGGCTTCAAACAACAACTTCACAACGTTGCCAGAGATTGTGGCGCCGTCCTTGACAAATTTGAAAACGGTTCGGTTAAACAAGAATAAACTTGGGGGGCAGTCTTCAAAGAAACAATTTTCATTCCCGCGATTTCTTCTCAAACTCCCCAATGTGAAAGTTGTGGATCTTTCAAGTAACAATCTGGAGGACATCCCACCTCCTATTTCCTGGTCTACACAGCAGCTGAAAGAGCTCGTTCTTGCTGACAACAAGATTAAAAAGCTCTCCTTGGAGGGTGCAGAGAAGTGGGCATACCTCGAAAGGCTGAATTTAAGCGACAACTGTCTGAAGTCAGTGCCGGGTAGAATTGGTGAATTAAAATCACTGACCTCCCTTAATTTGAGCCGCAACACTGGTATCACACACTTGCCGGATGAGATGGGAAGATTGTCCAGTCTGTGGGACCTGCAGTTGGTTGGCCTCAAGCTTGATCTGGACTCAGCTATTCTAGAAAGCAGAGCTCAGGAACTCATAGGATTCCTGCACTCCAGGCTCAAGAATTCCGTGCCTTATTATCGTATGAAGTTGGTTGCTGTTGGCCAGGCAGGACGAGGAAAGACGACATTGTTGAACCAGCTACAGGAAGATATTGCTTCAGGACCACACCATGATGTAATGGCGAGAGAATGGTGTGTCAGAGATACAAAAGCTGAGTGCAAAGTGTGCCACCGCAAGAGCGTGAACTATGTCATCAACACATGGGATCTCAAAGGACGTGATGACTTGTACAGCGCTTATCAGTGCCTCCTGTCGTCAAGGACATTGTTTCTGGCAGTCTATGATGTGAGCAAAGGCACCAGTGAGATCGATTCTCTTAAGCCCTGGCTCCTCAACATACATGCCTGCGCACCAGAGGCGTCAGTCATGCTTGTGGGTACTCATAAGGATAAGGTGCCAAAGGATCAGGTCACCGAGTTGCTAAATGAGATCAAGGTAAGGGCCCTTAGCATGTGTGCTGGTGCTGGCTTGCCCCAGGTTAAGAGCCACGTGGTACTTGACTGCACTCAAGAAACATCAGGAGTGCAGTCCCTCCGTCATCGGATCATGCAGCTCATCCCAAAATGCAAGTGCAAAGGCCATTCGTTGATTGGCCCGAGAGTCCCACAGAACTTTGTGCGACTACAAGACTTGATTTTGCATCTTGTCCACGCCAGAGGACATGAACCACCAAGAATCTTGAAAATGGCCAGCATCCGAAAGCTCATTCAGGACAATGAATTACTCATGGATGATACTGAGCTTGAACAAGCCATTAGGTTCATGAGTGAAGCAGGTAAGGTTCCCTCACTGTTTGCCCTTATATAATATACAGTCTACTTTCCACTAACGGTTATTTCTCACTCCATAACAGCAAGGATTTCATGTCCCAGCGACGTACACATAGTGTCAAAAGACTGCCTCGAAAATGAAGGCCAACCGTCAAAATACAAATCAAAGTTCTTAGAATTCTCATTGCTCTTCTAGTCTCTCTTAGCCGGCAGTCAGGAATTTCTCTCTTAGGAAAGTGTTTCTCAGAAGCACTTAACAGCAATAAGCGTAGTCCTTTAACCAAACTCCTTGATCTTTTTTCTCACTTTCAGGAGTCCTCATCCATGTTGATCATCCAGCTTGCCAGTTGGACGATCTCCTTTTTGTTGATCCCCTGTGGGTGTTCCATTTGTTTGCTCATTTGGTGACAAGAAAAGACAGTAAGAACACCAATGGCATCCTTGGTTTGGAGGATCTCGAGAAATTGGTCAGAGATGGAAGTTGTGTAGTTAACCTGACTCCCGATCTCATGCCACAGATACTAAAGTAAGCTCCATGTTCCCTGGTACATAACTGCCTTCGTTCTTACTGTTTCCCGTCCTCTCTCTATTTTTAAACGATGCATTATTTTACGGACATAGATGAAGAGTCATTGCCCGACACCTTTCATGGGTCAAAACATGATAGAAGGTTTCTTTTATACGATTCGTTTGATCTACGAGAAGTAGAGTTTTAAAATGTCTTGATCACTCTTTCAAGGCATCCCTCTGTTCGACAGTTTGGCATCGTCCTTACCCGCCGTTTTTGGGACGTTCGAATGTGTTACGCATCTCATCAGGCATTGACATTTTATATACAGTTTTTGTACAGCACAGTGAGACTAACTAGCAAGCATTCGATTTCTGCTTTCTTTAATTATGCCAGGTTGAAGTTAGAGAAACGAATTAGCAGTAAAATAACTTTGCACGTTGGACAGGTTCTCAATTGAGTGTCGAAAGTAATCACGACAGGCAATTTCTTTGGTTTTGGTTTTGATTGTGCTACGGTTTGAGACTGGCTGAATAGCCACCTTGGTACGTAATTGGCTTGGGTTTGGTTTTACGACACTCAATTGAAAACCTCTCGATAAGTGTTACTGCTCATTTTACACGCTTGCAGATGTTACACAATGTGGATAATTTTACAAGCTTGTAGATGTTGTACAGCTGTTTACATGACATCCGATACACTACTTTACAAATAAAATAAAAAATATCCTTAATTACAGTGCAATGGAAGGACAAAAGAGAATTCATGTAGAAGACAGTTTGAACTTGATACTAGTGAAGTTTTTCTTCCTTACAGGCTGCTTGAACACTACTGCATTGTTCTCCCACTGAGAGACGACAAGTACCTTTTGCCATCTTTGCTCAGCAATAAACAACCCTCAATCAAGATTCCAAACCCGGGACGTAATGTGTTCGTGAGCCGCGAGTACAACCTGGCTTATCTACCCCCCAGTTTCTGGCCGCGCCTTATTGCAAGAGTCCAGACTTTCGTGGTGGACTTGTATATGGACCACAGGGTCCACTTGGAGAGCCCGCGTGAACCACAGGTCCAACAGTGGAATGAAGGTGTCTTCGTCTACTGGACAGAGCAGGCATTCTTTGTCATATCGCACGGTTTGACCAATCCCTGTGCGGACACTGTGGTGATTACAACGCCAAGTACAAAGCATGGAGCAAGAATTCTCGCACACGTGGTTGATCATTTGGACACGCTGCTGGAGGAATGGTTTCCAGACTTGTGTAAGTGTTACACTTACTTGTATATACTATGATCCATCTCAATAAGCTGCGCACTATTCCAGGAAGAAGCCCTGACAAAAGCTCACATATGCAATGTAGTTTAAGGCGGTATGGGGACGAAGAAGCGATACAGTTTCTGATGGAGCTACAAAAACACTAGTTCTGAATATTGAAAGGGAACAGCGCGATAACCTCTGCAATGCCAATGAATTTGAGCCCGATGATTGAATACTTTTAAGCTACGCAGGTTAAAAATCTCAAGATTTTACAAAGAATGTATGAGCTCATTAGCGCTTTTGCCTCCCAGAAATTTTGCACTTTTTGAAACCTATTTCTCCTCGAATATTACACCCAAAAAGCTAAACATGTCACCAGTTGCTAAGTTTCAGAAGCTCTTTAAATGTTTGTAGTCTATTCGTTTCTAGCGTGATGCCTTCTATGCGCAAAGTCTTATGTTCATGAGGAAAAATTGTAAACAATTACATTAACTAAGATTCGCCTATTAAGATAAGATACGAACCTTTACTTAAGTGTCAAATGTATTTGGCCCGAGCGGACTAATTGGGACACTAAACAAGGGCCTTAAGTACTAAAAAGAAAATGCTAAAATTGACGTGTGAATCTGTTATGTTTAGGGGGAGTGGATCCACAGGAAGGGCTACCTCTTGTCAAGAAGCAGGCTGTTTGTCCTGTGTGCAAGGGAGAAGACACTCATACTTTCGCCCTTGACACCATAGCTAGGGCGAGTGACAATGAATACATCATGTGCCCCAACACGAAACTGCTGGTGTCGCTGCGTCAGATAGCGCCTGATGTGGTCCTGGAAGATGTCGGTGAACAGTTCAAAATTGAAGAGAGTAAACTGGTGCTGGATACAACGCGTACCTCACTGCTTGGAGACGGCAGCTATGGCGCGGTGTACAGGGCTCTCTATGATGGAAAGTCTGTTGCCGCCAAGGTTTGTGACTGTGCTGCTTTCAACTTTGTTACTATAAGCGGTAAAATGTAAATTATAATATTTTATTTATTTAAATTATAATCTTTAGAGAGGAAGCCACATCAGCCTCAGCTGGTTTCCGCGCAGGTCCTCTATCCTGATCGGATTGGAATTTGAAAATGTTGGTTTTTAGGAGGGAGGAAAACCGGAGAACCGGTGAAAAACCCTCGAAGCAAGGCGAAAACCAACAACAAACTCAACGCTTATATGACACCAGGCAGGAATCGAACCAGGGCAACATGGGTGCGAGGCGAGTGCTTTCACCACTGTGTCGTCCCTGCTCCCCATTTAGACTTTTCGGCTTCACAACAACCTTTTAGCTAATGTTAGACCGTGATGTTTTTGTATAGGTGTTTCATTCCGGAAATGAGTGCAATCCTCACACGTCACTTCGACAGGAAGTCATGTTCCTACGGAAGCTGCGCCATCTGAGTGTTATTACCATGGTGGGCGTTTGTGTGAAGCCGTGGTCTCTTATAATGGAGCTGGCTCCACTGGGATCACTGAGTACGCTCCTAAACAGAGGGCAGGCGCTCAGCAAAGGAATCCAGCACAGAATTGCCTTACAGGTGAGAAGAGAGCCTTTCGTACAATGTTCAACGTATAAAATTGGGAGTCAGTAAGTCAGTAACCCAAAGTGACGAATGAGTTATCAGTTTCGGTGGGATCCTCATTGTAGGTAATATCATGAACCTGGGATATTATTGTCGCTAAGTAACGTGACGTATCTGTGTGATGCTATTCTGATGTAAAGCCTTTCTGATTAGACCGAACTCTTTGTTTATTTTGATGTTGGTAAGGGGTTTTCCAAAATGTCAAGTGTTAACCTGACTGCATACGGAGATCAGAAAAAGGCCTCCTATGGAAAGAGCCAAAGTTGCATGGATTCGTAATACTGCCTGTCTTTATGAACACACGTTAAGCTATTTGTTGTGAAATTATTCAACTAAAACACTTGCTTATTAGTCTTTTGGCGACTGGTGGTCTTAATCTGGGCTCTGCGTATTTTTTTATTGCAGGTTGCAGAAGGCCTCACATTCTTACACCATCACATGATCGTGTACCGTGATCTAAAACCCCACAACATCCTTATCTTCTCCCTTTCTCTCACAAACTTGATCAACGCCAAGATATCTGATTACGGCATCGCTCGGTATGCCACTCGTTGCGGTCTGACCGCCACTGAAGGTACGCCGGGCTATCGAGCACCCGAAATTGCTCGCGGAGACATCGCCTACAACATGGAAGTCGATATGTATTCGTTTGGCATGTTCCTGTACGAGCTCGTGACTGGAGGAACCAAGCCGTTTGAAGACTTGCGTTTCCGCCACGAGCTGGATGCAGCCGTGTTGAAAGGACGGGCCTTAGATCCTATCACGTCATCAGACTGCCCTCCCTGGCCAGACATGGCGGATCTTATTGCGCATGCTCTTGAGCCTCAGCCGCATAGAAGAGCTACCGCTGAACAGGTAACGTGAAGAGATTGTTCTTATTGTTTATTTTGAAAAGCTGTTGTTTCGCTCCTTGTTTTGCGATCAGAAAGTTCTCCATGGTCTGGGTAAAGGGGTTCAATTTATTCTGTGAATAATGGATTCAATTACTAGCATGAAAGAATTATTTTCATCTTGTCATCTGAAAAGCCGCCGACTATGCATGTCCATGCTGTATTTCCGCATCTTTCTACATCTGCTTTTGGTGCCGCTGACTAATAACGCCTTCTCTTTCAGTGGGAGAAGTGTTTTTTCAGTTTCACAGTTTTGGGAAATATTTTTGGTCTGTTGATCCTTATTTTATCTGTCTGCTCGTAAATTGATGATATTCGATCACTTTTGAAGGCAGGGAAGAAGATCAATGCTTGTAAACCCGACCTACTTTACTCACTTCTCATTTGTATTAGCAAGCTAAAACTGGCATCTTATTAGTGAACTTAATTTATTTGTTACAAAGGCGTAAGACTTCCAATTGACGTTCCCTGCTCTTTGTGACAGGCCTACTCGCGCTTGTGTGACCCCGAGCTGATCTGTTTGAAGCGTGACATTGCCGTGTCCAAGGGACAGACAGTAGAGTGCATGACCGTTCGTCACTTTGAAGAAAAAGACACACCTAAAGTGGAGGTGTGGGTGGGCAGTGGACAGTCGGATAACTTCAGTGGTCAGGTCACCATTATCGACCTGTCAGACAATGGAGTGGAGGTAGGTCGAAGCACTTCCGCGCATACCAAAGGATTTGTCGAATTTTAACACTTTTGCAAAATAACTATTGTAAATCAGCACTACAACAAAAATCTGCACTTTTACCAAATGCAGTTAGACGACCTTATGCCAATCAACTACTGGTCTGTCACAGGCGTCCTATTTCTTAAACATCGTCGAGTGTTCAGACAAAATAAAAAACCACAGCCGGAAGATTGAACGAACACGAATGCAAGGGTTGTTCGTTTTACCTCATTCTGCGCTCGTTGTCGGTCGCTAGCCACACTCGCTCGCTTTTTACTGAGAAAAATAAAGAGAAACGACTTTGAATAGATCAATCAACAGACCTTTTCACGGTTAACTATTTGCTTGTGTATTATATTAAATTCAACCTCAATGTGGGCCAATTTTGGGTAGAAGCTATAAATTTTCCGAAGTTGCCTTATATCCAATTTGGATCATATTGTAATTAAAATACGCAAACGTTATTGTTTCTTACGTTTTCCCAGGGCTGCACGGGCACATTTATCCGAGACAGACGGGTGAAGAGTATCGTAGCAGTGAATGACGACACCGTGTTGGCCGGCACGCAGTCTGGGAAAATCTGGGTTTTTGACGCGTGGAATCACAAGTGCCAGTTCTCCCTTCCTCAGCTTCCTGACGCGGTTCTTTGTTTGAGGCACTACAAGGATGGAGCCAATGACGTGAACGTGGACGTTGTACTGGCAGGACTCGCTAACGGTCAGTTAGCTGTTTATCACACACACAGTGTCAAGAAAGAAGATGCTCAACCCAAGTTTTTTGACCTGTGTCACAGCAAGATCATTGGAGATACCACCTGTGAGGATTGTCAAGCCCATCCCTTGGCTTGCACGGCTGTTGGCAGAAAGAGGTTGTTCTGCGGGTGCGGTAACGAAATAGTCGTTCTCAGAATAAAGAAGAACTCGGAAATTGAGATCGAGCGTCGATGGTTTGTCGAGGACAGAGCAAAGGGACTTGTTTTGAACATCGCTGTGGGCTCAACGTTTGTTTGGATATCAACTCGTGATAGTCCGGTGATCGAGTGCTGGGATTTCTCCAAAACTAAATTCCTTGGCTCTGTTGACTGTCTGACAATTCTCAGGGACAGCGGCTACACTGGTGACTTACGCGAAACACGCGTTGTCAGCCTTCTCCTGTCGCACAAAGTTCTCTGGGTAGGACTGGGCACTGGTCACGTGGTTCTCGTAGATCCTTCAACACGAAAACACTTGACCCTTATCCACCGTCACGTGTCCGCAGTGAGGTGTATGGCAGACACACGGGGTCCTACATCGCCCAAGTCTACTTCATTAGTGTTGACCGGGGGTATGGGGTTCATCGAGAGGCATGGTTGCGAGTGGAAGAGGCCTAACTCCGAGTTCGGTTATACACTTGTGTGGGAGGCAGACTTCATGGAACAGGCCAAGCATCTTGACAGCCACATACGTAGAAGGAGGGAACTGTCAAACACGTTAGGGGAAATAAAGTACAATTGAAAACAAGTCCTTCATGCCCCGCCGTGCAAGTGCATTTACAAGTCCTCGTTGTCTTGTTTTTTGATCATGATATTATAAAACTTAATAAAGTAATCAATAATAACGAATTGGTTCGAAAAATATGTAGAACTTCATATCCTTTGTTGATAGCACCACTGAGTTTGTTTTGTACTAATATAAAAATGATTACAAGGTGAGAGCTTTTATTGAGTGATTGTTTTTCAGATTGCTTTTAAAGAAAACTATTGTTAGGCTTTTTCATGGACATTTAAGATGAGATTTGATTACTGTGATGTAAATGTTACTGGCCAACCTTTTTTAATTTTAGGATACGAAGGTGCTGTGTAAAAAAAATCGTTTTTAGAATTAGGAAGTTGCACTTGATCATCACTGTACCAGTGGTATCAGAGTTGTGTTTTACATGGTTGCTTCAGAGAATTGAAAATGAACCAAACTTATCTGAATCTTTCTCGGTTATAAAATAGAAAAAAAGAAGGAATGATTGGCAGAAATAATTATAGCTAAACTTGCGATGTGTAGTGAAATTGTGCAACAGAAAGCTACGGGATCCATACAAGATAGATTACCTTATTATTAAATAGGAAAAAGAAAGGAATAATTGAAATGATGAAATCAATGAAATAGTTAGAGCTCAACTTGTGTTGTGTATATGAAATTGCATAGAAAATAGTAACAAAAAAAACCTACAGGATCCATACAAAATAATAAATATTGTATAGATAAATAGACATTAAAAGATATCTATAAATTCAGTTCACGTTGAGATTCTGTTTGTACTAGTATCACTATGCACGCGAGATCAAACCAAACGATAGGTCAAGGCAGAAGCATATCACCTAAGGTGATATGCTTCTGGTCAGAGAAATAGGGCGTGGACCACCAAAGTTCATTCTGGGTTCGTGTGTGACTTTTTTTTACCATGCACACTAACTTGTCTCAGTCATGATGCGGTACCACTACCCTAAAACGGCAACTGTGGCCGTACTTTAGTAATTTTAAGTTCCTTGCACGACCAATCCCGGCCGAATTTACTTCCAAAAGCGTCGAAATAACCGAACGTGTCTGGGCATACCGACTACTTCTCTGGGAGTATTTTCAACCTTGCCAGTGGTGGTCAACAGCAACAACTTTCGGGACAAAGCTTGGTTAGCATTTTTAACTATAACTCCATGGTCCAGATACGATCTTGAGTTGACGGAAAATCCCGTTGAAGCCCTGATTTTTTCAGGCTTCTTCTTTCCAATTGCTTAAATTGGAAAATTCACTGCGATGATCATTCTTTACTTTCATCTACAACCGCAGTTCAAATATGAATTATTTCATGTATACTTCACATCATTTCACTCCTCACGGGAAGATATGAACTCAACTGAATTGACCTCGCTCCCAATGTGTGGCTTCATAGCTCAGTTGGTAGAGCATCGCACCGGTATCGCGGAGGTCACGGGTTCGAATCCCGTTGAAGCCCTGATTTTTTCAGGCTTCTTCTTTCCAATTGCTTAAATTGGAAAATTCACTGCGATGATCATTCTTCACTTTCATCTACAACCGCAGTTCAAATAGGAATTATTTCATATATACTTCACACAAAATCATACCTACGAAAAAACGCCAGCATTTCGTTGCTAATCAAATAGAACGCCTTTTGTTACTCTTATCAACACTCATCTGGTTTAAAGAAACATTTCGTTGTCAGCAACGGCTCTGTAAAATGTACAGGACCATCTTATTTCAACCACTAAGTATGGATTTATAGAAAACTAAATTTGGTGTAGGAAAAAAGTTTAGCCCTAAGATGAGATTGTCAGGATCTTTCTTACATTCCGCTTTAGTGCAAACAAACAATAGGACGAGGTTGGGGTGGACACTGCCATTTGTCCACCCCTGACCTAGACGTTGTGTAATTGTTCTTAAAATGAAGAAAAGGCCTATTAAAGTGGTTCCACCCCTTTGGCGAGCCTTCATGATTTTAGTTGCCAAGAAATGCTTCAATACAATAAAGTAAAGGAGGCCTACAAAAGTACAACTCTAACCAAATTCAAATTTATTTATTCATCAGTGATACAGATTTATTTATCAGTGATACTAATACAACAAATATACAAAGTTAGTAATAGTAAATACAGTCAGTCTGAAACAAGTGACAGTTAGGGATTTTTTTCAGGAGAGCTGATGTTATAATATAAATAAACAAAGGAAAATAGTACAGGTACTTTGAATGTTGATGCACCTTAGAACACTTTGCACTCTAAAGAGGGACTACTTGAGGTCTAATTGAAAACAATACTCTCACTGAAAATGGGACTCAAGAAAATTGGCATTGCGAAGAAAGTTCTGAGTGATAATCCAAGTGCAAGTGGATTTCCTCTGCTGGATTTTTCAGTTGGCACGTGAAGTAAAGAGAAAGGCCTTCAGCATAAAGGGCAAGCTGGAAAATCCCTATGGGTTGTACTAGCATCTCATCCAAATAGACAGAAACACTCTTACACTTAGCTTGCAAGCAGGCTCACATTGGAATACAAGTGCAAGCGGCATAGCCGTAAGCGCAAGGATTGCTTCGCTTTTTGCTGCTCGCAGATGTGACTCGCAGACTATCTTACATTCAGACTATCTTACACTCAGTCCAGCCTACTCTACTACCTCAAAATCTAGAGATCTGAGGGATCTCTATGGGAATCAGAAGATTCACAAAATATAGCAAGAGGGGATGTTGGTCAAAACCTGATGGGACTGTGGGATTTGACAGGCCTGCTCATGATTGATCTGAGAACAGACTTAGTTGTTCATACCATAAACAAAACCATGACACAATATATCTTTGGTGCTCAAACAGAAATCATTACCTTGTAACCTTTTGGTTGGGAAAATACAACAATCAACCTCTCACTTTTGCTCTATTAGTTACTTCAGTAGAACTTCCACTTTTTCATTGAAAGAGGTAACAGATACAAAGAATTGTATGAGCAGGGCATAAGTTTGTGTCCCCTTAAGAAAGTATAACAAAGTAAAGGATCCACTATACTCAACAGTTGCCAAGGCAACAGGAGATTCTTGGTACTTTCCATTGGACCAAAATTTCCGGTTTGAATTTCCAGAAATTTTCAGCAGTGAGTAAAACCGTGGGTGTTTTCCATTATGCCAAACCAACCAGTAAGAGACCAGTAGGAATAACCAAGGCAATATGGAATGGCATTCTCTGATAATACTAGGCCAACCAAATGGAATGGCTCTTTCCATTTTTTATTCCTTTTCCGAATTTCCTACATAAGTAAAGAGAAGTATGGCAATGAAATGGGTTGTCAAAATGGAACGGCAATTTTGGTCAGAATATTCTGACTGGAATAAGTGGACCACCTCCAAAGGTAATCCTGAATATTCCAATCAGAAGGAACTGAAACAGGTTTTTCCATTTGACTTCTGACTGAAATTTTTGAAATATTTGGCATAATGGAAAGCACCCACCTTTTTCCAGAATTTCTGGAAGAGAGGTCAGCCTTGCCAAACTTTTAAAAGTTTCCTGCCAAGACTCCTTTCAGATTTTCTGAAATTTTTAGTTGAATGATTCTAATTCCTCAAATTCCTCATATTCTAGATTTCCCCAGCAAACTTTCTAAGGAAACTTCCATACCATTTGCTGGTTTCAGAGCTGGAATTTTTGGTTGAATCGAAAGTGCCCCTTGCATCATTTGGCACACATCTGGACATGAGAGTAATACTTACTGGTCTATATATGATAAGAATGGTATGTCACCCAGTTTGACTGAAGATGTTTAGGTCTGTCCTTTCGGCTTGATGAGAAAAGTGATTTGAAAACTTTGCTTGCTTTGGGGTCTTCTGCCACAGTCTTGTGTTTTGATAGTTCTGGAAGCTTTCCCTTTGATAAAGCTGCTCCGTTGATCTTTGCCCCTGATACCATCACGTCACTAGATTTAGATCCACTAGAGGAGGGCATGTGCTCTGTTTTCGCTCGTTTTGCTGGTTTTTCAGGGCCATCTTCACAATTTGCACCATTAAGACTACTCCCTGAAGATTCCCCATTTGTCGAAGTTGAAGTCTCAGAGATCTTTGTCTTCTTAGCTTTCTTCTCCAGCTTCGTTTTCTGCCGTCTTCCTTCCATCTTTGCCCTCATGCTGACCAGTTCCTCTTCGCTGCCGTTTATGATAACAATGTCTTCGTCGGAGAAGGGTTTGCCACATTTGTTGCAAACAGTCGACGGAACTTCCTTCAGCGCTCGCTCAGAAAACACACAGCCGCACTTCCAGAGAAAGCAAAACTTATATCTGCCGTTCATCTCAATGCCGACAACAGGGCAGATGAATCGAGACGCCTGAAAATCTAAGTAGCTATCGGCTTGTTCCGAAGACTTCTTTTCGAAGGCTGGGTTGTTGGTCAGTTTTAGCTCCTTTACATCTTTCAGGCTCCTGATGTGGCTGGCGACATCCGATGTGACAGAGGATTTGTCCAGCAGGTATTCTAGCACTGCTTCTTTGTTGTACAAGTTTCCAAGCTCACAGCATACAATTGGGCTCTGTAACTCGGCTTCACTCAAAGCACAGTGGAACCACTTTGCGTTCAATTCGTAGTTCTTCTCAACTTGTTCGGGCTTTTTCTTCATTCGAACAAGTTCGTCCCGCTTTGGAATCGTGCCACCATCGCACCCCATTGTTGGTGAACTTCTTAGGGAAGATTTCTACTCAAGTTCGTCAATAAAAGCAAGCGTAAATTTTCATTCACGATAAATCCAAAAACAATATGGCGGCGAGTCGTTTAGGAATGACGTAGGTCCGTGAGGCATTGCAGGTGCAAATACTTGGCGCGGTTACGTTGCCGTTTGACAAACAACATGGACGCTTGCTTGAGCGTGGAAAGAGAAGAAGAAAGACTATCGAAGAAATACAGCAGTATAAAGGAACATACGGACTCTTCTTTGACAGAATTGATCAACCAGATCTCTAATATTCAAGATGAGCTATCAAAAGGTAAAATGGAAACTTTGTTCTCTTATAGTTGCAGTAAATAAATTGATGGAAGATAGATAACGTTACATTTTTGATGTTTTTGATAAGCTGGTACGACGTTTTGATTATAGTTTTATGATATTGTCAACGGGGTACAGCTCTAGTCGGTAAACAGCCAAAGAAATCCATTTAGTCAATAAAATGTGAGAAAAAAAAATAGATTTACCCGGTAGTCAGTAAACAGCAGAAAGTAGATAAGTCAATTAAGACTTAATTAATTTATATGATTTTATGATTTTTATACGCTGTAGATGGTCTCCTTTTGCAAAGTAAGCTGTGATTGAAATGTCAAATTTAAGCTGGTTTAAACTTTCGTTCAACATCAGTTCAAGATTTACATTGTTTTCGAAAATGTTGAATGGCGTTAAGGCTGTTTGAACAGTAGGTTGAGCAATATTGTACAACAAACACTTGCTCACAACAATTTTCTCAGAGTGTCGGCACTATGTTGGAACCATTTCCAATGGCCTCTGCACAACTTTCTTTTTGCTTCCAACATTTGTGCAACATTCATTCAACTTTTGTGGAAGGAATGTTGGTCAAATATTGATGCTGTTTAAACAGGAATAATTATTTTCTGGAATGTTTGTCATGTTGCCTTTCTTTTTTCCTGCAAAAGAAGTCACAATTACCCTTCACTTGTGAATACAAAAACAACAGAACAGCATGTTTTCAAACTGTATAAGATTTACATGCAGATTTTATTTCTTAAGTTCAAAGAAGAACTTTTTTTTCCATGACAAAGAAACCAAAATGGTCCATTGAATCTTTCATTTTCTGTCTTTAGACAATGGATTTTCTTGACTACATCTAAAGACACTTCTCCACTGATCGACATATTTTACTACACATTGCTCTTCTGACGTAGTTGTAAATCAAATACATTATAAATCAAATGAAATTCTCTGAAGAGTTGACAAATTCAATAGCTTTGAATGAAATTTTATAGGGCATAAGAATATAAAAAGAATTTGAGTTTAAAATGCAATGACTGAATTCCAAACCTTTGATTATTAAACTCATCAATAACAGATGAGTGTGGGCAAGGTCACTGTTAGGTTGGGTAATGTTTAAGTAATGGACGATCACTTGATTCTTTTCACATATATATGTAGACAGTATACATGTAAAATATGTATTGTAAACAACTAATGAAGTGCCAGGACCAAATTGACCTAAATCTTACAAAAGTATCATTTGTGTTCACAGCAAGTAAAGATGATGAAGTATCACCTTTACAATTACATCTCCTGAACCAGTCATCTAGGAAAGTGAAAGATACAGTCTCAAAATTAGCTACAGAGCACAAAGAACTGCATGGAGGGATCTCAAAGATTGGAAAAGCTATTGACAGAGTAAGCAATGAGGAACATTTACATGTCTGCAAAGTTTAATAATAGCAGACAATATTTTTGTTATGAATCAGGTCAATATGCCATTTCTGAGTTACCGTTTGCCTCTGTTTAAATTAAAATGAGTCCTTATGCAGAGCTTTCCATACAAAAATGAGTGTGACTTGCATGGCTTCAGGGTAAACAGGCTTCGAGTGGTGCTTCTTTCTCTTTGTCCATCAAGCAAGATGCAAAAGAAAACTGTGAGAAAAAATGGCCATGCAAGATCCTGGGCGCAAGAAGAACATTTTTTCTCGTGGTTTTCTTTTGCGTCTTGCTCGACAGACTAAGCAAAAGAGGGACTACTCGTAGTCTACAGGGTAAATTGTAGGTGAAACATTTTTTCACAAGATTGGTTTCACGTGAAGGCTCATTTTCACATAGAGGCAAACAACAATTTGAAAATGGCTATTCCTTTGAAAGTTCATGAGAAACTGCAACCAGTGTGAGTATAAGAGTTACCTATTTAAAGAATCTGTGAGATGGGTTTCTCTTAATAATTTGGAGAAAAAAGGGGAAACCATGTGAAGAACTGGTAAATTATTGACATTATCACTGGTTACAGAAATTGTGTCAAAATTCGTCAGAATTCTCCATTTTTGTCATTGGGTACGTTTGTTGGTAAAAATACAACTGAGGATAGCCATGCAGCTGACTGCTGCATGGTTGGGAAACTGCTAGTTGATGAAAATTCTCTGTTCAGTTGAAATATACACTGTAGTTCTTTCTTCTAATGGATTCTTTGGGTAGCCTGCGAACGCAGACGTATTTCCAGCTGTCACTTGGTTCCGCTGAAGAATAACGTCTGCGAACCCGAGCCAGGAAACAATTTCTGTGACGTAATGACTTTTGTTTCTCCTTGGCTTATCAGATTCCATGATAGAATGTAACTCGAGTGCTCCTCTCAGTGAATACCTCGTGCAGTAGTTCTGGGGTTATTTGAGCTAAACTCTGGCTTAGAATTCCTACGTCACAGAAATCGTTTTCTGGCTTGGGTTTGCAGACGTTAATTTTCAGTGGAACCAAGTGACAGCCGGAAATACGTCTGCGTTTTCAGGCTATTCTTTGGATGGACTAGCAAATTTTTGACCAAGTGAAACTATGGTCATGATGTCATTGTTTTCTTTTTTGCTCAAGGAGTGATCACATATGTTTAAGAATCTCCTTCTTCCTTTGCAGAATTTTGTCATAGACAACACAACATGTAGCCAGCCAGGAGTGTTTGATGGTGAAAATGCATCTTTGTTAAATGAGGTCTTATGTGAACACCTCTTACGACAAGGGAGATTAGAAATTGCTGAGCAGTTAATAAAGGTTAGACAAAAATTTACGGTTTCTAATCTAACATTATTTTCTGCAGTCAGTTGAATACCATGGTCTATTTTTCTGCTTCAAGAACTTATTACATGTACATACTGTAAAGTTTGCAAATGCAACTGCCTGAGTCTCTCTACTTACCACAGTACAAGACACAAGAGGTGAATGCATTGAACCTGGTCAAAGTGATTGAATAATCTTCTTCTTCTTCCTGGGCGACTCACCTCCTTCAATTCTGAAGATTCTAGTGAGCGTATAAATAAAAAACTACAAATTAAAATAAGGCTAAAATGCTGTAATAAAAACTAAGTAATAATAATAATAGCAATAACGATAATAATAATAATAATAATAATAATAATAATAATAATAATAATAATAAAGTCAAAGTCAACATCGTTTGGTTTGGCCTTGGTCAGGCGGCAGGCTTTTCTTGAAGGCCGTCAAGTTCGGTGCATTTACTGTTTCATTGGCCAGGCTGTTCGTTCTTGGGAAAAATGAGTACATGTGGTAGTCTGTCTTTGAGCGGGGAATTTTGTACGCATCTGAATTTACGTGCCGTGATCTCCTTTGAAGTGGAGTCATGAACTCTTGTGCATCCATGGCTATCAAGCATTTATGAATTTTATACATCATGCAGAGTCTAAGTGTCTGTCTCCTAGTTTGGAGGGAAGTCCAGCCAAGCTCATATAGCATGTCCCCTACGCTGGATGTGTTGTTGTATCTGCCAAGAACAAATCTTGCTGCCCAACGCTGCACCATCTCGAGCTTATAGATGTTTCCCTGTGTGTAAGGATCCCAAACGGTGCAGGCATACTCGAGGGTAGGTCGGATCAATGTTTTATAGGCAGTGGACTTGAGTGCAGTAGAGTTAATCTTTAGATTCCTTTTCAGGAATCCAAGAGTTCTATTAGCTTTACTTGAGCTGGTGTCGATGTGTTTGTTCCATCTCAGGTCTGATGCTATAGTAACTCCGAGGTATTTGGCTGAGTCAGCCATTGCTAATGTCTTACCATGAAGAATATAGTCATTTTGTACCATAGCACGCTTGCGCCCTACTCTAAGTACTTCACACTTGTCTGGATGGAACTCCATTTTCCATAGGGTTTCCCATTCGGCTAATTTGTCTAGGTCTCTTTGGAGTACTTGGGTGTCACTGTCTGAGTGGATGGTCAGGTACACAATGGTGTCATCAGCAAATAGCCTAATGTTAGAGGCAAGGGATTCAGGTAGGTCATTTATATAAAAAAGGAATAAGCATGGACCCAAGACAGAACCTTGTGGTACACCAGAAAGTACTTCGGCGTCGTCTGAAAATTCTCCTTCAAGGACAACTCTCTGTGTTCTGCCACTTAGCAAGGATTGGACCCATCTGTTTGTCCTACCGCCAATTCCATAATACTTCAGCTTGGTAACAAGATGAGGATGGCTGACTTTGTCAAATGCCTTACTAAAGTCCATCACCAGGATATCCGTCTGTGATCCAGCATGCATAGTGTTAACTAGGCCGTTTACGAATCCCAAAAGCTGTGTTTCACACGATCTTCTATCCCTGAAGCCATGTTGTAGGGGGTACAGGATGTTGTGGTTATCGGCGTGCCGCATGATTGAGCTTGCTATGATATGCTCCATCAATTTGCTTGATATACACGCGAGGGAGATAGGCCTGTAGTTACTTGCATCATATTTAGAGCCCTTCTTATAGATAGGTGTGATGTTGGCACATTTCCAGTCGTCTGGGATTTCTCGACTTTCATACGACTTCTTAAATATGATAGTAAGAATGGAGGCTACAGGTTCTGAGAGCTCCTTCATCACTCGAGGTGTTATACCATCCGGTCCGGGTGCCTTATGGATTTTAAGCTGGTCTAACATCTGCTTGATTCCTGTCCTAGTTATTTAGATGTCGTCTATGGTGGCAAACGGTGATGACATCATCGGTATGTCTTGTGCGTCTGGATTGTCACGTGTGAACACTGACTGGAACTGCATGTTTAGGATATTAGCTTTATCTCTGGGATGAGATATTGTTGTGCCATCTTTCTTCAATGACCCAACACCCATACTGTCCCTTCTGCTGTGTTTGATGAAGGACCAGAATCTTAATAGTCAATACTCAGTAATTAATTTGAAACTCAGCATAAATTTGGCAATGTTAAATTAATTAATTTACAGATGGTGTCAAATTGTAAATTATTGGTAATATTTTTTGTGGTACATTGTTTATTTTTGTTGTCTTTTGTTGTCATCAGGAGGGTAATCTACAGATAGATGATACACGGAAAGAACCTTTCACAGAACTAAACAGAATTCTGGAGGCTTGTAGAGAGAGGAACTTAGACCCAGCTCTGGAGTGAGTACATTAAATTACTTCCTGATTAAGAATTGTCTATAGTAAACAGCTGACATGATGATGATCATAAGGTGGCTTGTACAATATTTTGAAGCATCTTTACCTTGCATGTGTTTTGATCAGTACATGTACATGTAACTATCACTCTTGATAAATGCGTGTTACTGAATTTACAAAGTAACCTGTACCAGTGTTTGGGGTAGCAGATGTCTGTCCTGTATGTGTCAATAAGATGGCTCATTTACTTTCTCGCCATACTCAAGCTTACATGCACAGTCCAACCCTTGTTAAGCGGCCATCCTTGGGGAAATGGATTGTGGCTGCTTAAAGGGGGCTGGCCATTTGATAGGCGGTTGTTTCGTAGGGGTTTGACTGTACTGATACTCAGTTGCAATGAACTTGGCAGCTGAGTAATAATTTAATCCATTCCTGTAATAAATGCAGACAGGCTAAATTATGTGGTTTGTCTTGTTATGTTTCAGATGGGCACAGGCACGACACATGGAACTCAAAGTGAAAGGAAGCTCCCTAGAATTCAGACTTCACAAATTAAAATATCTTGACCTTCTTAAAGAGGGGCGGCACAAGGAAGCTCTTGAGTATTCAAAACGGTTTGCAAGATTTGCTTCTGACCACACTAAAGGTAAGAGAAACTTGATGTTTTGTGATGATAAATAGAGGATACTACATGTACACGGCTGGGCAGAGATACTAAATTCCTCTTCAAGTGTTGAAAAATATTTCACAATTGAGCACAGCAAACGAATGTTCAAATATTTTTCAACACAAGAAGAGAAATTTTGTACCACCAAGTGACCATGTTATGTTCTATTTATTACAGAAACACCAATGAAATACCAAACCATTTAACTTTCAATGAGAAAGGTGTGATTTATTATGTAACCATAGCAACAGTGATCTTTTCACTTGTGAAGATAACATGTTATTTTCTTTTGTGAAGATATCATGTTTTTGTGCAAAAGCTCACCTGTTATTTCATTGGTGTTTATATAATAATAGCTTTTAAGAACATTAATAACAAATGTTCATACACCTATATGTCAGTGCAGGTTAAGTTCTGCTATGTGTTGGGAGTGGGCGAATGCTGTGTCTGAGCCAAAAGCGATAGGATTATCTTCGTCTAAGCCTTCTCTCACATGAATGCCAAGTTGAGTTTGAATTGAAAAAAGAGAAATCAAATTTAACTTTGCAAAATATTGAAACTTAAAGTTAGAACCACCTTGCACCTCCATAATAAACAGCACATGAAAGGGTTTCATTCAGATGAAAATTACTTTAGGACCAAGTAGGCTGAACTTAACAGAACTTATCTGATCCACAGAAGTACAACAATTGATGGCATGCCTCCTGTACAGTCGCACGGGTATTGAAAAGTCTCCATATGCTTCATTACTGGATCCTGTTCACTGGCTCGACATCTGTGATATATTTGCTAGGGATGCCTGTGCACTGTTAGGTCTGTCATTAGAGAGTCCTCTGCAGGTGTGTATCACAGCTGGCTGTGTTGCTCTACCGTCACTCCTTCAGATCAGACAAGTTATGCAGCAGCGACAGGTCACGGGCGTGTGGACATCTAAAGATGAACTCCCAGTAAGTGAAAGCTTTAAGTTTGCCTAGTGAAGGACCTCTCTTTGAATTAATCCAACACATTTTAGTTAACAAAGTTTCAAGCAGGGAAATATGAACAAGGGAAGAATAATTTTAGAGACCCAAGAGGACCTGTCCATGACATGGTGATGTTGCTTATTTTATTTTTATTGTACATTTTCAGGTTGAAGTGGATCTTGCTCCCCAGTATCGCTACCATTCACTGTTTGCTTGTCCGATTTTACGACAGCAGTGTACAGATACTAACCCTCCAGTTAGACTGTCGTGTGGTCATGTAATCTCCAGGGATGCTCTCAATAAACTCACAAATGGAAACAAGTAAGTTATTTACGACCCACAGTCGTAATAGTGTGACATGAGGGGTCACTAAATCTGTTTACAGCATGTAATCAAAGTAAGCCATGTTTGAGTAGCTTGTTGCCTCCTTAGTTATCAACTTGAAGGCAAGTTGATAATTTACGGCTTGCTTTAGCAGTGCTTCGTGAACAAAGACAAGTTATAAAAGAAAATTTAACCACCATAGAAATTTTGGAAAGGCACTTGTAATCTTGCATTGACGAAGGACTAATTGTTTGTTAATTTTGTTTGATGTGACACTGGATATATCTCGGATGTGTCGAAAACGAAGACCCAAAAGCGAAGACCGAAGACCTAAGACCCTGTGGTCTAAAACGAAGACCCACTGGTCTAAAACGAAGACCCACTGGTCTAAAACGAAGACCCACTTGTCTAAAACGAAGACCCACCGATCTCAGACCTTTTTTTTTTCTTCAGGAAAGACGATACACTAGGCTAAATTGCTTTCGTTTTTGTAGCGCATAAATTAAAATGTCATCTGAGCGCGCGGCAAACTTGACAGTTGCTTTATCTCAGTCGGTACAACGTGTCAAATTGCGTAACGCAATGAAATTCCAACAGTATAGAAATATACGTTTTAGTGACGATTTTAGTATAATTTGTCGTCACCATATGCATTTGAAAAACAGAATATTGGTGACGACAAATTATACTAAAATCGTCACACGCCAGTGGGTCTTCGTTTTAGACCGGTGGGTCTTCGTTTTAGACCGGTGGGTCTTCGTTTTAGACCGCAGGGTCTTAGGTCTTCGGTCTTCGTTTTTGGGTCTTCGTTTTCGACACATCCGAATATCTCATCTCACCACAAGATGTTTACTTTGAAGAGTTCCAAAGGTCCCATATTCAAAACCACAACTTTCTACAATTCTTCAGAAACAAATTGTTCTAGATCAAAGGTTTTCGTCCTAAGACTTAAAAGTTGATTATTTTCTTTCACTAGAGTGAAGTGTCCATATTGTCCGCTGGAGATGACTCCAACCGATGCCCGACAAATCAATTTTTACTGAGGGATGCACCACGTGTCTTTCCCACTCCATCCATCAAGCTGTGTGCTTTATGGGACATTGAATGTTTCCTGAGGACATTTGCTGGGTGGTGGGGTGAGGTTGTGACATACTACACCATATATTTAGTAAGCTATGATCAACTCGATCTGTGACAATCACGTCAAAACTCTAAAACTGGACCAAGACTCTTTCAATGGTGAAATCTCCCAGGGTTTCTCCCTAAAAAGGGGACTTGACGAATGCGAAATGTCTCTGAAAGAGAATCGGTGCGAGCACGTATATATTATGACTGAACAAAACCCAAAATGATAAATGAGCATATATAACTTTGTTCTTTCTGTACTGAGAAGATTTTCTTCTTTCTAGCAATTGGCAAGTTAAACATTTTTTTTTCACAAGTAATACATTTTGTATGATATTGCATGTGTTAGGGACTTGGGTGGCTGGCGAGAAACAGTTTGGAAAAATACAAATGTAATTAAGGAGAGAAATATTTATACTTCAAAAACATGAACACGTATTTTCTGGACATCGTTGTGATTTCATTTTTCAAACTGTGTTCTCCTAAAGCATAGTGACGAGATGATTGTATATATTGTACAGATTTAGAGAAATAAATATACCACGAAAACGGAACTATCATTCGAATTTGCTCAGCTACACGATTCGGAACGTTGCAAACTTACTACCGCCGTCTTCCTTTCGTAATTTAATGACTCTTTCTTTACACATTTTTATTTCGAGGAAAAAACTTGTTCTTCATTAGTTAGAACGTATTTTTTAAAAAATATAATTATAAATAGTCAATTCAATTTAGTAGTTGCTGTTTACATATAAATTGCCTTAAATGACCTTAAATATCCCAGGGCATATAATTTAGCTATTTTGTTATTTACATGTAGCTTGGTGCGTGCACGCTATCTGGTAATTAGTCCAAGGTAAACAAATGGGCACCCTTATGAAATGAGTTGCGGTCATGGGATTGTCTTCAAATGGTTATGGAAGTATCTTATGAAAACGCTACCGTTTAAGGGGTTACAACTTTGGCCTGAGACATTTTAAATTATTTTTAAAAAGGTCGATTGAATGTTGAGTACCACGGTTAGCACGAGTTTTGTTTCCTTTGGGTTTTAGAGGCTAGTAGCATCCCTAGTTCCTTTCAGTCGTTTTATACAATAAATGGTAGCAAAATAGGAAATTAACCAATTATATACCACAAAGATTTTGTGTCTGTTCTATATGCTGTCCGTATACAGCAAATGCAAAAATTAACCCGATCAGAATGATTCATCAGTTGTGTTCATTCTCGTATTTTCCTTGAAAAAATTCAATAAAAACGGCTGCATTAACGCTGGCAAGCGAACGTTGTGTCAATATGCACAGAATTAACGGACATAACAAGTTCAGTTGCTTCGTTGCCTCGTATTTAGTGTTAAACAATAGCATGTCAAATATTCAGCTGTTATTGCAGGCTTGTCATTTTAAAATCATCCTAAAAATGCTTCGATCATCAAACTGCAGTCAACCTTCCAAGGATAGTGTTTGTTACAGCAGTTGTCGACCACCAAAACTAAATTGCCTTGTAAGGTAGACGTGGTTGCCCCGAAGACGTTTAGACATGCGCTCTCGAACTGCTGTCGAAACACTCTGTTTTCTTCATCCCATCTTGCAAACTTTTCCAAGACTTCTCGTGTTAGAATCTTGCTCTCAGACATGTGCTTGACCTGGTGATCAGATAATTTCGTCACGTTAACTTCGGCGTTAAAAGAGGTAACTCAAAAGCAAGATGCCAGATAGTACCAGTTAGCAATCGTTTTCGAAGTGCTTGAAACACAAGTGCTTTGAGCAAGATTTTTTTGAAGCATAAAAATCAGTAGAGATCTGTGGTGTTGAGATAATCGTCGTGTTTATTTGTGGATTTCAATCGCTGTTCATTCGTCAATTCCTTATGAATATATATAAATAGAATAAGTTCCATTTAAATACCTAAGTCATTAAACATTAATTTCCATGTTGCGTGAAATCGAGCAGGCGAAACAACAGGCTTCTCACGCAAAGTTTGGAATTGTTTTTCCAAAGTTCGTATTTCTATTTTCACGGTTCGCACAATTTTTCTTACTCGAAAAGAAGAAACAAACGTGATATTAGTTATTGCTACGCCCTTTCCGCGTAGTAGTGAAGTTTTCCTCGCTAAGGTCCGAGTTTTCGTTTAGTCTTTTCAATCGTTTAGTCTTCAGTTTCTTTTTTTAGTTCTCCTTCGCGTACGTGATTTTAGACATCTGTTTTTTCATCCGGTTTGCACGGAATAATTGTTTAGTAACGTGTAGTCGGTGGAAAGAAGCAGGCGTATTTATTTCGGCTTTTGCATATTCTTGAACGTTTTTTTCTGCTTGCATCAGTGAACGAATTGATCTATTTTCATTTCTTATTTTTATTTTTTGGTCAATTTGGTATTTGTGTATCACTTTGTGCAGTAATCAATAACTGCGCTAGCCATAATAAAAAATTAAAAACCAAAGCAGTTTGGATGTTTTCGTGTGGAAGCTCGGTGGCCTTCTGCTTTTCGACGATAATTATCCACAGTAGCTACTTTTGTATGGTTATGACGTCATACCGATAACCGGTCGTGTTTTCTAACAAAATTCGTGGAACGATTCTACTACATTTTGTCCCTTCTTATGTTTATCAACGTAAACCTCGAAGAATCGAAAACCTTGCTAACTGTTTTGTTAAGAAGAGAAAATGTTAGCGCCGCAAAAGCACGAAAACAAAAGTACATGAAAGCGTTAACGTGGCAAGTCCTAAGGTTGACACCACTTGTTTTGTTCTCGTTTTTCTCGGATGCTTTTTGTTTTGCGGTTGTCGTGGAGGATAATTTTAGTCCTTTGTTCCTCAATCCGCCGCGAGACTAACGCGCTATGATAAAGAGAGGTGTCAACAGCACGTACGGAACTTCTAAAGATAGGAGAAAAACGTCTCTTCTGGCTTTCACTTTACCATTTGCAAACTTCACGTGGCTAGCAGCAGGAGCAAATCCCATTAGACACATGCTATGGTGGATGCCGCCAGAATCCCTTTATGACTGAAATATTTACGTTCAGATATATAAAAAAAAAACTAATAAATCAACTGATTATCATTTCAGTCAAAGAAATTCTGACTACTTGTCAGTAAAACTCGACTTACTATTTGGGAAAACTTGAATGTTACAGGTAGAAAGGGGATCGAAAAAATGTATTCTTAGAGATCAGGATTTCGTGTAAGAAATAATATTTCATTATGTTATTTTGGACGTTTTCCTTTTAACCATTTTATTTTTCAAGTCCGGCTAAATTTAGAAGGAAGTTGTGATATTTGCAAAACTGTCACGTTTGAGTAGTGCCTTTAGATTTCAAATCCTGTTTTTGTAAAGTCGCTCGCTTTTATCTTTCGGTTTACGAAGAAAACAATAAATATTAATAATAGGTGGATCACCTCAGGGTAAAATCAAAGACGTACAAACCACCTTTGTCTTGAATCACTCAGTTTGTTTTCTTCGGTTTGACGAACCTTCCACAAAATTCTATAATATTCCTGTTCGCTAATTATTATTTTTGTTGTAACCAAATGTTAAGAGCATGTGCTCTTGTGAAGTCCATTTCCGCCGACTGTTGCATGACATGTTCCCCGTGTCCTTTTGCAGTCCGTTGATTTTATGAATTACACAGCTGAATTATTTATTATAAAAACATACTAGTTTACAAACGTACTTGAATCCAATCCATTTTGACTGAGCCTTTTTCGTGTAGTTTCGTTTATTGGAAGCCACTTTAACAAGTTTTGCCGTGAATTTTTGGTCAGCCCAAAAGCTGGCGATTATTTTGCAGTCCACGAGGAAAAAAATAAACAGAATATAAGTTCGCATGACCTTACAATAAAGATACTATCTGCCTTGTCTGTGTTTTGTCTATTGGACTATTTGTTAATTGTTGCGTGTTTCGAGGGGGCCGATCGGACGTAGCCTCGGTGAAGAAACTCATTTCCAACAGGTCTGAACACTGATTTTCATTGTCATTCATCGAGTATTTCATCAGTGTGATCCCATAGATTCTATTGTGTGTGGTTTATTTGGAACTCCTTTCAGTTGGGCAAGCAATCAACGCTTATAGCTGGAAATAGAATGATGACGTGTTTCGTGTGACATCCGCTAGCTCAACAATAGAACTTAGGTGCTCCAGAACCTCCGGTGGGTGGTGCTAAATATAGATCGACAAAGGAGTGGCGCCTAGGACTCTCTCAGATTGCAGTAGAGCGCCCGATTCTAGTCACGTCTCCGTCTGGAGTGACTCGGAACAGATGTATTGCGAATGATATGCTCTTGACAGATTGTCTGAGAGAAATTCCTTGTCAAAAAAACGTGGGCATTGTTTGGATTGTCCTTAAAACGGCAAATTTTCGGAATTCTGTCTAGAAGTACCCTGCGCTGCGAGTGGCATGAGTGAGCAGAACTCTTCTCTTCAAAGCACACACGAGGACACCGCGAAAACCATGCCCGGGAGAGCTAACAACAGAAGGAAATCAAGCTCAAGTTTTTTGACCCGTTGTCTCTTAGAGGAATACGCAAAGCTAGAGACCGAGGCTGCGGTGTGTAAGACGCTTTACGAGAAGGCTTACGTCGGTGCGTACGGCTCCAAAGATCCCCTCTTAGGCCAAGTGTTGCGCGATGTCCTACCAAGAGACTCAACTATAGACTTGTTTTCTCCTCGTAGAAGAGACATTTGTCAAGCATTTGTGAGCTTTTTCGGTTGAGTTTACTTGTAGCCGAGGATTATCGATGGAGAACGCACATGAGTAACTTCCTAGTGACATATTTTTGGCGCGTAGGCAACCGACTAACTACGGAACTGATTTGGTTCACCGCCGGCTGTGTACAGTGCGGAGTACAAGCGAGGTTCGGTAAAGGAAGCAGTTTGTTCCATCAACAGAAGCCTTTGAACGCGTGGATTTATTGACTGAATTTTGTTGTTTCGTCTTGTGAGACTAATTTATTGTATATTATGAGGAAAATTGCATGATTGTATTGTAAATCACCGGTTTATATTAACTTCACTCTTGAGTGACTTGGAAAAACAATTTGTTATTTTGATAGAGACATGTATTTTTTGTGGCACTACTATCTTTTTGCCTGACGGTATGTTGGCCTGTAAATAATAACTATTTATACTTTCAAGTTAAAATACCATTAGTTGAAATAATAAAGCGAAGTGTGATTTTATCTGCTGATTGTGCAATGACCAATAAATCCCTGAGGATTGTAGTGTTGGACGTTTATAATAAGTCTATAATTAACTCTATGCCGCGTTGTTTTTCCAAGACGAGCTTAAACATTCTGATAAGCTCGAACACGCAACGCTGGATTCCAATGTAGAAAATTTATGTGCGTTTGGGTTTCCTCGGCTTCCGCTCTTTTTGTTGCCCGTACGCTCTGATAATCGCAGCAAAAAGAAGAGGAAAAAACGGGAATGCCTTTTGTATACTGTATTCGGGAAATACCCGCGGGAAACGCGCTCAAAGTCGTAAAATTCGTCCTGTGCTGAAGGACTAGAAAAATAACTCGATAACCAACACACCGAAAAGGCGTTTGTTTTTGGTGTTGCTTTTCAACGAAGTTAAAATCACTTTACATCTTGATCAATGTATAACAGCCCCACTGATAGTAGTTACATTTTTTCCTCACTTCTGAAATAGTTCTCAAACCTGGCCACACGCGGCGACTGATACAATTTGAAATTGCATGACTGGTTAAGAATTTTCTCTCAAAAAAGGTACTAGAGGCATATTTGTGGTTTGCGGTATATTTATATTTGTAGCTCCAAAGGATCGTTGTGCGACCTCGAACGAGTGTGAAGCGAGAGTAAACATTCGTTTGGTGGTTTGTTGTGCTTGACCCATGTTTAAGATTTGAGTCCACTTTGAACAAGAGAATCTTGCATCCCTAAGCGCATTACCGGAGCATTGAAGACTTGGCATTTTATCAAAGAACTTTCCCCTAAGTTCCTCACTTGTTTTAAAGTGCACCGAGACAGAAAAAAGGGAACCGTGCAGTACTAAGTTTTCCGTGAAGTTTTAATACTGAGCTTATTGTGACTTAAAATATCGCAGACGAACAATTATACCGCTTCCTTCCTACTGACTTCCCCTTGTGAAAGCGATTAAAAATGGGAAGGAGGAAGGTGACGTGGGCGATCCCAGTACCGAACTTTTTAAGATTCGCTGGACTGAGGAAGATCCATTACAGCGGCTTATATCCGTTAAATCTTCTTTGCTCTCTTGAACTGAGGTAAGAAAATCACTGAAGATGATTAATGGGCGAAGAAACGTGAGTGAATGCAGTGACATACTGTGCATGCCTAGCCCGGCTGATATGACACTTGTGCACGTGCGGCCCTATCAGTGGTGTGAGGGAATTTTCCAATACAGTTAACGTGGTTAAGGCGACTTATTTTAGGACAACTCCCTCTCCTAACCGTTGCATCTGGACGACGTAATAACGCTACTCGAAGTACATCCTTACAACACCTAAATCCAAGTTCTTTCGGAATTAATATAAGGAAAGTTTGCCTGACTATTACTGGGTGCTGTCATTGGATGCTATCACTGGAATGACATTCCATAATGGGCCCTTAATCTTTCAGTTAAACCATCTAGAAAACTATTTAAGAGACCACTTTACCAGTATTGTTTCGTTCAGTACTAAGAAGTGTAGCATGGACTATTGTGGCATCTTACATTACTGTTTGAATTCAGTCTTTTCCTCTCTTTTATTAAGGTTTCCTTTTTCTCCTTAAATAAATGTAATTTAGTTCAAGGGCCTGTAATTCAAGTCTAACTCATTTTCTCTTCCCCATTTCTTCAAACTGTAATTCATATAAACAACATGAAGGGGAAGAATTATATTTAAAAAGCTTCCACTCCTGTATAATTTACCGTACTTGTCGATTGGAGGCCGTCGATAACATACATGCACTTTAAGCGTTTTTCGAATTTTTTCCATGTAATTGACGTTCTGTTTCGTCAACACCTGTCTCTTAATTTTTCTCCACTGTTCTAACTAAGTTTTAATCGTCAGTCGTTGTTAGTTTGGAACGGACTTCAAGTAAATTAAACTGCCACTGTCTTATTTTTATTATGGCGACTCGGTTGCGAGGTTCCAACGAGCGCTGTAAAGAGTAGGAGAAACCAGAAATGAATTCGCGCCCAACGGAGCAGATTAGGATTTCTTGAGTTTGGTTGAGTTCCAACCGACTCGATTGTATATCTGACTAAAACTTCGAACAGCGGATACACATATCATTAATTATTTCATGGCGCAGTGATCTCAGTGTGTATCCCCTAAACTCAGCCTTTAGATTGGCTATCTTGATCTACCTGATCGAAGAAAATGGCCAATTATTGCCGAAACGTGCTGGCTGCTTACTCGCAACGACGTTTATACCCAGGTTGAGGTTTGCGGAGTTTGCAACTCGAATGTCTAAATATCTAAACTGAAATCGCGTGCAGGGGATACACATATCATTAATTATTTCATGGCGCAGTGATATGTCTATCCCCATAAACACAACTGTTATA
>NC_138146.1:20495123-20510123 GCF_964199315.1 Orbicella franksi | reverse complement strand
GAAAAAAGTTGCTGGTCTTTTAAACCCAGCTATAGTATAAAGGCTTCCCTTCCATTGTCTATAATAATTGAAATAGGTGGTGAAATGATGGCATTATTCCAAGATGAATATTTTTGTTATATCTTTTTGAAGGTGGGAAACTCTGGAGGACCTTTGGTTAATCTGGTGAGTCATTTGACTTGATGTTAAAGATACACATTTTAATCTGCTTCCCCTGTAATAGAGTACTTAATGAAAATACACAATGAGAATTCTTTTATTCTGCAATGATTGGTTGAGTGCTGATCGGTATGTACATACTTACATACATATGTTTATTTGATAAGTAGGTTTAAAATAAGCAACTGTACAGCTGATGTGGACCTACTACCAACTTCAGTAATGTACAGTAATAGCGGAGCTCCAGCGGCCCGTAGGTCCACCAATTTGCAAGCAGAGCCCCATAGCCATATAGGAAAAAAAGGAAACCCGTGAATTGATTTTCTCATGGTTATCATGGCTAGCGGTATCGCTTGTAGGGGCATACGCATGACAATAACAACTGCAGCGACGGAGTTGTGCAAGATGGCAGCCATACACCAGCAGCCTAATCAGTTGACAGAGACATGCAGCCTTGGTTTAGAGCATACTTCTTTGATATTGAAAATCCACGTTATGGTCAGCTGACACCTGTCAAAACAAGGTATTTGCTGACCAGTATCACGTGACCATGTTGCATGCAGGCTCAAGTTTAGGGCTCATCAAGATCACATGTTTTTTGAAGTTGACTGTTGACCAAGTGCTGGTTTTTGTTTGGATTGCAGGCTCGTGTCAGGTTAACTTGTCACAATCAGGGACAGGTTATTTGGAAGACGGTTAATGCTAACCCAGGATTAAAAGTTAACCAAATATAAATTTTTCTTGTTCAAAAATGTTTTTCACTTCTTTTGTTTTGTGTAGTTTGAGATTGTTCAAACTCAAAACAGAAGGCCAAACAATATAAATCGAAAACCATACCGCAAAGTTACAAAACTCAAGTCAAAATTCTCGCTTATGCTGGGTTAGCTGGCCGGGTTAGCTTAATCAGGCTTTGAAAAACCCAGCCCAGGAGCTCTGCTTTTAGGCTTGGCTAAATCTATATACAGTGTATTACCTTCAAACCTCAACTCTTCCCCTTAGGGTAGTCTTTTTGTGTTTCTTACAGTTTCTATCTACTGAAGTTGGCCCTACTGCTAGAGAACTTATGCTGTCTGGCACAGCACTTCAGACTACTGAATACCTGCCAGCCACCTCACCCCCACATTGTAACAACCTCAGTGTGGTGGTCTGGGCCCAGGGTGCAAAGAGAACCAATTTTGGGGCTTGCCTTTTGTACTTGCAAGCCATAACTATGATGTACTTGCCTAAAAATCATTCTCACCAGCCCTGAAAAGTTTCATCTCTTACAGTACTTCAGTAATATTATTTGAATTTCCCCAAAACCTTTTCGAAGAAACCTCAAAAACAGAATTCACTAGCCCACTACAAGATCTACCAGCAGAGGGCTATTGGACATGACCTCCTTTGCACGCTGGGACCAAGTAGAGATCCGAACAATATTTTCTGAAAGACCATGAATTGGGCAGCATCTGTAGTATTTCACTTTGGGAGATTGAAATAAAAAAAATACAAATACAAATATTTCAATTTTCCCTTTGATTAGGATGGCCATGTTATTGGCATCAATGCCATAACTGTGAGATTTGCTGCTGGAATTTCGTTCTCCATCCCAATTGATACTGCTAAAGACTTTCTGTCCCAAGCTATAGAGAGAGTAAAGAGTGGTAAATACGCAAGCAGCAGCAGTAAAACTTCAAGGAGAACACTAGGTCCAAACCAGCGCTGGTATATTGGAGTCAGTATGTTGACATTGACTCCACAGATTCTAGAAGAACTGTGGAGGAGGGACCAAAGTTTCAACAAAGTTGAATCTGGAGTGTTTGTCCCACAAGTGAATTATGGATCCCCAGCACATAAGTGAGTACTTGTGGAAGTATGATTTGTAAATGCTGTTAGTAATGGCTGGGATTTAACATGTGAAAGAAAAGTAAGCAAGAGATTATTTCAAAAACACCACCACACCAAAATTTACAAACAAGTTTCACATGGACAACATCCATTGCCCAGTTGCAAAGTAAATCAGGTGCATCAAATGTTATAGAAGTGTATCATTGAGTCTGAGGAAACAGGAAACAGTTTTGTGCATTTTTTTGGATGATTTGTATCCAGTGGGGGCTATTTCAACAACAATCATCCAAAAACACACTGGAAATGTCTAGTGTTTATTGTTTGTTTGTTTGTCCTCACTATAAAAGTGTTAATTGTCTTTTTGATAATTTACCACAATTAAGAGTTTTGCCCAGTAGCCCATAACATGACAATAATATATTAAATAAAGTAACCTTATGTTATAAATTTAATCTCAAGATGATGGTTGATATCTTTTAGGGCTGGTTTGCAACCTGGTGACATCATAACCAAAATGAATGGCAAGAACATAGTATCAAACAAAGAAGTGTACCGGCACGTACACAAAGGAGAAACTCTTAATGTAGAGGTTAAGAGAGGTGACCAGTATCTCAAATTCACCATCCAACCTGAAGTTGTGGGATAACGGTGTCATAACCAAAATAGTGATTATTATGCTCTTGTGCACTGCAAGGGTGAGACAGGCTTGATCAAAACAAGTGTAGCACATGCAAAACACACTTTCCTCCCTCTTAAAAAATACACTCATGTACTTGTTTGAGGGCGAGACAACGACATTTCAGATTAGAACAGAGTGTGCATGTACTTGGGGATTACAAGTAGAATTTAAATTCTACCATTTGAACTTATTTCTTGTAATAAACACTAACCCCTGCACCACCCCCTCCCTCCTCTAAGATGGTAATCCAACAAGTACATTGTATGTTTTTAGCAGCACTTTGTTATGTTTTATTGTATATTAAATATATTCTTGAAAGGAAACAAGCATTAAACTGATTTAACTTTAAGGTTATGGACATAAACTATCCCTGATATCTACTATATGTGCACTGGTTTCTGAATCAAAAAAATCTGCCTTCAAAGATTAGTGAAAACAAATACAGTCCCTGGCGGTTTGTTGGCACTGTTTTAAATTGTTCAAATTTGCCGCTTTCGTTGTGTCACACATTATGACAAGGCTGGGAGTATTGTAAGACAAGTTAACTGGTTATGATAATGACATGTATATTGTCCTTGTCCAAGTCATGGTTTGTGATTTGTGTCATAAGTCTACCTCTCTACTCCCCTTGCCACTTACCACCCATCAAATTATACCAGTCAGAGGAATTACATGACCACCCACAAAATATCTTATGTAGCTACAGTTTCTCCACTCTTTCTACCAGTGCTTCTTGTCGCTTTTGACTTATTTAATATTTCTAACAAGAAATGAGACAAGATCTAGAGACTTGCTTAGTTCCCAGTGAATATTTTTATTACAAATATCTCTTACTGATACATCTCCTTAATATAGCATGACTTTGTTTCTTTTCAACACGATAATAGATTTAACTAGTAATCTCTTTGATACAAATGAAGCAATCCATCCTTTGTGATGGCAAACAAATGTAATAAAAATATGCCTAAAATTCACCCATTTGCCAACAAGAACGCATCCTCTAAGACCAATATTATTGTGTGCCAGCTGATGCACTGGTTTGTTCTGATTCAATGACTTGACTACTGAATGTGACTTCTACCAGAAACCCATAAAATTTCTTCCTGGCAAGATTCCTTCAGATGGAACTGTGATGACAACAGTGTGTAAAAGAAGTTGATGTTCAGAAGCAAGATTTCACATAATAAGGATGTTAATTTTTTCCAGACTTTGTATAAACCTTGCGACTACTACTCTACTAGTTCCCAATTAAACCAACCAAATCTAATTCAGTCCCAAAAAATTTCCTGGTAATAATGTCCTGGCAATAATAAGCATTGCCAGTACAGTAATTGCAACCATTTCAGAAATAATTATATTATGTATTTTCTTTTTGAATATCCCTAGGAGAGTTAAATTATAGTTTATCATAGTTAATTAAGTGAACACACAGTTTGTATCAAAATCAAAATTTGCTGTCATTTTTTCTTTCCATACTAAGAGTAAAATAAATAACAGGGAATGGTTTGTGACCCATTAGCCAATAACAAGTCAATGTAGGTAAAATAATTTCATGGGATCTTGGTGCAATGAAGGGGCTGCAGAAGGTTGAAAAAAGTGTGTGTACATTCATACACCCAATGAATGGTGAACAAATCAAGATTAAACAGGAGAATACCATTCAAAAACAAATGCTTATGGTCTGCAAACAGTTGCAAGATTATTCCTTGCATTTTGCATCCTACACCAAACATAAAGCTGCTTGAATTGACTCCCGGATATGCTAACATTTGCAACTTCTGCTAATGATTGCAACTAGCAGTTCACTAAAAGCCCCAAGTCTCTCTTGGTCTGTAGGCTTTTACACTTCCTTGTGTTTAACAGAAGCTCAATTGGTTAGATGTTGATAGCCATTGTTGTACTCTGTTCTTGAAGTCTTGTTACCGGCCCTGCACTCTCTCTGTTGCTTTAACAAATGCAATGGCCGCTAATTCCTGTGGCAAAAAGTAGCAGACACTTATTAAGGTACAGAAAAAAAATGAAATGAACTCAGTAAAATGAAATGAACAGAAACTACCGATAGGTTATTTTGTTTACAACTATCATACAGAGAAGTTGAAGTAAAGATCCACTAGCTTCTGCTGGTAATTCAATATCCTTCTCACCTTGCAAAATTCCTCCAGTACTATTGCAGCTTCGAGAAGATTGCTTTCACTAAGACTAGAGAAAAGATAAAATATTTGTTAAATTTAATACTGCTGTGATTGTGTTATGCATTCATGTATAGAGTTTAGTTTAGGTCATTATGTTCCTGGTGGAACAAAGGGCGGTATTCATGTGTAGAATAGGTTATAATTTAATGATCTACTACTTTTTCTGGCCTAGCAGTTTTGTCATTTGCAACTTTGTTGCAAAAAGATCTTCCTTACTCTTGGTTCAAGGGTGACATTTAAGGGTATGGGTATTTAATCAAGTGAAGTCAATCTCCAAGTAGACGAGCTTAAAGAAATTATACCTCTTGTGTTCAGGTGATGTGGCAACGCCCATCAATTGCCTTCTAACCGACACAACATTCCTCTGAAAGTTTGGCAATCTTTGTATTCTACCTCTTAGATCTTGAACAACCTGCAAATGTCAAAACAAACCATGAAAAAAAAACTTAAGAGCAAGGTCCCAATTAAGTTTTCCTCCTTATTGAGCCATCTGTTGGGGACTGCAATACAGACAAAGCCACGTGAAGTGAGGAGGATCGACCAATGTACATACACATCAAGTGGTATTCCAGAAAGTTAATTCAAAGTAGGAAGCAAAATCCTTTGCTTTGTAATTTTATTTGATACTCACGTTTTGAAGAGTGGAGTGAAGAGAGCGACAGTCAGGTGCTAGAGGCAAGGAAGCACTAAGAAGAAACTCTTGCAGCTGAGGATGGTTGAACTGAGTTAACAGTGCTATCACACTTGTCACCTGAAGGTTCACATCATATGGCTATAAATGACAAAAGCTACGAGTTAACTTCTTTGGTCAAAGAAACCAAACATCTAAATATTTTCTTTAATAGCTAATGAGGTTACTCATTAGCTATTAAAAAAAAAATATTTAACAATTATTCACTGATGTGGAGGTAAATATCCATCACTTTCTCCAACACTGAGGTGAATAATTGTTTTAGTATATACCACACAAGCTGAATAATTAGCGGACCAAAATGTTATCTTATGTGTGACAAGCCGTCGGAAATTTTAAAACCTCTCACGCCGGCTGCTTGGAGGTGAATAGTACTTGCTAAACACCTCCAAGTTAACCAATCAGAGTGCGCAAAAAGCACTATTCACTTGTGTGGTATATACTAAAATGAAGTTACTGTGGAGGCATGGTGGCCTCGTGGTTACTGCATTCATCTCTGGGTCAAGTGGCCTGGGTTTGAACCATGGCTGGGGACATTGAGCTGTGCTCTTGAGCAAGACACTTAACCTTCAAAGTGCCTCTCTCCACCCAGGTGTATAAATAGGTAACGGCAAATTTAATGCTGCAGGGTAACCCTGTGATGGACTAGCATCCCATCCAAGGGTGGGGGGTAGAAATACTCCTAGTCACTTCATGCTATAGAAATCTGGAAAATTTGGCCCGCATGAGATTACTAGTGTTCTGGATTGTGTCTTCAGAAATGCCTCATTGTGAATCATCAGAGTTGCACATTGTGAGGCAGTAGGCTATTATTTTGCTGACTCTTGTTCATTTCAAACTTTAAGGCCAAATTGCCTGATACATGGTTAAATTTTAATAATTATTCTGGATTTAGATAGCAATCTTTGTATTAAAATCAGCCACTAAAAATGTGGGGATCTGCAAACCATTGTGCAATTTCTCAACCTCAATGTGCTGGACTGTTGGGATACTGGTGCTAGCCTCATTCAATAACTATTTTTTTAACATCATACCTGATCTAGGAGTCTCTGTAGTTTTGTAAACAGCATGCTCAAGAATGTCCCTTCATAAAAATTTTCTCTGCTGTCTTCTACATCTTAAAAATAAAACAACAGTGGATATGTCAATAGCAAACGTCTGGAAAAAACATATTTGTACAGGAGCTGGATACGTAAATTATTGTCTTACCATGCAGAGGGATTGGAGTTGAAGGCCAGTTGAAAGTAACAGTCTGTAAAGCACGCTGACTGCACTGCAAATACAAAGGTTGACCAGATAAGTTACAGATTTATTGTGATGGGTTGTTAACAAAACTAATTTAACTGAGGTAAAATTAATAGTACAGCGAAGTGTACCTCTCTATGGGCATCTCTTAAGTAAGTGTCATAACCAGTGTCTCCTGTTAAGGCTGACGTCTTTATCTCATCAGGTACTAAAGAAATAAAACTGTAAAAGATACCTTTTAAAATACACCGGAGTCTGAACAAATGTTTACTGTTTCCTGTTATTTGAACATGTTTTTTTTTTACCAAATAATGAGTCACAAATTAGCAGCAAGTGGTTCTCTTTTCTGGGGGGAGGGGGGGGGGGGCTTCTTCTGTCTCCACTGTACTTCATCTTCATAGGTGTAATAAATAGGACTCTTGACTTGTTACATGTACTCTGGAGACCTTGTGAATCTGTCCATCAGTCTACAAGACTTCATATCTTTCATCTCTAAAAGCATTTCTCATCCAAAAACAGGCCTGCAATACATACAAAGGGCTAGAGCCATATAGTTCCCTACATTGCATGTCTTAATGATGTCAATTGTTAAATAAGCTGACCAGTGGCTTTCAAATGGTACATTGTACACAGGTAGAGAATCTTTATTTGCCTATTTGGGAAAACTGTTGTTTGACTTAGGAGGTAAATGGTTCAAAGATGCTGACTTATTGGCTAGGTTTGTACCTATTTACAACTTGTTCCACTTCTTCTCTGTCAATGTCATTGCCAATCTGTGCTGGTCCCAGCCCATCTGGAGTAAGTGGAGGAGAGGAAGGTGATGTTGGTGAAGGTGGGACTTTAGTAACAAGTGACGCTGGTGTCAAACTCTCTGTCACAGGTCCATTACTTGACGTATCTCCATTAGTCACTGTAGGTGTGGCAAAGTACTTTCTACTCTTAAGGTTCCGGAGAACAAGATTATTCAAAATTAAGTCACAAGGTTTGTTGAGTAATGTCTCGAACAGCTTCAGTGTCTCTATACTGACCTGAGAAGAAAATACAGCAAAGTGTCGGCAATTTTCACTGGTTCCTCTTAAAAACAATATCCTAATCTGGAGCCTGACATACTGTACCAACTATTACGCTCTTGAATCTCCTTTACTTCTTCTCTGTACTTTTATTGGTCAGAATATTTAATTATCTTAAAGAATGCAGTAAATGGCCTTGCTCACCATGTGCATAAGTCTCTAGTAGATCGGTGGTTAGAGCTTCCAATTGGTAGGTCATGGGTTTGACTACCCCTGGGGACTCGAACTGTTTACTTCCTATTTTCTTTCAGATCCTTTGGCATCATGTTTTAATGTTTTAGGTACCACACTTCATGAAAGCCTGCTCGTCTGTTTTACATTGAAGAAGAGAAGCTAAACTAAAAGATGCAATTATTTTTACAAAGTTTGTTCTCTCACCTCATCGGATAAGTGATCACATCTCTCAATAAGTGTTTGCCGTAATTTATGTTCTCTTTCATGAGATGTAATTTCTGGCAATGTCCCTTCACCAAGGAGAAATATACACATTTCTGTGAAATAGATCAAATAGAATTCTCCTTAACTAACTTTAGTTTCTCAATAACTATATGATGCTCTGACGTACCTGAATGGCCAGGGTTTTATTGTTTCTTGAAACTGACAAGCTAGCCTAGGCAGTTTGAAAGTGACGGAGGGAACTGTCCCTGCTTTGCACCAGCACTGCAATAACCAGTTCTCTTATGGTATTTAAGAACAAAGAAAGCACAGACTTTTTTTACAATTATAAAATAGGCAAATAGTGCAAGAAATCACTGATACTAAATACAGTTGTATGGCAGACAACCTTCATCTGTCCTGCAACCAACAAGACCAACTCTGTTAGTTCAATCATTTGACCCAAATAGTGATACATGTAAGAATGTAAGCACCCTCAGTTTGACTTTATCTCAATAGTTACAATACATAATTACATTGCCATCACTGAAATCTAGATGTATTTGCATGTACCTTGAAGGAGGTGTGGTGAGGTGACAGCTTTCACACATCTTCTTAACACTGCAGTTGTGGTAATAATTCCAAGTTCTGATCTAATGGTGGACACAGGACAATGCAAATAATATTATAAACCTAAGAAACACCTATATTGACACATCTCTTGACATTTTGAATTTTTTGCTAACAAAACGCATCTTGGAAAAGTTCTAACAGTTATGGTAAAACTGAAATAGTACCAAGGAAACACAAGACTTTAAACTTAACTTGAATTTTGATCATAGTCCTAGATCCAAGTAATCAACATTGAGAAACTCCTAAACAAAATCATGTTCTTCAGAGTGGATAGTAATCTTAGCAAAGTAATATAAGCACCACATTGATAAAAAAAGAACTCACTGCTGAATCAGACCAGGTTCAATGACTGTCTGGAGAAATCTTTCCCTCACTCCTACTGCTAGAGCTTTGGCTACCAACTATGCAAGAGAAGTCAATACACTGTATAAGTTTATTACCATTACTATTGACAACTTGTTATTGGCAGGTGAGGTAAAGGCAACCTCTGTGTTTGAGCCTAGTGAACAACAGGCTGGTATTAACAGGAGTTTCATGAAGGGCAAGGCACCAGGCAGATTGACTGGTTGTGAGGACAATTTTGCCCACCTGGTTTAACCATCTCAACGAAAGTTTTTCTTATAAAGAAGTTCAGTTCAGAAAGTTCTGTTCCCCAGTGAAAACCACTTGCCTTCCCGCTGAAAATGTTAATGAAACCCCTGTGTTTATCTCCAATTTCAATAGCATGGGATGGGACATTAAATTTGCTGGTACCTATTTATACACCTATGTAGAGAGTGACAACTTAGGTGAGAGTACAGAGTCTTGTGCCAAAACAAAGTTAGGATGTCAAGAGCCAGGGCTCAAACCAACACCACTGCATAGTAAGGCCAACATGCCTCCCCACAGGGAAGAAGGGTTTCTTCCTCTATTAACATGAATTTATAGTGATCACTGTCTATTCAGCTAAGATGCACATGTTGGCATGTTGGCCTTACTGTGCAGTGGTGTTGGTTTGAGCCCTGGCTCTTGACATCCTAACTTTGTTTTGGCACAAGAGTCTGTACTCTCACCTAAGTTGTCACTCTCTACATAGGTGTATAAATAGGTGGAGGCAGCATGGCCAAGTGGAGGTCCAGAGGTCGTGGGTTCAAGTCCCGCTCTGACCACTTAGCTGGAGTTGTTTCTCAGTAGACCCTAGTTCAACTCCTTGGTCATGCTTGTAAATAGCCAACTGGTCTGCCTCCCACCAGCTGGGATTTTTAACCATGTTATGTTCATTTGCATTATTTGTTTCATTTGATTTCATTGGCCCTGAAAAACCCCATTGGGGGAGTGGTCAATTAAGATATTTAATTTAATTTAATTTAACCTTGTGTGCTTCTTTTGAGAGCTGGTCAACATAATCCAACCAGGAGAGAAAAGAAATCAATTGCCTTTTTCCAGGAAATGATAACACATCTTCATCATCACTCTGATGGTCAAGCCTGCAAGTGAAATATAGACACTTACCTTAGAAACAACCTAAAGCAACTTTTCAAATCAAGTATGAACAGTGTTGTTGACCTACCCCCACTTGGCGGCAACAGCAGATATATCCAGTGGCTCCATATTCTTTGGCAAGGCGTCAAATAACACTTTAAGCCTGTCTGCCTGAAGAGTTAAAAAAAGTGGACAATTAAAATATAGTATATACCTCTTATCAAAGAACAAGCTTTAAGCTTTTATCGTTTGAAATCGATTATGTTCATCAATTAAAAATGTACTAACCATGACTTCACAGAATGGTGTGTACAGGATAATAACAGTGGCCGCATGTTCCTCAGGAAGAGATGCACAAAGCATAAGTCCCTCACAAGCCTTCACTGCTATTCTGCTGTCCTGAAAGTAAACAAACATCACATAAATTTAGCTTAATTTTTAATTTAATACTAATAATCATAAGAACTTCCACATGTAACAACCCAGAGTAAAGTAGGATTTTATTGAATTCAAGTACCAGGCAGGAAATAAATCAATAGATGTGGAACAATTCTTCATAAAATAACTCCATCCATAAAGTCTATATGTATACTAAGCTATGTTTTAAAACATAATTACCTCACTCTTTGACAGGTTGAGGAGAGAAGTAACTAGTGTATAATCAGGCTTGTCACGTCCTTGGGTTTTAACAGGACCAGGGAGGGGACCTAAGTCTTCTGGTGACGAAGTTGGAGTTGTAGCCAATGCCTAGAAAAAAAAGATTCAATTATTTAATGTAACTATTAAATATTTTTTGAGATCTGATTATGGTCAAGCCAAGACTTTCCTTGTAAAATCATAATTATTGAAATTGTTTAAGTCTTCATGCATTGACCTAACACTGATGGGTATATGTTTTGATAGATTTTCCTAAAACTCTGGATAGTTAATATGCACATGGATCCAATGTAGCTTGCTTGAAATAGAAAACCAATCACCAAATTTGTTTGCATTTTTGGATCAGTCAGAGATCCAGCGAGATTGGGATTATTCAGTTTATTTAGCACTTTGGGCTTAGGCCAAGGGAATGGATGAGAGGAAACAAGAAAGCAGTTGCTCAATCACGTCCCCTCCTTTACCCCACTCCCTTTGCCTGTACATTTTGAGGCAGCATTTTGTATTATAACTTATTGTCCTTCTCAGACATGTGGATCAAAAACAATATTTCTATCTGTGTTTCTTCAAGGGACATTTTTGTTTTCTCAATATATGTGTGTAAATGTGTTACAATTTTACCACATCATAAACTTAAGGAACAATGCATGAATTTAAAAGTAAATGTATTGGATTTCTGCATGGCTTATGACGGGATCAAAAAGGCATCATTACACAAAGTTCTCTGTATAAGAGGGTAACAATACATTAGGGAATGACTTTTACTGTAACATTAGCTAATATACATTGATTTCTTATTAATCCATTTAATAACAGATGTTATAACAATGTGTCAGACATTTTACCAGCTGTTAGCTGAAGTTTATTTCATATATTATCTAGTAACTATGGGATATAAACTTTTTATGATGCATGTAAAGCTTAGATTGTAATTCTGCTTTTTAATATTACTTATTTACCAAGTGGTTAGTGTTTATAATTGAGGTTTACATGATCAGTTAGCATAAAGTTAATTACATCAAAATGTAGATAGTTAACAAAGACAACAATATATAAAGTGAGCAAACAATGAGTAAATGGCAGGCCTAAGCTGCAATGATGGCCAAAGGGCTTTGAGAGAAGAATAAAGAGAGAGACTTTCCTACCAGCTCACCAGCCTGAGAAGGCAAGAGAGGCGTAGAAGCAGAATTTGTCTAACAACAGGAAAAGACAGAAATGTTGACAAAACAAGACTACAATCAATGACTGTGATTAAAATTCTAACACCCCTGTAAAATACCAACCACACAGAGAGTCACTTTAAATGTGAAAAGATGACGAACAAGAAGGCTGCTCACTACTTATAATGTATAGGAATTGACAAATTCTGTTTATTGATTTCTTACAACAAATGTTATCAACTTTTACTCAGAAGTATTTAAATGGTGTGAGATTAGCATTATTAATTTTGTGACTAGTAGATCTGTTTATAGCAGACTAGTAAACCTGTTTATTTGAGGAATTTTGACAACAATGCTGAAGTAACACACATTTGTTAGTGCTCTGATATTGGTTGATAAATTTCCAGAAAATATCCATACCCCACCACAGGCGGCATGAACATTTTCACCCCCCCTTGCCTTCAGAAATTCCAAAATGCTCTACCCCCAACGCCCTCCAATTCCAAACTCGTTAACCCCCACCCCCCCCCCCTCCCCCACACCCCACACACACACACACCCCTTTCTGGATTTCCATTTTTTTTCTTCAACCATCTGGAATCCTAGTTTGACTTCATAGGACTTCCAACGAAAGAGATTTCAGCTTTTACATCTTCCCAGAAGTTTACCAACTGTCTACAGGCTTGAAATTGCAACCAATATGACCATATGTATTTGTGACTAAATGTTCAGCAACTAAAACTTCCTCCTCTTCAGCCACAATTTTGCGACTAGTTTTCAACTTAACTAGTGAAGAAATAAAAATTTCCATTGTTTGTGTGTTAATTATTACTAACAGTGAAACCTGTATTAAGCGGACACCCTTGGGACATTCATTAGTGTCCATTCAATACTGGGTATCCACTCTAAACAGGTTCTAATGTATTGTGCAATAATAGCTAATTATTAACCCTTTTGTAACAGTGTAACACGGTGTAACACAGTGTAACACAGTGTGAGATCAAAGACTGCTCATAGCACAGTGTCCAGTCAGTCAATGCATCAATCTGGAATAATCTACTCGGCTTAAAAACGACATCGCTGAACAATGATAAAGGGAGTCTGAGCTGAGCTTTTAGAAGTAAAAAGCCCTTGAAGTGTCTGCTTATTGCAGGTTTTGAGTAACAAAATGGCTTAATATTTGTGTCTGTGTTTGCTTAAAAAGGTGTCCACTGAATCCAGGTTTATTTTACAGTAAATGTGGGAAGAAAATTTAGGGACTCAAGCTGGTGTCCACTTAATAGAAGGTGTCCACTTATTATGGGGTCTGCTTAATACAGGTTTCACTGTATATAAATTAGAACATGCGTGGGCAAATCCTGTCTAATTTTCCATGCCATTAAAGTGCTTCCTTTATGAATATATATTGCTGGCGCAGAGTAAACAAACATGGCAGGTCAGCATTCGTCGCAAATGATTGTCTGACTGAAATTAACCAATGGGGCCCAATGTACAACCCAGATTTTTTCCCTTTTCTTCTGCAAATGAATGTGAACACATGCGTGATCAATCAATACTTGTCTTGTATTTTGCGTCCCACGGTAGTCAGCAGTGTCATCAGTGCATTTGTGTTTTCACACTTTTGTCTGTCCTCTCTAGACCCCCCCCCCCCCCCCACCCACCCCCCATGTCCTTGGAATTCCAATCATAAGTAACTTCATGCCTTTGGATTTCCAGTTCAAAGAACCCCTCTTGCCTATGGAATTCCAAAAAGCAACCATGGTATAGGTATGGATATTTTCTGGAAATATCATTCATTCTTTAACAATATTTTGATGATAAATAATTTATTATAATACTCATTTATTAATAAATAAACAAAATTATCCTGGCACCATAAAAACTCAAACAGTTACCTACTCTGTCTTAAGTTGAAGTCAAAGTATATGGAAAAAGCTCGTATAGGGCAGATTTTACCCCATGCAGCAGGTTTGCGACAAGTGTACAACACAAACTTGCTCTTAGAGCTACAGGATTTCATTTGCACAAAAGCATTGTGTAGTACACTTGTTACAACATAAGCTTGATGCATTAAGCAAAAGTGTACGTGTACTGATGTACTGTCTGTTCACCTAAGTTAGTAAAGTACATCTGACACCTCACCTTTCCCTCTTTTTACTGAGTTAAACCATGTATTGACAGGGAAGGGAAAGGCATGATTTCAACACCAACTTATGTCTCACCTCAAGAAAGAAATTAACTAAGTAGGGATCTTGTCGTAACTTTGCACACACAACACAAAGGAATTGGATTTCTTCATTCTCAGATGGAGCAGCTTTCACCTCACCACAGAGTCTAATTAATCTCTGAAAAGATATTGCAGCTATTAGTACTCAAAGATGGAATTTCATAGTGGTCAAGCCTACAAGCAAACTGTTTCGAATCCAACTGAACTTACATGAACTGGTCGGTAAACACTAATGTGCGGTAGCAGGGGTTGTTTCATCTTTGCCAGCAGATTAGCAAAAAACAGCAATACTTGCTGTTTCATTCCAGGAGGGCACTGAAACAAGAATGTTCACAATAATTTGATTGCTGTTTCAAAACAATTCTTTGTTTACCTTACTGAAAATGTCCAGTTAAAATGACAAAAACATATATCTTGAACATCTTACTGGAAGAGAACTTATTGGCAAAATACCTACATCTGCTCGACCCAGTGTGTGAAGAGTGTCCAAAATTTTATGCTGTAACAAGTATTCAAGACAGGGTCCCTTTAAGAAAAGAGACAACAATCTTATTAAAATCAACAGATTCCACCAAACAAGGGACTAATTAATGTGCAGGTTTTCAGGAAGTCAAAAACCTTCATTTA